>NC_080850.1:21223017-21538401 GCF_030435755.1 Ochotona princeps
TAACATATTTTTACGTTTTCAATACTTCGCACAGTGTTCACCAGTAATTATTAAGTGATTGCTCATTTAGCTGTAAATTTTGCAGCTTACAAATCACTTTTGTGTTGATGATCTCATTTGGTGTTTTCACCAGTCCTGGAGGGAGGGAGGGAGGCAGGCGTGAATGAAGAGGTCACTCACCTCATGTCACATTTGAAGTTATCGAGGCCCTGAGCAGCTGTGTGAGTTGTCCAGCTAGTGAATGACAGTGCCAACCCTTGATTCTGGGATTGGAATGTAGGTCGCTGACTCTCAATGTAGTGCTCTTTCCAGTAATGCTGTCTTATTTTATCTGAATGGACGTGATTGCACAGACCTAGTTGCACTGATATGTATCAAGTTAGGAATTCTGTAAAGGTAAAACAGACTTGTAGGACTGGAAGTCTAGATTCTCATTTCTACTCCTGCTTGACACAGTATGTGGATTTCATAAGACTGGGAGTAAATGAAATAAGCCAAAAAAACCTACAAATAATGCATGATGAAATACTAATAGATTCATATAATAATTGTGAAGGGAAATCCCAAGCGAGAATTTTATGACACAAATATTAGAAATTTATGCACTGTTATGGAAATATGTAGGCCTTGTGTTTTCAGGGATTGTGCAATTAGAAAGAACATCAGACATTACAGCTATCTGTGGCTCCATTCCCTTTGGTTTTTATCTCTCCATTCTCCCAACCCACACATGCACAGAAACAACATTTTAATCTGTTTTTTTTTTTTTGTGAGTTAAATAGTTTCAGAACACATGCATTAGAGAAAACATTTACTACTGATATTTCTGTGCATGTGTAGGTGTATGTATGCACCACAAATAACTATAAATACACATACATACTCATGTGCATTTATCACATATTTTCTGTATTTATTCATCCCCTGATGAACATTTAAACTGATTCTATTCCTAGGATATTTTGTATAGTGTGGCAATAAACAGAGTGCAAATATGTCTTTGAGATATTGATTTCAAATCTATTAAGTAAATACCCTGAAATGGATTTGCCAGTAATTCTATTTTTAGTTTTTGATGATCCTCTAAACTGTTTCCTGTAAGGATTGTATTAATTTACATTCTCACCAACTATGCATAAACATTTCTTTTCCCCACATCCTCACTGATACATGGTATCTGCTTTGCCTTGATCCTGACCATTTCAAAGTAGAAGGGGCTGTCTCCTGGTGCTTCTGCTTTACATCTCCTGATAATTAATGTTAAACACTATTTTCATATATGTGTTGGATGTTTCTAAGTGTCCCTTCAAGAAATATTCAGTCAGGTCCTTTGTGCATTCCTTAAAATGATTATTTCTTTAGAGATGAATTTTATACATATTTGAATATTTGAATATTGATGCAGCCCAATATCAATGTTCTGAATATTGTTCCCATTCTGTAGGTTGTCTCTTCACTCCGTCGAGGCCTTTGTTGTAGAAGATGCTCTCATTTTTTTTCTTCTTCTTTTTTTTATTCATTAATTACACTGTATTACATGACACAATTTCATAGGTACTGGGATTCTCCCCCCTTCACCTCAAACCCTTCCCCCATGGTGAGTTCCCTCACCATGATGCATAACCACAGCTCAGGTTCCGTTGGGATTCTCTAAAGGATGCTCTCATTTTTATGTACTCAAATTTGTCTATCTTGGATTTTGTTACTTAGGCTTTGTGAGTCGAATCTAAAACATCATTGACTGCAGAAAAATCAGGTTGTTTTTCCCTTATGTTCTCTTCCGAAAGTTTTACAGTTTTAGGACTTTTGTTGATGTGTTTAAGTCATTTTGAAGTGATTTTTTTTTTTTGTATGGTCAAATGTAGGGCTCCATTGTTATCCTGGGTTATGGATATATTATCTTACCAGTGCCGTATATTGAAGACACTATCCTTTTGCCACCATATATTCTTGACATTTTTGAGAAAGATCAGTTGATCTTTCATATGTGTTGTTTCCATTACTCTCTGTTCCATTGATGAATGTACTTTGATGCTGGTGCCAGCGTGTTTGACTTACTTCCACTTGGCTGTGGAATTTTTTTTAAGATTATTTTATTTTTATTGGAGTCAGATATTTGGAGAGGAGGAGAGACAGAGAGGAAGGTCTTCTGTCTACTGGTTGACTCCCCAAGTGGCTGCAATGGCTGGAGCTGAGCCGATCCGAAGCCAGGAGCCCAAAGCCTCTTCCAGGTCTCCCACATGGGTGCAGGGTCCCAAGGCTTTGGTCGTCCTCAACTACTTTCCCATGGCATAAACAGGGAGCTGGATGGAGAATTGGGCCACCAGAATTAGAACCAGGGCCTATATGGGATTTCTGTGCGTGCAAGGTGAGGACTTTTACTACTAGGCTACTGTGCCAGGCCCTGCACTATTATTTTTTAGAGATTTATTTTTACTTGAAAGATTGAGTTACAGAGTTGGAAACAGAGAAAGAGGTCTCCACCCTCTGATTAACTTCCCCAAGAGCCACAGCTGGAGTTCTACTGGTCTAAAATCAGGAACCTAGAGATTGTCTAAGTGTTTCACATGAGGATAGGGGCTCAGCAACATGAGCCATCATTGACAGCTTTCCTAGGCTTCAGGCAGGGAGCAGGATCATAAGTGGAGCAATTGGGACATAAACTGGCACCCATATGGGGTATCAACACTACAGATAGAGGCTGATCCTACTCTGCTATAGTGCTGGCCCCAAATGTTTCTGTTATTTAAAATTTCTTTGGCTATTTTAGGAATTGCATTTCTATATGAATTTTAGGACTTTTTTGTTGTTGTTGTTCTGGGAGGAAAGTGCTTAGAATTTAGTAACACTGAATTGCTTTTGATTGTATGGAAACTTTGATGGTGTTAACCCTTACAGTCCATGAACATGGATGATTTCCCTAATTGTCTACTGTCTTCTATTTCCTTCATTACAGTTTTGTAATATTTATTGTAAGGATCTTTTACACCCATTGTTTAAATTTACCCAAAAGGGGTGCGGCATTATAGTCTAGTGGTTAAAGTTCTTGCCTTGCACGCCTGAGATCCCATATGTGAGCCTATGCTGTCCTGGCAGGCTCACTTCCCATCTAGCTCCCAGCTTGTGGTCTGGGAAAGCAGTAGAAGATGGCCCAAGGCTTTGAGATCCTGCAACTGTGCGGGAGATCTCGGAGAAGCTCCTGGCTCCAGGCTTCAAATTGGGTCAGGTCTGGCTGTAGTGGCCACTTGGGGAGTGAATCAGTGGATGGAAGATCTTCCTCTCTATATATCCAACTTTCCAATAAAAAAGTAAATCTTTAAAAAAGATTATTCCAAGGTATTTAAAAATTTTGTAGCTGCTTTGAATGGAACTGGTTTTAAAATTTTGTTATCTAGAACATTGTTATTGCTAAGAATGCTGTGGATTTTATGCATTGATTTCATATCCTCTAATTTAGCTAAATTTTTTCACGAGTTCTAATAGTCATGTAGTGGAGCCTTTTAAAGTAATTTTTATTCATGTAAAGAACAGAATTTATTCCCAGGGCATCTTGGATGTTTTCCAAAAGTCCGTGTCTATGCCAATATCTTGCAATGTTTCCCCGATGTTTTCTGAAGTTTTCCCACGTTGTAGATGTAGATCCTTGATCCATTGTGAACCAATTTTTGTATAGGGTGCAAGGTGTAGGGGTCTTGTTTCATAGTTCTGCATGTGTAGATCTGATTTTCTCAGAATCATTCATCAAAGAACTTATATTCAGGAATTGGCTTAGCTCATTTATCAAAAATTACTTCCCTGCAGCTTGGTGGATTAATTTCCAATGTTTCTATTCTGTTTCATTTGTCTCCATGTCTACTCTTTTGCTGGTAGGAGACTATTTTGTTTTTTAATGTCTTGTAGTATGTTTTGAAATCAGACACTGTGATGTTCCCAGCTTCGTTTTTGTTGTTTACTGTTATCTGTTGGAGTTTCTTATGTTTCTATTATAAATTTTAACATCGTATTTTTCTAAAACTGACAAGATGATCATTGCTATTTTGATTGGAATCACGTTGAATCTGTAACTTTCTTTGGCTAGGAGAGACATTTTGAGGGTATTGGTTTTTCTAATCCATGAGAATGAAATTCTTTTCCATTTTCTGTTATTTTTTATGTCTTTAATATCACCTTTTACATCCTTGGTTAAATCTATTCCAAGGTATTTACATCTTTTGTTGATATTGTAACTGTTACTGATCTTAGAAAATCTTTCTCAGTCATGGCATTGTTTGTGTATACAAAAGCTACTGAATTTGGGGTGTTGATTTTATAAGCTACAGCTTTACCATACTTTTTGTATTTTAGTGAGTTCCAGTAGTCTCCTAGTGAAGTCTTTTGGTTCTCAAGGAAAATGTCATCTTCAAACATGAATAACTGGATTTTTTCCTTTCCAATTTGTATCACTTTTACTTGCTTAATGGCTCTGACTGCAACTTTTAGAACTGTATTGAATAATGGTAGTGGCATACATCCTTATCTAGGTCTGACTCTTACTGGAAATGGCTTTCAGCTTTCCCCATTCACTGTGACTCTTATTTTATCATAGTCTATGCACAATTTTGAAAAAAGAATGAAAGGTTATTTTATTAAAAGCTTTCCCTACTTTCACTGAGATAATACACTTTTTTTATCCTTCATTTTGTTGATCTGATGATAACTAGTCTTGATTTGTTTATGATGTCAGTTGGATGTCTGCTTTGCAGTTTTTTTTGTTTGTTTGCTTTTGGTCAATTGATGCAGCTAATGACTATCTTGTATGCTTAAACAAATTCTGAGTTTTCATCTTTTTTGCTGCTTTTCTGGTATCTATTTCATTTTTACTCCATGAGCTTTACATGTTTGCTGACACTAGCATTGAATTTAGTTTATTATTTTTGCTTCCTTAAGGCATAACATTAAATTGATTGTGATCATTCGTATTATTTGTTCTTTCTGTTTATTGCTGTAGATATTCCCATTTGAACTTCCTTCACTGAATCCTGTAAGTTTTGGTATTTTGTGTTTGCATTTTAATTTGTTCCTAGATATTTTTAAGTTGGCCTTTTATTTGAAAAGCTTGGGAAGGCTTGAGATGAATTATAGGGTAAATTCTGGGACCTTTTTGACCACTAACGGGCAGACAGGCATTTCTGCTAAGGCACTAGTGTGCAGGTTGCTGCTGTGGAAGACAGTTGTAGTTGGAGGATCAAGGTGGAATAAGGCTAACGTTAAAGGCTTGATGCAGTGGAGTTGTTTCTGTGTTAACCTTGTAGGAAGATTGCTCCTTTGCTGTAGAATATGCAGTGTCAAAGTGGTTCCTCCTGCACGTTGGGGTCTACTAGAGTTATCAGATATGTGCCCCAAGTTTCTCCCAAAGAGATTTTCATTTATGGATGAGTATAGAATGCTTTTTTTTTTTTTTTGGCAAGGTTACTTCTACCATCTTGATGGTGTAACTCTTCTATTCTTTTTATAAGAACCACTTTGAAACTGTGGATCACTTTGAGCATTTGGTGGAAAATGTTGCTTTTGTACTTAAGACATGTGGATATTGTACATGCCTTTTGCATGTTTAATGCCTTTCACCATTTCATTGTACAAGTCTTTGATTGCCTTAGTTAAGTTGATAGGTTGGCACTTTTCTTGTTTGTAGTATTGCAAGTGGTTTCCATCTCAAATAGTTTTTTCCTAGTGTAATGGAGACACAACTGATTTTTATATGTTAAACTCTTAACTTTAAACCCCACTGAATTTGTTCACAGGTTATAATAGATTTTTTAATGGTATTTGCAGTTTGTTAGAGTTTAGAAATACACCCTCCTCTTGAAATTTTTTGAGAAGTATTTGATTTACTTCTTTAAATATTCAAGAGAATTCGCCATGACTTTATCTGGTTCAGAGCTTTTGATTTAGAAGAATTTGGTGTACTGATTGAATACCTATAATAATTATTGATCTACTCAAGCTCTGTTTCTTCATCCATTAATTTTATGGATTCCTAGAAACTTAACCATTTCTTATATGCCATATTTTCATTAAGTGTCTTTTAATTTGAATTTGAAAAACATCTTTCAGTTTTTCATGTATAACATGTCTAATTGTGATAATTGTAATGCACTGCTTTCAGTTCTTTCCAGGGTGGGTAGGTAGTATTTCTCATTTAGTTTGGTGGTTGCAGTATTCTCTTTGGTGTTTTTTTCTTTCCATGCTTTTTATTTATGAAGTTTTGAGCATTTGACAAAGGCAAGCGTGTCAACGCACAAGAGAGGATGTGCTCCCATTTATGGTTGGCTTTTCTTAGCGTCATTAAACCTTGCAGTGAAATCTGTGTGAATTCAGGTGTCATTTAATGGAATTTAATTTCTTTCATTAATGTCTGTTGCATTTATCATACAAATCATTCCCTCCCTTAATTAATTTTACTCATTGTATTCCTTTGTGTATGTGTGTGTGTGACAGTGAAATGCCTAGGAGAGCTGAAGCTAGGAGCCAGGAACTGCATTCAGGTGCATAATAGAAGTGGTAGAAAAGAGCCATCGTGGCTTGCTCTTAGGGTCTGTGTTAGCTGGACACTGCAGTCAGGGGCCAGTCCAGAGAGCGAAGACATGCACTCTGATGTAAGTCAAAGACATCATTCTCTTATCTCTGCCTTTCAAATATGTTGTCTGACTGCCTCTAGTCTACAGAGTTTCTTGTGAAAATTCCAATCCAAGTATCATGGAAGTTCCTTTGTATGGATCAAGGTTTTTGCTTCTTGATGGTTTCAAAAATTGTTATAAATTTTTGATATCTCAATCACTAAATGTTTTAGAATGGACACCTCTGGGTTCATTTATTTTATTACGTTTGATTTTTTAGGATCTGCATACCTGTTCCTTCCCCAGATTTTGGAAGGTATCATCCATTATCTCTTTGAATAAGCCTATGTTTTTCTCTATTTCTCATGGTGTGTACATTGATCTGCTTGACAGACTCTGGTAAATTCCTTTAGTTTTCTTTTTGCAGGTCTTCATTTTCATTCTCATTCTTTTCCTGTTTTCTCCTCTCAATAAATTATTTCTGGTCACATTTGAAAGCAAGAATATTGTTTTCATTCAGCCTGTCACTGAGCTCTGATAGTAAATTTTTCTGCTTGGCTGCTGTGTTCTCAGCTCCATGGTTTGTGTTAGGTTCTTTCCTATTTTACATATTTTTATGTATTTATCACTCTGTACATGTGGGTGTTTTGACCTAAGTGAGTATTTTTGTGGTGTTTTGTTTGAATTCTATGTCAGATAATAATATAAATTTGATTAGCATCAACTTTTGGAATATTTATATCCCTCTTTTGAAAAGATTTTGTTGGTTTAATATTTTCCTCAGTTTCTGTGTTGGTGTTTATACAAGAGGCAAAAATTTAAAACTCTCAGTCTTCATAAACATGCCTCATGCTGAGTAAATTTCCACTACTCAGTGTTGCTATAGAGTTTTGGCGAAGTTTCTGTTCCAACTCTTTCATTCTCCAGTAATTAGGAGCAACCTAAAGTTCTTATCTGCTTGCTGGGTTGACAACTGGTTGGCTTTGGCAGGGTAGGGGTGAGCAGCTGCTGTAGTGTTTACCAGCCCAATTCCATGTCTCTGTTGTTTGCAAATAATAGACAATATTGGAAATAACATCATGACAAGACTGGCGAAGTAGATGTTAATTCCTTACAGCCATATGAAATTGGGTCTTTGAGGCAATTGTCAACTTGCTCTCTCCTACAGACAAGTTAAAAGTGAGGATTTTTCCATCTACTTGCTCTGTCCTCCATAGAGCAGGAGTGCTAGTGACATCTACAACCCAGTATACATCCTTTTTTCTCGACTTACACAACTTGATTGTTCTGCACTCATAATGAATTCATCCAGGAATAGTTATATAGAAGCCATTCTCCTGAGAAATCACCTTGGGAAAGTTGGGGTATCAGGTGTATGGATGAGTTTGCATTCCACCTTTGATGAAGAAGGATTTCTTCCTAGTTTTATGGTTCTGTCTTGAGGACAGAATATCTGTTGAGATTATGCTAAGTGTTGCTACTGAAATCTTTCTTTTTCACTGTATATTTATGCTTTCCCTAAAGGGATCTTTTGATTAAGATCTGATTTCTTCCTGCACACATTTGTCTCTCTGTGTGTGTGTGTGTGTGTGTGTGTGTGTGTGTGTGTGTCTGTGTGTATGGAGGGAGTAGGAGTCTGTAGTTTCTCACATTGTGATATTACTAATGTCATATTATTTTCTATTTGAGGCTATTTAAATAAGTTACTGTGGATATTTTTATATGTGGTTATGTGGATGGATGATTCCTTTTCTCTTGTTCTTTGTGTTTCTGTACTTTCAATATTTTTCTCCTTAGATGAATTTGAGACAGTTCCATGTAGTGGATCAATATCATAGAATCAAGTAGTGTATTAGATTATGTTTATATAATTCTTCTTTTCTAAACAGTGAAATAGTCTCAGGATTTTGGAGGTCATAGAGGATGTCTAAATAGTATTTATCTTGAGTTGGATTCAGCACATAAATGTGTGTGAAGTATATACTTCATACCAGACCCTAGGAATATGGTGATAAAGAACACTGAGTCCACAACCTAGAGCAGACAGACATGTGAGCAGAAAGCTGTAGCCTCTTCATGCAGATGGTGCCTATTGATTCACAGAATGCTGTGGAACAGTCAGTGCAGCTTTTAGGAAAGTTATGGAAGGGAATGATGGAGATGCCCAGAGGTAGAGATGGTATGGACAATAAGAGTATTGTGTAGAAGGGTCTGAAGTTTCAAGATTGCAAAAAATAGTGGCAAAGGCATGTTCATTGTTTTGGTAAAAGGCGAAAGATTTATACGATCTGAAGAGAAACCAGAGTATATGTTCATTGTTTTGGGAACATGAAATGAGATGAGGAGAATGTTCCCATATTTTAACTCAAGGAGTCGTGGTGATAGCCTGCTGCCTCATGGAATGTTTTAATAAGAAATTTTGCATTGAGATCCCAAAGAAAGTTTATTAGCAGGCTTAGACTAAGAAGTTAGCCTACTAAGGTGGGAGAGAATCAGATTGGGAAAAGTTTCTGAATAGAAATGTGAAAAGAGAGACTGAAATGAGGATAGCTTAATATATAGAAGAAAGTAACAAATTACATGTTTTTCTACCATTATTAAGGTACCTGGTAACTCCAACATGAAGTCTTTGAACTAAGAATTCAGTGAGCCCTTCAAAGCTGAGGAGTACTATCCTACTATGCGAGAGCACACAATTGAGAATGTACAAGGGCAGGCAATATAGAGGTTTGAAACTCTTCACAAATATTTGTGCCCTTAAGATCTTCTGTTTCTACAACGGAACCATTACAACTAATGCGTTTGTTGACTTAACTGAGTCAAACTTAGGACTGGAAGCTGTGAGGCTGGCCACCAGCCTCAAGGTGTCGTAGTGATAGCCTGCTGCCTCATGGAATTCTTGATGAATGTCAACCTCCTGTTGTTTATTTTCCATTTGTCTATCTTTAATGTAGCATACATAGATTTTTATGTGTTTAACTCTTGTTGCCATGGAAATCAGCTTCAATTTTGTTCCATTCTGGCAATTGTGTTTTTATAGTCTCCTGCTTTCAAAAAGATAAGCTGTTTTATATTTATTTCACACGGATGCCAAAAGTTGACCTTGTTTGAGACACAGCCAACCTTTGCCCAAGACTGCCACAATTACTTCTTGTAAGTAATGCCATTTTGATTTCTGCCTGTGAGATCAGTCTCCAGTAAAATTTCTTTGAGCTTTTACATACCTCTACTCTCCAAAGGCTAAGGCTCAGGAAACCTAGAAGAAGAAATTCTGTTTGGCTCAAGGGCTAATGACACTGATTTGAAGCCGTAAGCACTTTGTTAAAGATGAAGAAAGCTAGTTTGGATTACAGAGGAAGACTTTAAAGAGTGAATTCTAATCCCAGTTTAGTGGCTGGTTGATTTTTCTGACTTTAATTTTCCCAATCTGTATTTCCTCATCTCTAAAATTAGGGCATTGTTCCACTTGAGAAAATGTCTTTAAGTAGGGTATGACATGAACAACTTATAACTACAGTATGTTGACGTTAGGAGGAAGGCAAGATGAGAGCATTCCTATTTTTATGTGTTGCATTGATAAGAATCCTACAATTATGACAATTGTTTTTGTTGTCTAAGAAAAGAACAGATTCTGTAATGGATTAGTAGATACAAGGCTGATGAAGGCTAAATATGGAATGTTCTTTAAGTTTTAAGTGTGGTAGGAAAACCTGGAACCAGGGAACACAAAATAACTACAGTCAGAAACCAACTTAAAGTGGTTATGATAAACATTTGTGGTTATTTTGCTTTAATAAAGCATACAGTAAGTACATTAGGCTAGGGTGCGATTGACCTCAAAATGTAAACAGCAATCAAATAATATCACATTTAGATTTATCTCCTGTGACTTCTGGATTTCACCTGCTTCGTCTGTCTTTCTCAGTTATTGGCTTGCTCGCTATTCAAAGTCCAGCATGGAAACACATACTTGAAATACATGACTTATTACACCCACCAGAAATTCTACCAAGTCACCCCTCAAGCACATGCAAGTTCACACGTACATTGATACCAAGCTTTGGTCACATCAGCCATAGCTGAAATGAGATGTAAAGTATGGAGGAAATATGTGCAAAGGCTACTCTATCACTTTGTGGCTAAGAAAGAGTAAGAGCAAACAGCAGTTAACAGAGAATGGAGAATTTCTTGGTGGATGTTGAAAGGGACCCAGAAACCTTAAAAGAATAAGCAGGAATGTAATCACTTTTGATACTTTTCATTATTCTGAATGTAACAAATGTGCACAGCAACAAGTTCAAACAATAGCATGTAAAATACAAACAAAAGCCTCCAGACACATCTCCCTTCTCAGCTTTGCTCAGTTACTTAATCATTTTCTCATCCCACAGATATTAAGAGTATATAATATGTAAGGCAACATGCTGGGCAGAGCAAACAGTAGGGATGAGACAGTCTTGCCTATATAAAACTATGGTTTAAAGAATTTTAAAACATGTTTCTGTGTATCTTTCTTGAGATACTGCATACATACACAAGCAACACATGTACAGATATTTTAGTGCACAAAACATTTCACATGTGCCTTGGCCTCTTGTGTTGCTGTAACAGAATAGCATACACTAGGTAACTTCTGATAAAAAATAATGACTCACAGTTCTGGAGACTGGGAAATACACAGTCAAGGCATTGGCATGTTCAACAGTTCACTTGTAAAATGTTGCCTCAAAAATTGAATCCTCCCAAGGGACATAAGGATTCAGCTTACATGGAACAAGGCACAAGGGAAAAAAGACAAAATGAAAGTGAGCTCACCCATTTAAGTTACTTAATTAGGACCTGTTGTTGTGGCATCATGGTTTAAGTTGCAGCCTGTAACACCAGTATCCCACATGAATGCCACTGTGAGTCCTGGCTGTTCTACTTCTGCTCTAGCTGCGTGTTAATGTGCTTAGTAAAAAGGTTGAAGATGACACACATACATAGCTGGTTTTCAAATACAAGGGTGAATACCCTGATGAAACTCCTGGCTGGTGGCTTCAGCCTGGGTCAACCCTAGCTATTGCAGCTATTACGGGGAATGAACCAGAAGATTGAAAATCTTTTTTTTTTTTACTTCCTTCTTTCAAAATTAAAAAATAAAAGATAATTAAGGAGAAACAGAGGCAGATGCCCTATTCTCTGGTTCCTCTCCAAATGCAGGACCAGTGACAAATATGGGAGCCAGTGGGGTCTGCCATGTAGGTGGCAGGAATCATACTGTTTGAATTTTCACTAAGGCCCCCTAGGATCTGCACCAGCAAGAATCTGGGCATGGAGATTAAACCACATACTCTGAGGAAGGCCCTGAACAGCCTAACTGCTAGACAAAATGGCTGGTATATAACTGATCATTCTCTTAAATGCCATCAGTCCCAACCAGACCATGAAGTGGGGAAGCCTTTATGATCTAATGAACTCCTAGATCACCTACTCCTTAAAACTGCTGAAATAGCATTTTAATTTCAGCATGTATTTGTCAGGGGATTTTTGAACCACATGTTCAACCCTTGACCCTGTAAAAGCCATGTCTTTCTCACATAAAAAATGCATTTTTTTCCAAACCCGTATCCCCAGAATGTGTAACTGGTTCCGGTTTTGATTTAGAAGCCTCATTTGAATCAGATGTGGGTGAGGCTGAAGTTGTGATTTCACTGGAATCAAATTCTCCCATGACTATGAGCCTAGGAAATCAAAAGAGGTATCTACTTCCGAAGGATGATTGCAGGGCCATAGAGAATAGAACTCCCTTTTTACAAGAGAATAACAGAGAGAAGAAAGGGGTAACAGATCCCAAATAAGTCCAAAACCAAACAGGATGACACTCTGTTACAAGGTTCTGGAATAATCCCTTGCCTTTGCACCCTGCTTTTTGAGACTTTAGTGGAGATATTCAACTATAAACACTGCCAGGAGCTCTATGCTGCTCATACCACTAAGTAACTTCCACAGGATGGAGTCTACTGTGAGTGGTTCTTCCATTTCTGATGTGACATACTGGTTATTCTACAGTCCTGGGACTTGTACAGTGGCCTTGCTCCTATGACTCTACTAAGCCCAGTTGAGGGACTCACTCTGGTGGCTGCTTTCCTGGAACAAATCTGTGTGGCATCTTTTGAAATACAGTTAAGGATTGTCATGTCTCCACAACTTTTGCCTTCTGTGCATCTGCAGAAATACCATCACCTGAATGCTGCCAAGGCTTGCGGCTTGTACCTTCAGGGAGGTGTCTGGAGCCACAATGAGAGAAGCTGAGAGGTGCTGTCCTCCTATGGGGAGCGTACACAGTGTCAAGGCAGGCAATATGGAGGTCTGAAACGGTCTTCACAAATCTTTGTGCCCTTAATATCCTAACATTCCAGGGATTTAGTGGAACTGGCAGCCTTGACAAACTGTGAAATGCATTTAAGGTCATTCTTTCATTGCCCTATTATATAACATATTTTTTACTGTCATATTCATCCTTGTATCAGATGATTGCTTGGCCGCACCTTGTTCTGCCCTAAATATACGTTCTAAATTTATCTGATCAAGTTGGGTATTTCCAAAATCTACATGTTCTGATTTCATTTTGATTATTAACTCCATATTTAAATAAGATCTTCTTAGATTTCACCACATGAAATCAATACAAATCATGAAACTCATTCAGTGCTTTCCTGAACTATTTCTTCTATCAGGTGTTCTGGGTTATAGTTCTTTAAATCTGCCTTGTCTAAACCCTGGGGTATACAGATAGTTGGACTAAGTTCATTACCAAATTTTCAGCAAGGATGGTGTCTCCTCTAGTTTCAGTCCAGGAATTTCTTGATGTACCATCACATGATAGAAGATCAAGGAGAGAAAACCCACTCTGAAGCTTGTTTTTAATGGCATACTTTGTTCAAGAAAGTGGAGCCCTTGTGACCTAAACATTGCTCCCTAGGTCTGATCTTTAAATACCATTAATTTAACTTGTAAATTTCAGTTTGGATTCTAGAGATAACAAACATTGAAGCCATTGTAGGATTTACTATATATATATTCTGTGTCTGTTTTTTTGTTTTATTTTTTTTACATTTAAAATGTATTTTAAATATTTTTAAGTTAGCATTACAGAATTACTCCCCCCTTTCACTAACTGACAGAATTGTGGCAGAATTATGGAATTTTTATAACAGAAATACACGGTGAATTTTAGCTTTGTGAAAATTTCTGTCTCTTAGCTAACTCAAGCAAGATTTTACAGAACTTCGTACATTTTAGCATAATCAAAACAGACTTACAACTCTAACAAGCCATATATCAACAAATGAAGAGTAGAACAGTCTTAGGCAGGTGAGCAGAGAAATCCCCAATAACTTAGCAAGTGAGGAATAATTGAATTCTGCATCCTACCTACTGAGGACTAGGAAAAACCAAATTGGGAGCCTGAGCAGTAAGGTGCAGGCAGAACAATTATAGGCCAGCTGACTTTTTCCTGTCTGTTCAAAGCTTTCTATATTAGCCTATCAATCTGAGCTAATTTGGGGGCTCCTGAGAGACCCTGATGGTCAGTGCAAGAGAGGTTGGGAGCCAAAGCTGGAACTAAGTAAGGACCAGAGAAAGCTCCTCTTCTGAGTCCAGAAGGAAATTTATAATTCTTTTATCTCTGAGGATCACCTGGGGTTCCTGGCTGTTGTTCTGACGTCACCAGACCCTGTGAGGAGGGTTCTGGGCTGCTTCAATCCCCTGTGGGATATCCGATAGGAAATGACCGACCTCAGTTCTCAGCCTATGAGGGCATTCAAATTCCCTGTGATCTGCTTGGCAGTCAGAATGCGGTTCTTGGTGCCCATACTGACAATCCTTGATGAAGTATCCACTGCTTCTGTGGTGAAAGCACTTGGGAGACCTCCAGGGGTCTCCGGGACTCCTGTTATCCTCCTGGTCTGCTCTGGGATCCCCTGCTGTGCTGAGCATATTATCTCCTGTTAAGAGGCTGCCAGGGTTGCTCTTGGATCCCAACGTAAACCTCTATAGTTTTTGCAAATGTCTAAGGTAGTTAAGAATCTGTTATCTATAAATCACCTCTTACAGTCTTGATAGATTATACTTAAAATCTTCACACAGTCTAAAAAAAGTGGAAGATTTCTCTGCCCTCCTGACCTATTGTGGAATAAAAAGGATATTAAAAGCAGATCAGGTTTTTCAATTCTTTGATGTAGTTCCTTTGGGAATCCATCTTCTCTAGGGGTAGCGTTGTGTTCAAGGGAGTTATCTCAACTAACTTATAAAGAACCCTGCCCCACTCGGCTTGTAGATTTAGTGGTTAGCCTGGGATAAATGAAATTAACACCAACACTTGCTTGTTTATTGCACTGTGTTCTCTTCAGATTTAAGATGGCCCCTTTTGGTTTTAAAGTCTCCCTTAGAGGAATTTCTTCTCATTCACGTAGTGACTTGGCGTGTGTGTGAGGTGTGTGTGTGTGTGTGTGTGTGTGTGTGTAAACATTGCTTAGTGGAATGGATTTTTTTGTATCAGGAAATTGTAAGAACTTCCAAATGAGAGGAGAGTTCCTATTACCAGGGTTTGCATAAACCAGTGTTGTGAGCAGAACAGGTTAGTTCAGAATTGGTCCCATGAACTGCATGCAGGTGTTCAATGAGATGCGTCTGACTAAAGGAAATTGAGGCCAAGATTTTTGCTGAGTTGGACCTTTTCTATTATAGCTAGTGGTAGATTTCCAAACATGGCTGTATTTTTCTTCTGAGCCATGAACTGTACTGCATACTGCTACCTCTCAAGACTCTGATAGAAGTTTATTTAACTGTTCTTATAAACACCCAGTGGAAGAAAGTGATAGACTATTAGTTCACGTATTGTGTTAGTTTTGTAGCTTTAATGAGATATCTGATGTTGGGTGCCTATACAAAGAGGCTTTTTGAACTTACAGCTCTGGAGACTCAAGGGCTCTGGGAGGCCCACATGATGAATGGTATCACTCATGGCCTGTGATAGGGAAGATCCTATCCTTGAAACAGAAGAAAGAAATACTGGTGTTTCAGAATGTTTTCTGAGATCACACTTCTGCTTGACCTTACAACCTCTCAGAAAACCCCATCTCTTCAAAATTCCTCATCTTCCTTCAGTTACTCCACCCTGGAGATCATGCCTGCATCCTAGAAACACTTAGGAAACATACTCAAATAATATCCTAGGCATAATAGTGATGTTGTATATTTATGTAAGTTATATGAAAACTTGTTCTTTCATGTTGTACAGTGAATTCTCATTTACTGTTGTGTTCCAGTTCAGTGTAAGCACTGACTTACAGAATATGAAACAGTGGCTCCTAGGAATACTAGAGATAGAAATAGATAGATGTAAGCCTTTAGTGAGAATATTTTTGTCAACTTAACTATAATATCTAACCTGTGATGGAGTGCTTCTGCTCAAAGACATTATTAGCATTTGGATTCACGACTCCTGCGTAAATGAAGTTTATCTGATACACATGTTTAATCTCTAAGTTACATGTTTGTGCTTAAAAATGACAGTGCTCCTCATAATGTGTATAGCCTATTTAAATTGCAGATTTACTAAAAAGCATGAAAATTTAGAAAATGGGATACTAAAGGAAATATAAGAAGGATTCTTGTTTACTGTATACTATTTGAAACAAGGGAAATCATCACTTTTTTTGTTCTTATTGCTACCATAGCTGAGAATGTGAATTTTGGGTAGCTCAAATTTTTCACTGCTCTGTGATTTAGTAACATTGCTGTAATGTCATGGTAAGTGTGGATTGCAGAGCTATCAGTACATTTTAGAAAAACTTGAAAATACGGCATCCAGAAAGAATGACAATTGATTGGCTTTACAGTAGATAAATAAGCCAACAGTGCTAACAACTCCCTCTTGTCTGTCCGGTATCCTTTGTGTTTTCCCATGGCCACACTGACTTCTGTGGTCAGCTTTGACATGGAGTCTCCCGTTTGTTTATAATTCATTTGTTGGAGAGTCACAAAGACTAAGAGACAGGCATAGAGAAAACTCCCACCTTTTGATTCACGACCCTAAATGCCTACTAGGCCCATACCCAAGCCTGGGAACCAGTGTGCCACATGGGTAGTGAGTACCCAAATATGTGAGTGACCATCACTGTTTCCCAGGGTCTGCCTTATCAGGAGCCACAACAAGGACTCAGACCCTACTCAGAAATGGGAGACAGGCACCCATACCACTAGACCAAACTCCTGTCTTGAATATCTTCAGGAATTCTAACAGGTAGGTGGTCACAGAACATCTTTTTGCAGGCTTATCCACTTTTATAATACCCCTTTCTTTAAGATTTGTGGTACAAAGAGGGAGAAAAAGAACCTGTGTGTCTTGCTGCTTAGTTCTCCAGTTCTCACTTATTGGACCAAGAAAGGTCTTACCCATCTTTCCTCTTGTCCTGCTTTGGCAGGCTTTCTGTTCTCTCTCTGCCTCTGCCTCTTGGACAAAGTTGATTCATTCTGTTTTCCTGAGTTAAAATGAAGCCAGATTCGAAGGAAAAAGAGCTGAACATGACAACAACATTGGTTTAATATTTACAGATATTTAAAACAATTTTTAAAATATCCCTTCATTTAGGTCAGGGAGTAACCAAGTGTATGCATGGATCCAACTCTGTTCGCACTTAATTTTCTTAAAAAAGAAGTTTGATTGCAATAGAGTGACATCCATTCATGAAATGTATTGTCTGATTGTTTTGCTATAGTGAGTAGCTATCACAGTAATTGTATAAGCTTAAAAGCTTAAAATACTTGCAAGTTAATCATTTTCAGGAAAAGTTTATTGAACCTGAAACTAGATGAAACTGGATGTGTTTTGAGTTAGCTATTGATGGACATATTTATAGGTTTATTTAGGTTAATTCCAGTTTTAAGCTGCTGAATGAATTTTTAGTGGATAACCTGTTTTTTTTTTAATACTGATTTATGGAATAGGTAGAGTGACCCCAAAAGAAATGTAGACAGGGAGAAGAGGATAGATACTTTTCACTCACTGGTTCATTCCCGAAGTGGCTGCAAAAATCAGGGCTGGGCTAGGTGGAAGCCAGGACTCTGTTCCGGTTCCCACACTGCTGGGGGTGGCAGGGAGAAAGGCGCTCCAGCTATGTTCCTCTGCCTTCTTGGGTGCATTAGCAATAATCCAGGTTGGAAGTGGAGCAGCCAAGATATGAATTAGGACTCCAATTTATACTACAGGCATTGCAAATGGAAACATCACTCCATGTGCCATGACATGAGCTGTCAGTATTTCTTTTTACATTTAATATTTTTATGAGAGGATAACCATAGGAGAGCTGACAGCTATGTGAGTCTGCATTAAACTTGTATGAATTCAAAGTTTTTATGAATAATGTGACATTGTTCTCCAAAACAACTTTACCAGTTTATCCAATGTGAGGTAAAAATAGAGTAAAATGCAGAAATTTACTAATATTACTCATGGTCATACTGATGCATGCAGTTAGAATTGGAGTGTATCAGATATCTTGCAATTTTGACAAAAGTGAACATCAAGCATTTCAATATTATTATTAAGCAGGTATGTAGCAAAATGATAACTTTCATATTTGTTTTCCCTCAATTGCAATTGAAGCTGAACAAGTTTCGTGCTATTTGTCTTTCTTTGAACTGCTTTTCATCATTTTCCTATTTGCTCAGTTGTTCCAGAGATATATTAGAAAGTTTTTTTTTCACAGCAAACAAATTAGCTCTTTTACCCCCTCATATTTACCTTTGTCTTTTTAAAAAGATTTATTTATTTTTATTTTAAAGAGAAAATTTGCAGTGAGAAGAGTTGACAAAAAGAGGTCTTTTATTCACTGATTTACTCCCCAAATGACCACAACAGGTGGAGCTGAACTGATACAAAGCCAGGAGCTTCTTTTGTTGTTGTTGTTGTTGTCACAAAATACAGGATTTTATTAGTTTCTTATGGCTGAGTAATACTTCAGCGTGTACATAAACCACATGTTCTCTATCTAGTCATCAGCTGATGGACGTTTGGATTGATTCTATACCTACTGACATATCGCATATTCCATGTGATGATTTTTTTATTTATTAATTACATTGCATTATGTGACACAGTTTTATAGGCACTGGGATTCCCCCCAACAGCCCCCCGCCATGGTGGATTCCTCCGCCTTGTTGCATTACCACAGTTCAAGTTCAGTTGAGAGTCTTTCATTGCAAGCATAGAGTCCAGAATCTTACTGTCCAGCTAAGTTCAACAGCTTGTTGGGGAGTCAGCAGAGTATCATCCTGATCAATTAAAAGTCACAACATAACATCAGCAACAATTTATAACGTTATGGAATTAATTGACATAGTATTGAGTAACCAGTATGTTAAAAAAAAATGCAAGTTCTTAACCACATCCTGTGACTTCTTCATTGACATTTCAATTTTAGTTTATATACAACTGGGTTCTATACACCTTAAAATGGCTATAGATTGCTATTCAGCTGTCTCGTGTCTATTTTCATTATAATATTTGGCATTTTATAGCGTTGAAGCATGATTTTGCTGAACCTGGATGTTTTTCGGGTAGTCTAGACTGGCTTATAACTCTAAGAAGACATATGTCAACAGTTTAGGTGCTGAACAGTTTTAAAAGAGGTGTGCAGAGGGGGCCCGGTGGTGTGGCCTAGTGGCTAAGGTCCTCGCCTTGAATGTGCTGGCATCCCATATGGTCGCTGGTTCTAATCCCGGCAGCTCCACTTCTTCTCTATCTCGCCTCCTCTCTGTATATCTGACTTTGTAATAAAAATAAAATTAATCTTTAAAAAAAAAAGAGGTGTGCAGAGACATCTTCAATACCCTAGTGAGGAGTAACTAATCTTTGTGTCCCACCTAATAAGGTGTAAATGAATCCACGCTGACCATTTCCTGTGTGATTCTAAGCTTTCCTTGTTGTTCTCTATCTATTCTAGATTTTTTGTTTTTTTGTTTTGAGGGATTTCTGAAATGGTCCTGATGGTCATTGCCAGGGAGGGTGGGGACCCAAAGTTGGAACCAAGCAAGGACCAGAGAAAGCTCCCCTGCCTAGAACCGAAGGAAGTTTACTATTCTTCTGTTTCTGAGGACCGCTCAGGGTTCCTAAGCCAGGAGCTTCTTGCAGATCTCCTATGTAGGTGCAGAGGCTCAAGGACTTGGGCCATTCTCTGCTGTTTTCCCAGGCTATCGTGGAGAACTGGTTAGGAAATGCAGCAGCTGTTACTAAAACTGGCATCCATATAGAATGCTGGCACTTGCAGGTTGTAGCATTAATGTGCTATGCCACTGCCTGAGTCCCTCCCTCTGTTTTTGATTCAGATTCTTCAAGACATTCTCCTCTGATTAACTATTGTCAAGTTTACTTTTTTTCTTTTTTGTGCACTAAGTTTCATAGTTGCCACTAGAAATGGCTAAGGGGATAGTGAAGACGGTGAGAAGAAGAAGATAGAAGGAGCCAGAAACAGTAAGAAGTGGGGCAAGATTGGGGATGGTAAATCACTAGTCCAGGAAGTCTCAGGCAGTAAGCATTCAAGGTAACTGTCCTGGAGAATGTGTGTAGCTGCAGGAACCTCCTCAGTTTCCGTAGATATAGTTGGTGCAATGCTGAGTCCTAGGCCGGGGGTAGGCGGCCTGGGTAATTTCGGCAGTGGTCGAGTTTTGTTCTTGCTGCACTGCTGGGTTTTGCAATTTTTCACTTCTGCTGTGCACTTGACCCACAAGTCATCTTTGTTATACTTTCTGTCTGGAGGGTTGCTTTATTCCCATTTCTGTGTTTGCACATGAAGCTAGCTCTGGTTGGCAGCCAACCAGGGACCTGTTCTGCTTAAACAGCACCAGGCAGCTGCCACTGTTGGTGACCAAATTCACAGTGCCTTCCATTGGGCTTGAAGAAGCCACCGGCACTACCTTGTTCCTCCTCTGGACCACTCTCATGGCCTGGACTCAGTCCTTCAGCTTCAGCTGCCATCACAGCCCACAGGCTTTAGGTCTGCTGGCCAGGAGACTCTAAGCAGCCATTACATCATCTGTGTGTCATTATTTTTGTTCTAGCTGGTGCTGTGTGGAAATGGATGGAGAATGGGTGGTATAACAGATGCAGTTAGATCTAGAGACTGTTTAAGAAATTAAAAAGCTGCATTTCTACTCTTAGGGGTTTTGCAATTTCAGAATTGAAATTTTGATAGGACTACATGGGGAAAGATGCCAGCAGCACAAGATGGTGGATACAAGTACCAGTCAAGTGGTGGAGAGGAGTCGTGGAAATTCATGAGAAGTTTCAGCTTAGATCCAGAGCTGAAATCATAATTGATGTCCCACTTTATGACTTTAGTCTATGCATACTGTCCCTTCTTTAGAATAATAGTCCCATTGTACGTTACCCTCTCAATGGATGATGACTTCATTAGTGGGCATCCTAAGGAAGTTCTGCTCTCTAATGCTGCTCAAAGTAGTGCAGAGTTCAGGAAACGAAAGCACATGTGTATCAACTATCCCAGAACTCCTGTTGACTTCCATGGTGTGAGTCAGATGTTGGGTTTGTTCATACTTCCTCACTGTAGTACCACTGATAAAGTGGATTATTTTTATACTTACGGCCATGTCTTGAAACACTCAATGGACCAATTGGAGCAGAACACTCTGAGGCAGTGTAAGAAAATGTTGTATTATCAATGAAGGAGTGTAAGACATGGGAGTTGGCAAATGGCTTATTGATGTGAACATGCAAGCCAACTGGAATGGAAACAGCATGAAAAAAATAAATATGCAAGAACTTTGCATAGAATATTGCGTAGAATATTGACACATCTGGGTGATTTTGTTTATCAGCATAGATATTTGGACTTCAGAGTAGTTCTTGAAGCTTGGGCATGTTACTGGAGGCCATTGCTTTGTGAATAGTATAATGTGATAGTTAACTTCTAGGGACGAGAGTACTTTCTAGGATATAGTCCATGATAGGTAATTTATAAGCATTGTTGATATTAGGAATTTTTCTAACTTCTAAAAGTTAATTTGCCCATCTCCATTACAGGAACCAAAATGGTACTGATGTCTTAGGAGTACGGAGACATTGTCCAGGAATAGCTTCATTTAGTTCTTTGAAGATAATCTGCTTTCAGACAGTGTGGGTGGTGATTGATGTTGATCATTGTTATCACTAGCCTATTTTTAGAAGTAAATCTACATCTATATTGAGAATTCATATTTTGTCATATTATTTTCTTACCACATGGCATTTTAATTTTTTTCACATCTCTAAAATTATACCATTTGCCAACATAGCCTAAAGCCTCTAACATAATAAATGAACTTAAACTATCAAATCTAAACAACAGCCTCCAAGTATCTTAGGCATAGCAGTGAGGAATAAAAATAGGCTTTTTGACTAGTCTGATAGATAGGTTTGTTCTGAACTTATTGCTGAAGTCAACAATGGTGACTATAAAAATAGGAAGAGTTCTTTGCTGAATATTGTGGATTTTTTTTCCCGTTGCCAAAGGGTGATTCTTTAAAATTGTACCAAATTGCATGACAATTGAAAATCTATAAATGCACTATTTCTTTGCCTTTTTGGAATTTAGGGCCACACTGAGCGTATTAGGTACTGTAGTTTGATTTAGTGAACACAGAAGTAGCTTTGAAAAATAAAGTTGAGCATAGTCCACAACAGGGTTAGGGATATTTAATGGAAGTATAGCAGGGACTGATATGTTCAGATATGGAGACAAAGTGCTGTATATGTCTATGTGTACAGACCAAGATGGACTCCCAGTGAAAGAACTGAACACATCCTAACAGTAAGATGATGGACTCCCTGACAATGTCCATGCCTACACTGTCGGGAATCACTTCAATAACAGCATGATGGACTTGTGACTGTTCATGAAGGACATCCATTGTAAAACTAGAGGGGAAGTCACTGCGGGGGAGGGACCTTGGGAAGGGCATGGGCAACCCCAGAGCCGATGGAGTTATATCATAAAATAAACTAAAATATTTTTAAACATCAAAAAAAGAAAAAGTTGAATCCGGGATCAATTCCTCATGAAATGAACCCTGTATACCTTTCTGCCTCTTAGCATTTTATCATTTCTGAGATGGAGTTAATAAATTATTCACACAAAGCTTGTGGTAATTAAAGTATACAGTAGGGGTAATTGACTGAATCCCATATCTGAGTGTCTGGGTTCTAGTCCTGGCTGCTATTCTGATTTCAACTTCCTGGTAATGCAGAACTTGTGAAGTCATAGGGAATGGCTCAAGTACTTCCAACTACATAGCTGAAGTGGATTTATTTCTGGGCTCATGGCTTTAGCCTAACCCCATGCTAGCTCTTATAAGCATTGTGGAAATGAATACAAGGTGCCTTTACCTTTCAAGTAAGTAGAAATAAGCATTCAGATTAAAAAGAGATATCAGACTTATGGGTTCCACCTAAAAGTATATGTAATGTTTGTGGAATTATTAAATGATAGAAGTATCGCCACACAGTCAAAACTTGATTCATATTACTTGATAATGGTATCCCATTTTCTTCCCAGCACCTTCGTTTCTTTATTAGTAACGTGAGGTAATACTGAATCGGCATCTCACATTTCAACATGCTACAAATCATGTGAAAAATTGATAAGACCCCCGTGGATTCTACCCATTAATTTTCTGACTTGACAACCAGAGAATTGTCGTTTCTAAAAAGTTCTAACAAGCTCCAGTGCAATTCAGATTTGTTTTCACAGAGCACTTTATTTAGGAACCACTAGCCTAGCTCATTTGTTGCCAACTTTTTCTTCTTTTTTTAATCTGAAAGATTTCTTTCTTTCCTAATTTTTAAGTTAAAGGATTGCATCACAAATATAATTTAATAGTTGTTATACTTTAGTATCTTCTGATTTAATAAACCTATAATGGCAAAAATTTGTGGGTTCAGCAAATCTCAACTTAATTTCAAAATTTCAACACAGCATCTTCTATGGTAAAAAGAGTTGCATTCTCTTGGCCCTCGTACTATTCAGCTGATTGCTGTGTTTCAATTAATAGGTAATGTGATAGAACTACATTAGAACTAATTGCAAAGCAAGACCGCAAATCTTGCAAATGTAGCAAGCTTTGGTAAAGTCTAAAACTGATGCTGGAAATCCTTGCATATCATTGACAGATATGGCTCTGATGAATGACATTGCTGTATTAATAAGGTTGAAGGATCTAGGCTGAGTAAAGAATAAAAATTTCAAAAAAGGATATTTTGACTACTGACAATAAACAGATCTTTAAATAAATTGATGTGGTGAACAAATACAAAACAGAATGAATGAATGAATTATATGTAGTGTTGAAGGTGAAAGGGATTGCTTCCATGCTTTTATAGTTTTTTAAGAATTTTTTCACCATTTTCACTTTATGCTTTTGATTTATATCTTGAGCATTTTAAACATTAATAATATAGAACTGAAATAATTTTTTTTAAAGATTTATTCATTTTATTACAGCCAGATATATACAGAGGAGAGACAGAGAGGAAGATCTTCCATCCGATGATTCACTCCCCAAGTGATCCGCAACGGGCCGATGCGCGCCGATCCAAAGCCGGGAACCTGGAACCTCTTCCGGGTCTCCCACGCGGGTGCAGTGTCCCAATGCATTGGGCCGTCCTCAACTGCTTTCCCAGGCCACAAGCAGGGAGCTGGATGGGAAGTGGAGCTGCCGGGATCAGAACCGGCGCCCATATGGGATCCCGGGGCTTTCAAGGCGAGGACTTTAGCCGCTAGGCCACGCCGCCGGGCCCAGAACTGAAATAATTTAAATCGTATTAAACATATAATGGACTAATTTTAAAACAAAGCCCTATTAAATGTATTTTTGCTTATAGTGTGAAGCTATTCCCTATTTTAATGCTGCGCTTTTATTATCATTACTGTTACATTTGAAAGGCAGAGTAGCAGATAGGGAGAGACAAAATGAAGTGATTAGTGAATGCATGATTTTAGCAGGCCTTCTAAGAAGTCAGAAAAATGAGTAAAGGATTCACTGGTAAGCTAGTTAATTAAGAGAAAATTATGTCAACAGAATGTTAATTGGGCCTTGAAGCACAGCGATTTAAGAGGATGCCATTTATGAGTGCTTCATAAACAGTGATGACCTTGAAAGTATCCTGCTACAATAAATAGATAAAAAGGTGGTGCTACTAGCTTTAGTGGACATGTATTAGACATTAGTAAAGTCTACATCTGTAGCACAGTAAACGTTCAAGCGGTTATATTCCTCCAAATGATGAAGGTTTAAATGATTCCCTGACTGAAATGTGCACATTTCTTTGACAAGCAGATAATGCAGTCAAAACTTTTATTTTTAGCAGTATAATAGAGATATTAACAGTTTCTGTGATTTGTTCAGAATGATGTTTCAGTGAGTAACTCTGTTATTCAAGGTAAGAATTTTGGTGAAGACTTCTGGGAATCCTACCATGGTTGTGTTGGTATTTAAGATGCTTGGGAAAGAGTTACATAACATCAAGTGCATGCAGTCCTGTTTTATGAATTTTTAAGTTCTATCATAATAGGGGATGCTTTGCTTCATGCAGCTGTTTACTGCTGGGTCCAGGTTCACAGACTCCGACTTGCTGGCTCCACACGGGTAGCCTGGCTAAGGGATATAGACTTGATGAATATGGAAGTGAACTGTATATGCAGGACCCTGCGGTGAGATTATTAACTATTTGACTAGATAGTCTAGATTTTCAGGAGAGGTCAGGGTAATTATATGGAAATTAAGCATCCTAAAATGTTGGTATTAAGAAAAGAAAAAACAGGGCATAGGTGAAGCAAACTGTTATATATTTAGTAGTACTGAGGTCCAGAAAAACAAGATTTGTTTAAGATGATTGCATCAGGCAAAGTTGGCAGAATTAGGGTTGGAAAGTGGAATTGTAAGTTCACTTTTGCCTCTTAGGAAAGAAATGGTTTCTAATTTTTTCCTCTCTACTGTCCTATTAGAAAGATTAGGAAGTATTTTGGTTATAGATAGGATCATTTAAACAAAGGTCTACAGATTTTAGAGTAGTTGATGGCAAGATGATAGCTAGCATTACACAAACACAATTATAAGGCTAAGGAATAGTTGAATCAAAAATGTTCTAAAAATCCATTTTCAAAAGGACCTGCTGAGCCTGTGTTACGGTGTTGTAACGCAATGCCAGCACCTCATCTGGCCACTGGTTTGGTTCCTGGCTACTTCACTTCTAATCCAGCTCCCTGCTAAAACAAAACAAAGCAACAAAGGAAGGCCCAAGTAATTCGGGTCCCTACCCTGATACCAGAAACCCCAGATGGAGTTCCAGGCTTCTGCCGTCAGCCTGGATCGCACTTGGCTTTTATGGTCATTTGGAGAATGAAAGAGGAGATGAATGACCTGTGTGTTTCTCCTTCTCTCTCTTTTTTCTCTTCCTTCCTCCCTCCCCAACTCAAGTTTTCAGCTGATTGACTAAACCTTAAAAGGCATATAAAATTACGGCCCTGCTGTTACAGTGTGAAATTCCAAGAAATGGAATGTATCGGAAATTTGCTTGTCAAATAGCCTCATTCTCTTCATTGACAAGAGGGATAGAGAAACTCGGGGAGAAAATGCTGGGTGGTCCTTAGTCTTCCTTTTATGATTTACCTTCTAAAGCATTGGTGAGTTTCATAGGGTATCTCAGTGAACAAAATCAACAGCAATAAAAAGTATTTAAAGCTTTGATACTCCGGTCAACCAGACACTGTCTTAGTGGGGTGCTGGGTCACTGTGCTCGTTACTGAGGTCTCAAGTTGAACCTGCTGGGAAGGAACTAATCCCAGGGAAGTTGCCAGTTATCCTGAGTAGCTTTCCCCCTTTGATTCCTGCTTTGCGTCTCAGCTACCACTACTGAAATGACAGTGTAGAAGTTCCCTCTTGTCTCATGGTTGAGAAGTAGCCTGAAAAAAAAATCAAAGTGATTCCAAATGTGGAGAGAAAAGGCCTAAGAGAGGAAGCCACAATTCTGGTCTTTTCTTCTGTTGCATCCAGGGCGTATGACCTTAGGTGGGTCACCTCCTCTGTTTGGCATCCAGTTTCCTCCTAGGGCATTCAAAGTTTCAGTTTCAAATAAGAATAAATGTTTATTTGCTTATACGCTTAGGGACTACCCAATGCTTGTTGCCAAATATTGCAGGAGCCTTGTAGTGCTTCAGCAAGATGGGACAGTGTTGCCTAGAGTAGGCTTTTCCACGTATTGCCCACATTTGTGGAGAAGGACAATCTTCACTTGTTTCTGGATCTAATTCCATTGTGTCCTGCCCACCACTGTCCCCAGTACTAAAAATCACTTGATTCTGAAATCTGAAAGACTGTATGTAAACTTGGCTTATCATTTCTGTGACACTTTGGCAAAGTGATTGCCACCCTTGCATAAATGGAACACTGAGGATCCAGGGAGAATAAACCCTGCTGTCATTGTTGCAGGTTGAGGAAGAAATGAGACATGCAAATTATCTCTACACACACTTCATACCAAATTTCCCCTCCATTCCGTCTAAAGACGGTCTGAACAGGAACCGGGTTCTTCAGAACCTATCATGAATACTGGCAGGAATTATTTTCTTTAACAATAAGTTGTAATTTTTTCTTAAATAAGCCATAAAAACTGTTAGAAGACTATGCTTGTAATAGAGCTGTTTTGGCCTAGGGGAAAGTACTGTTGCTTTTGTAATCCTCATCACTGAGTAACATGCACAAATGTGTTCTTGTGTATAGTTAAGGTATAAAGTTCAAATTTTTCGTCTGAAAGCTTGCCATCTCTCAGCAAGCTCGAGCTCTTTCGACAAACCTGATCAGAGGAGTGGAATGACACAGAACAGTCACTCAGCCAATGTTTCCATCCCAAACGCTTCCACTGGGCCATATGGCTTTTAAGAGGCATTTGCAAATATTAGGTGAGACTTGAGAACAATAATTAAAGCTCATAGATCACAGGTTAATTAATCCCTAATTTCACATCACACCTGGTCATGGAAGCGTTCAACTCCCATGAATGACCTGCAAATCACAGGCCAAGTAAACAGACACGAAGCAAGCTTTCCCAGCAGGGTAATAACTCTGACAACCTGCTATATACACACAGTATTTTAGTGTATCAAAGACATTTTCATATCCATATGCTTTCTAAAGTTTCCCAGAGTTGGGTGAGGTTGGCTGAGTTGGTATTCATGTCTTTAATTTTATTGTGATTTGATGTAATTTGGTGACATTAAATGACCTGTGAGTAAGTTCCAGGACATTTGCTAAGGGATTTATTTTTCTTTCTTCATTTAGTCCTCATGGCAACTCTCTAGCTAGTTTAGTGCTACTGTTATTTTTTATAGTTGATGCCATATGCAGAATCATCTGGTTGGTAATGGGCAAGGCTGAGACATCAGTATTTCCTATCATAAATAAATGCCTTCTGTTGGCATAGACCTTTCATGATTGCTTTGCATGAACTGCTCTAGTTCATTTATTGGTTTTTGAGAACTCTGAAATACATCAGCGTTGTCTCCATCTCCCAGATGCAGCAACTATGGCTCACAGAGTTGAGGCGATTTGTCTAAGGTCATACCACTTTTGAGTAGGTGGCAGAGGTAGTACTTCAATTCAGTATCCTAGTCTTCAGCTCTCAAATTGTTATCTACCAATTTCACTGAAGTGCCTGCTTAACTCCGACTGCTGACACTTATTTTGCTGCTTTTAATGGTGTGAATTATCATTCTGTCTCTAAAATGTATAGGACTTAAGAACATTTTTTCCTCATCTAAAGTTTTAATATTCAGAAAGAAGCAATTTCCTAAGAAGTAGGACTTTCCCTTTCTCCCTGTGAATACACTGGGTAGAAGACACATACAGCTAGGAAGTTTTTAGAGGGTATATAACCTTGTGTCTTCCGGCGGGACATCTAATGACTGCTCAGTGGGAATGGTCATTAACAAAAACCTGCAAACATTTGTTCTCTCATGACTGAGAACAGGAGGTCCAGCAGAAGTAGCACCATATGGTGAGGCTTTAGCACCAGGTGCGAGTGATTGAAGACCCGAGGCTTTGCTCATGGCGAGACAGAAGACACTCTTCATGTCCGAGGGCTGATGGGGTTGGCTGGCGGGCATTTCAGATGTGTGTAGGTATCCTGGTGGGACAGAACACCACACTAGGAATCCTGAGAAACCTGGCTTATGTCTTTGCTTTTATTGTACCTGATTCACTTTCCCGTCTGCAGCGTGAGGGAGAGATTATAGATATTCCTAATAGTAATTTTAATTATTTAAAGCAAAAAACCCATCTGAGATAGCTCGTTCATTTGCATACCAGTGCACAGGGAGATTCAACCAGATGCTTAGGATAGTATGCTAGGCTCTGAGGCTCAAACAAGGTGGATGTCTGTGCTTCAGGTGTACTTTCTGCTAGAGTTTGCAAACTTGAGTGCCCCCCAACAGTATTATTAACTTATGTGTACATTGTAACTATAAAACGTTCTGTTCTTTAACTTTTTTTTTTTGGACAGAGTATACATCTTTTTATTTTCTGGTTGGTTATATTTTTGTCTTTCCCACAAGCCCTTGAGTATTTGAGGTCGGAAAAGTCATTCTTGTGGATATAACAGTTATTGCCATCAAGTAACAAAATATAACAATTTTCTGATATTTTGTCACTGGAGATGAATGACATTTTTTAATATACATTTTATTATTATTATTATTATTTTATAGTACAGTTTCATATTCCCTTATCCCCTCCCCAGCTCCCTCCCCCCAGTTCCTCTATATCATTACTAACATGTAGTTCTTCATACTCAGTAGTATGTCCATCATTGCGGGCCTGCCGAGAGTCCAGAATCCTATTAACAAGATATAGTAAATAGTTTCATTGTAAGTCTATTTTTGTCTGGAAGCAGAAATGCATACCACACTACATCCTCACATCTGAATGTTAGTCTCCAATTCACAGCTATTGTACATCCCCTTAAATGAAAAGTCATGTTTCAAAATCAACAATAGAAAGAAAAGAGGAAATTTACAATGCCAAGAAGTTAAATGACATGTTACTAGATATGACAGTCTCCATTGCACAACTACTGTACATCCCCTTAAATGAAAAGTCATGATACAAAATCAACAAATAGAAATTTACAATGCCTGAAGTTAAATGACATGTTACTAGATATGACAGTCTCCATTACACAGCTACTATACATCCCCTTAAATGAAGAGCCACAAAACAAAATCAACAACAGGAAGAAAAAAGAAATTTACAACACCAAGAAGTTAAATAACATGCTATTAAATGACTAATGTGTAGGTGAAGAAATGAAAATCAAGAACCTTCTTGAAGAAAATGATGCTGCCGTATGATCTACGAGTCATTGAATGATTTAATCCGAAGGAAGTGTTTTGAAGAGATGAAACTAACACAGAATAACAAAACCCATGTGATATAGTTTCCGCTAATCTTTGTTGAAGTGTGTCTCCTCCACACAATAAGCAGATGGGTTTTGTTTTTTAATCAAGTGTACTACTCTATGATGTTTGATTAAGCTTAAGCCATTTACATTCAGAGTTTAATACACATGGGTGTTACATTGGTCGTGTCATTTTAGCAATGGGTTGTTCATTGGTTTAGTCTACTGTTGTCATTTTACTGGGATGTTCTTCCCGTTTGCCTTTGCTTTTGGTAAGTGCTATTCCTCTTCTCTGCCAAGAGAACATCTTGAAGTATCATTTGTAGGGCAGGTTTCGAAGAGGCAAATTCTTTTAGCTTTTCTTTACTGTGGAAGAATTTTGTTTCATTTTCAAAGACAAAAGAAAGCTTTGTTGGGTATGTTACCATAGGCCGAAAATTTTTTTCTTTTAGAATGTGGAATATGTCACTCCATTCTCTTCTTGCCTGTACAGTTTCCTGTGAGAGATCTCCTGTGAGTTTAATTGGCTTTCCTTTATATGTCAATTGATTTTTTTCATGTGCACATTTAAGGATCTTTTCCTTATGTTCAATTGAAGAGAGCTTGATGATCATATGTCGTGGTGAAGATCGCTTTTGGTCAAGCCTGTTGGGAGTTCTGTGCCCCTCCTGGAACTTGTTTCCCAATTCTTCCTCTAGATTAGGGAAATTTTCTTTTATTATTTCATTAAATACATTTGCAAACTCAGTTTCTCTTTCTGCACCTTCTGGGACTCCCATAACTCTTAGATTTGGCCTCTTAATCGTGTCTTTCAATTCTTGAATACTTTCTTCGGCCTGATCTAGCTCTGCTTCCAGCTTTTTGTTTGCTTCCCCCCGATGACAGGAAATATTTTCCAATTCTGAGATTCTTTGTTCTGCTTGCTTCATTCTATTTTGGAGACTCTCCACTGTACTTTTTTTTTTTAAAAAGATTTATTATTACTGGAAAGCCGGATATACAGAGAGGAGGAGAGACAGAGAGGAAGATCTTCCATCCGATGTTTCACTCCCCAAGTGAACCACAACGGGCCGATGCGCGCCAATCCGAAGCCGGGAACCTGGAACCTCTTCCAGGTCTCCCACGTGGGTGCAGGGTCCCAATGTATTGGGCCGTCCTCAACTGCTTTCCCAGGCCACAAGCAGGGAGCTGGATGGGAAGTGGAGCTGCTGGGATTAGAACTGGCGTCCATATGGGATCCCGGGGCGTTCAAGGTGAGGACTTTAGCCGCTAGGCCATGCTGCCGGGCCCCTCTCCACTGTACTCTTAATTTGCTCTACTGTGTTCTTGATTTCTGATATACCAGACTTGATTTGCTTTATCGCTTCCTTAAATTCTTTGAAGTCTTGCATGATCTTCTCATTGTTGATCAGAATCTTTAAAATGAGTCTTATGGATTCTCTGTGCCCCATTTTCTCGATGTCTTCCTCAGTTAACTCTGAGAGTGGCATAGGGTTTTGCTCCCTTGCAGGGGAGTTTTCGGCAATATTCATTGTGCCTTTGTCTCTTCTTTTGCTCTTGATCATTGTACTTCTGGTTAGCAGATTCTTCTCCTTGGGGTACGTTTCTAAACTGTGTCACCCACAGGTCTACAATGCGATTTTACTTATTGTGGTTGGTACACAACTTTTCTTGCAGCCACTTGTGCCACAACCTCCAGCAAGTTCCAGGTCTGGGTTCTTATGTCAGATTTCCACTGTGGAAATCTGCCTGCAGGCTGATCAACTCCCTGCACTCCTACTGCTTCTCCTCTCGCCAAAGCAAGAGCCAGGTGTGCTGCCTGCTTGAGCAGGTGGAAAAGAAGAACGGCGAGCTCAAGAGCCTGCGCCAACGCGTCAGCCGCTCTGACAGCCAGGTGCGCCAGCTGCGGGAGAAGCTGGATGAGCTGCGCAGACTCAGCCTCCCCTACCTGAGCGGCCTGCCACCCCCTAGCCGCGAGCCTCCCAAGATGAACCCAGTGGTGGAGCCACTGTCCTGGATGCTGGGCACGTGGCTGTCAGACCCACCAGGGGCCGGGACCTTCCCGACACTGCAGCCTTTCCAGTACCTGGAGGAGGCACACATCTCCCATGTTGGCCAGCCCATGCTGAACTTCTCGTTCAACTCCTTCCACCCAGACACGCACAAGCCAATGCACAGGGAGTGTGGTTTCATCCGCCTCAAGCCTGACACCAACAAGGTGGCCTTCGTCAGTGCACAGAACACAGGCATCGTGGAGGTGGAGGAGGGCGAGGTGAATGGGCAGGAGCTGTGCATCGCATCCCACTCCATTGCCAGGATCTCCTTTGCAAAGGATCCACATGTGGAGCAGATTACCCGGAAATTCAGGCTGAATTCTGAAGGCAAACTTGAGCAGACGGTTTCCATGGCAACCACTACACAGCCCATGACTCAGCATCTCCACGTCACCTACAAGAAGGTGATCCCTTGACCTAGGCCAGAGCTGGCTCAAGTGTGGTTCACACGTTCCTGTAACGGCATAGAAAACCAAATAAAAGGCCTTTATTTAAAAAAAAAAAAAACAAAAAAACAGAGCTCTTGGCTCACCACTCGCCACCTCCTGTGATACCGTGGTGAGGCTGCACCGTTGTCTCTGCAACCTTTCTCCCACTTCCGGTTGGAGCAGGTCCCAGGATTAGAGAGACACCAGGTGTCCTATATAAATAATTAGGTTGTTGGTGGCGTTGATCTTGTCGGAACCTGTTGGACATTAGGTCTGGGTGCCACATGGACCTATTTTGACCCGTACGATGACACAGTCAGTATTATTTTCCTGCGGGACCAGTGCAATCTCAGACCTCAGCAAGTTCTCGCGAGATCAGCACATGCGCAGTTCACTGTTGTCCCCTGCAGTCCCAAAGCTATTGCCACAGTGCCCAAAATGGCGCCTGCTGTACAATCACTAAGGTTCTTGATCTGCTGGCCGTCAGATCCGACGGCTATCCCAGACCTGCCCTGAGTGGAACCCGTAGAATGCCACGTTGTTGCCGTTCACCCAGACAGAAATAAGCTCACTCCCAGCTCAGCGCATGCTCAGTCCTCTCCCTCGCCCTTTCCCCCTTACACAAAATGGCTCCCAATTCAGTTCTAGTGGGCTGACTGGACTGTGAAATCCACTCTGTTCTCGCACTGCCTGAGATCTGCTGCTCTGTCTTTGCTCCTGGTCAAATCAAATGGACCAGCAGAACGGACAGTTCTTTGTCTGGGTTCACCACCTGAGCTCCCAGTGAAAGTCCGTTCCCACCTGGTTGCTGGTGGAGTTCCGGCTGCTGTGGAGTTCAGATCGCTGTGCTGGAGTATCAGTCTCTGCAACACCACACCGTTGTGTCCGCTGCTTTCCTGTGTCTGTCAGTCTCCAGGTACCCCTCTGCTGTTGTTCTGTCCTTTCCTATTTCCTGAAATATGTCCTCTCTGCTTCATCCTGGTTAAATGTTTTTCCGTCTGTATAAACATGTCCTTACCCTATTCCGCCATCTTGATTCTCTCCTGTTCTTTAACTTTTTATCAGTGTTTTCTACATTATAACCACATCACTTTGCTTTACATGTTTTTTGGTTGTTATTTTGCAACTTAAATTGTACTTACAAATTGAAAGGCAGTCACATATAAAGAGAGTAAGAGACAGAAAAATCTTCTACACACTGTTACAATCCACCAAATAACCTAATGGCCAGGGTTGGGTCAAGTCAAAGCCGGGAACCTCAGACTCCTCTGTGTCCCCCATGTCGGTGGCAGAGACCAAATACTTGACTGACTTTTGCTTTCCAAGGCACATTAGCAGGGAGCTGGATCGGAAGTCAGAGCACCAGGACTGGAACCTGGCCTGATTCAGGATGCTGGCATTCCAGGTGACAGTTTAACCTGAGGCACCACACACTAGTAGCCTGAAACTTTCCTTGCAAAAGGGAATATCAGTGACTATTTTAGGTGTTACAAGATAGATGACTTCTGTGTCAGTTATTCTGTTGCCTTGGGAAAGCAATCATAGATGGCATATTCATGAATGAGAGCTACGGAGTTGTGATTCGTGTCTAAACTGCTGTGGCTCTTCAGTACACAGTTGATACTTAACATCTTTCACAAAAAGGACACACTGTTAGCATCTAGCCCTTGAGCTCTTCTGTTGAAATTCCTGTCCTCTCCTGGGCTGCTGATGACTGTTATTTTCCCAGATGTCCTCATACTGTACAGTACTATGAAGCTGGGAACCAGATTTAATATTAATAGAAATGTGCATCATTTGTTGAACTGATGCTTCTTCAAATTCCTTTTTCCAAATCTTTGTGTGACATGCTCTTTCAGGCTCTGCAGATCTCTATTCAGATAGTCTTTACGAAATAGACAGCCAGAGGATAAACATTATCATCTCTTTTTTTTTCATTAATATCATCTATTAGAAAATATTATACTTATTTGTATAAGTACTTCATTTTTATATCTGGCACACAGTAATGCTGAGTGATACTGGAGTTATCTTGTCCTGCTTCTAGAAAGAAACTGCATGAACATGAGAGCTGTGCCTGTGTCATCCTTAGCATCCAAAATTGTGCACAGTAAAGGTTTGCTGAGGGGTAGGAGATACTGAATGGGCATTCTGTGCCAACCACTTACTAATGCACATCCATACATATGCGTCTCTAGGTGCCCGAGTATGTTGCAGGGGAAGTGGTGGCACAGAAGCAGCTAAGGTTCAAACCCCTTTCCAGCTGGATTTGAAGCTTGGAGTCATCATCCTTTTATCGTCTTGCCACAGATTTATTTGTTGTTTTTTCTTGATCAAAGTCACCTGCTCTCATTATTTCTGAACATGATTTGGTTAGCCCATGGAAAATAAAATTCTGGAGGCAGAGACCACGTCTCACTTTTTTTTTTATTTATTTTTTATTGCATTTTTTGAATTAATTTATACATTAATTACATTGTATTACGTGACAGTTTCATAGGTACTGGGATTTTCCCCACCCCTCCCTAAACCCTCCCCTCACTTCTTTTTATCACTCTCAGCCTGTCTAGCATTGTGCCTCACACAGACTGGGAGATGAATGTCATTACTTGCGCATTGCTTGAATGGTGCAAGGAATCCTTTCTTTGTGTAGTAGTGCCACATGGGGTTTCTATCTTTCTCCAAAAGCAGTTGCTTATCGTTCTATTATAACACTGTTTACCTTTTCCTGGGGGAATGGATGAACTTTTGAGACCCCAAATTGCAAAGATCTTGCATCTCTAAATAGCACTCATTACAGGTAGGATCCCGAGGGAGGGAGGGAGGGCACTGCTTTAATTAACCCTGGCTGGAGCCAGCTAGGGGCTCTGTGAAGAGGTGAAACAGCTTTAACTTGGCTATGCTGGGGAAAGGCAAAGGATTCACAGGCCTTTGATGCTTCTAACACAGAAAACAAAAAGGTTGTTTGGTGCTCATTGTTGGTGCAACCCTGGTCACTGAGTTCCATGAAGACTCTTGGTTTGCAGAGGCCTCTGTGCAAGTTCTCCCAGAGTTCTGTTAATTCTGCTGAGATTGAAGGGCAGTGAAAATTTAGATGAAAGTTTTTCCTTCCTCTGTCAGTATATCCAACCCTGATATGACAGCTTATGACAGTTCAATTTTTTTTCTCTGATATGCAGTTTCTTAACTGGGATTCAGTTTCCTTCAGGTAAGAATTTGCATATGTAACAAATGCAGCAAATGTCCAAAACTGCTACTTGATAGGTTGAAACCTCAAAACTGAAGAAAGTGCTTCATTCTTTCTTCAAAGAGTATGTTCCATATAAACAAGTGCTTGAAAATTCCAGAAACTTGTTCACTGCTCTTAGCCTCAGAAACAATTCTCACCTGTTTCTATTTAATTATTTTGATTACATACTGTGTATGAAGATTTGTACATTGTCTTAGTCATTTAAACATAGACTATTATTGCAAGAATAGCAACTGTTATTTTTTGAGCACATCCTATAGACCAGGTGCTGTCTCAGGGATTCGAATGCATTTTCCTAGAGTGAGAATTAGGTTCAGTGATTAAGATAATTGAGAACTGTGTTGGACTGCCTGGGTTTGATATCCAGCTGCAGCTTCCTGTTTATATCTACTTTGGGAGGCCACAGTGATGGATCAAATAACTGAGTTCTTGCCATCTACTTGAGAGATTTGAATTAAGTTCCCAACTTTAGTCCAACCCAGCCCAGCTGCTGAGGGCATTGGGGGAAGTAATTAAGTGTAAGTTGGAGAATGATCTCTGCCCTTCCCTCCCATCCTCTCTTCCTTTCCCATTTATAAAAGCATTTTTTGACATTTATGTTGGTGATACAAAATGTTTTTTTTTTCTTTCGAAGTTTATGGTATAATTCCATAGGGTCTGGAATTCCCCTCCCCCCAAATCTCCATCCTCCAGCTGACTTTCCTCATATTATTACAATAGTATAGTTCTTCATAAGGAGTCATAATTCCATCAGTCTGTTATTTAAGTGTGCCCTGCCATGGCTGGTACAGACGATGTCAGACAGTCCAGCATCCCATTGTCTAGATATGCCCAACAGTTCCATTGGGGGTCCATCTTTGATTTGGAAGTAGGGCTGCATACTGCATTGTATCTTCACATCTGAATCTGAAAGTCTCTATTATGCCATCATTGTACATTTCCTTAAATGAGAAGCCACGAAATAAAGTCAGTAAAAGGAGTGAAGTTAAAACAAAATTTATAATTCCATGAGATTGAAAAAATGCAACACTGAGTAACCAATGCACGAGTCACAAAAATGAAACACAAAAGCCTCTTGGGTAAAATAATGCCATTGTGCAAACCATGAGGCAGCAATGAATTCGACAAAAGAAAACTTGTTGAAAAACAGAAAATGAAAATGAAATGAAAAACATCAAATACATGGGATGCAACAAAAACAGTATGGAAAGGATTGTTGATCTTGCAATTTGTGTGAATGCTGCCTAATATCAGAGAACATATGATATTTGTCCTTTTGGGATTGACTTATTTCATTGAGCATAACAGTCTCTTGTTGGGACCATCTAGTTGCAAATGGTGTAATTTCATTCTTTTTTAATGGCTGAGTGATATTCCAGGCAGTGGATGTACCACAGTTTCTTTAACCACTCCTCTTTGCATGGTAATCTGGATTGTTTCCATGCCTTTGCTATTGTAGATTTTGCTGCAGTAATATAGGATTGCAGGTCCCCTTTGCTTATGCAGTTGTTTTTCTTTTGGGTATACTCATAGCAGCGGGATAGCCGTGTCATACGGCAGATTTATTTGTAATTCTCTAAGCACTCTCCATACTGATTTCTATAGTGTTTGCTTTGCACTTTTCTTCACAGGATTTTTTTCCCCTCTTTTTTTATTGTCCTTGGGTTTCTTAAGCTTTTTGTAATTCTTGGATATTATTCCTCTATCACTTGTCTACTGTGCAAAGATTTTCTTTCATTTTGTCGGTTGCTTCTTTACTTTGTTTCTTTGCTGTATAGAAGCTTTTTAGTTTGATATAGTCCCATTTGTTTATTTTGTCTTTGACTGCCTGTGCTTTGGGTGTCTTTTCTATGAATTCTTTTCCCATTACTATATCTTGGAGGGTGCTTCCTATGTTTTCCTTTAAAAGAAATACAACTGCATATGAGAAGGGGAATCTGTAATCCTATATGGTTTCTGGGTGTAAATTTAGGTCCTCGAACCATTCAGAGCTGGCTGATTTTTTATAATGTGAGAGGTGTGGGTCTTGCTTCTTAATTCTGCAAACTGCTATCCAGTTGTCCCAGCAGCATTTATTTACTAGACCAAGCTTTTTCCCTGGATTTTTTTTTTTTCAGTTTTCTTGTCAAAGATTAGTTGGCTATACATGTGTGGGCTCCCTTCTGGTGTTTCTATTCTGTTTCTTTGATCTGCTCTGTTTCTGTACAAGGACCAGACTGTTTTGATGACCACTGCTCTGTAGTATGTCTTGAGGTCTTGAATTGTAATTCCTCCAGCTTGGTTTTTATTTTTTGGGATATTTTTGGCTATTCATGGTCTCTTGTGTTTCCAGATGAACTTTTGTATCTTCTTTTATATTTCTGAGAAAAATGTTGTTGAGATTTTGATTGAGATTACATTGAATTTGTATATTACTTTTGGTAATATGGTCATTTTATTGATGTTAATCCTGTTAGTCCAAGAACATGGTAAGTTTCTTCATTTTTCAGTGCTTTCTTCTTTTTCCTTTTTAAATGTTTTATGGTTTTTATCATATAGGACTTTTACATATTTAATTAATTTAATTCCTAGGTATTTAAGATTCCTCCTTGCTATTTTAAAAGGAACTGTGCTTATGATTTCTTTCTCACCCATGGAATTATTTGTGTACACTACTGCCATCCATCCATGTTCATTAATTTTGTATCTTGCTACCGTGCTGAAGTCTCATATGAGTTCCAGTAGTCTCTTGACTACTTTTGGTTCTACTGTGTAGAGAATCATGTCATCTGCAAATCAATAATTTCATTTCCTTGTTTCCAATTTGAATTTCTTTAATTCCTTTTTCTTACCTAATAGCTCTGGCATGGACTTCCAATATTATGTTGAAGAGTAGTGGTGACAGTAGACATCCTTGTCTAGTTCCAGATTTTAGTGTGACACTGGCATTGGGTTTTTCATAAATTGCCTTGATTGTGTTGCAGAATGTTCCTTCTATGTCTTTCTTCAGGGCTTCAGCATGAAGTGGTGTTGGATTTTATCAAATGCCTTCTCTGAATCTATTGAGATGATCATATGGCATTTGTTTTTCAATTTGTTGATGTGATGTGTCACATTTATTGATTTGTGAATGTTGAACTGTACCTGCATGCCTGTGATGAGTCCCACCTGGTCCAGGTCAATGATCTGCCTGATGGGTTGCTGGATCCTGCTGGCTAATATTTTTTGAGGATATTTGCATGTATGTTTATCAGGTATATTGGTCTGTAATTCTCTTTTTCTTCTGTGTCTATCTGGCTTTGGTGTTAAGGTGATATTGGCTTCATTGAAAGAGTTTGGAAGGATTGCCTTGTTTTCTGTTGTTTTGAAAAGCTTGTGGAGGATTGGAGTAAGTTTCTATTGACATGTAGAATTCAGCAGTGAAACCATCCGGTCCAGGACTTACCTTGGTTGTGAGGGCTTTAATTGATGATTCAATCTCAGTTGTTATAGGTCTATTTAGATTGTTAATTACTTCTTGATTCAGTTTTGGTGGATAGTATGTGTTCAAAATCTATCCATTTCTTCTAGGTCTTCTGATTTGTTCTTGTATAATTGTTTGCAGTAGTTCCTAATAATTCTGTGTATATCTGAGGTATCTGTTGTTACACTTCCTTTCTCGTCTCTGATACTATTGATGTGTATCTTCCCCCTCCTTTTTCTGATTAGTTGGGCTAGTGGGGAATCTATTTTGTTTTTCAAGCAATCATCTCTGATTCATTGATCTTACGTACTTTTTGTCTCTATTTTTTTTATTTCTTCCCTTTGTTTAGTTATTTCTTCCTACTAGTCTTGGGATTGCTTTGCTGTTATTTTTCTAGTTCCTTCAACTGTAAGGTTAGTTCAGTTACTTGGTGCTTTTCTAGTTTAACATAAGCACTGATTGAGATGAACTTTGCTCTTAACACTGCCTTGATTGTGTCACATAGGTTTTGATATATTGTGTTGATGCATTCATTTGTTTGAAGAAACTTTTTAATTTTCCCTTTGATTTCCCCTCTAACCCATTGCTCATTTAGTAACATATTATTCAGTCTCCATGTACTTGCATGTCTTCCTTGGTGTTTTGACTTCTCGGTCTCTAGCTTCACTCCGTGATGTTCTGAGAAGATGCAAGGTATAGCTTCAATTTTTTTTTTTTTTAATTTGCTGAGACTTCTTTTGCGGACTATAACATGGTCAGTTCTGGAGAAGGTTCCATGTACTGATGAATGAAAGTGTATCCTCTGTCTATAAGATGAAGGGTTGGGTAGATATCAACTAAGTCCATTTGCTCTAGTATCTGGGTGAGTTCTGTTAATTCTTTGCTGAGTTTCTGTCTTATTGATCTGTCCATTGATGTTAAAGAAGTATTAAATCCCCCCCACTATTATTGCATTGGAGTCTGTTTCTCCCTTTAAATCCATTAATATCTGTTTCACATAGCTAGATGGCTTGGCATTTGGCACATAAACATTTATTAAGGTGATCTTTTCTTGCTGAATGGATCCTTTGATCTCCTCCATTGCTTTTAGTGTTTTTCACATAAAAATCTATATCATCTGATGTAAGAATGGCTACCCCTGCACATTTTTCCTTTCCATTAGCTTTGAATATCTTTTCCATCCTTTCACTCTGTTTCCTCTGATCTTTGTTGGTGAGATGTGTCTCCTGTAAGCAACAAATAGATGGGTTTTGTTTTTTGATCCAGTTCTCTAATCTGTGGTGTTTGGTTGATGAGTTTAGGCCATTTATATTCAGTGTTAATACGGATAAACAGTTTGATCCTGTCATTTTAGCAATGGCTTGTTCTTTGATGTAGTCTTCCGTTGTTCTTTTACTGGAAAGTTCACATTACCTTTGTTTTAGATAGTTGGTTTCCTTTTCTTTTTTTCTCTTTCACAAGAAAATTTTGAGTATCATTTATAGGGCAGGTTTAGAAGAGGTAAATTCTTGGAGTTTTTCTTTACTGAGGTTTAATTTTATTTCATTTTCAAAGACATAGGAGAACTTTGCTGGATACATTATTTTGTGTTGAAATTTTTTCCCTTTTAGAATCTGGAATATGTTACTCCAGTCTCTTCTGGCCTGTAGCGTTTCCTCTGGGAGGTCAGCTGTAAGTTTGATTGGGGTTCCTCTATAGGTCACTCGATTTTTTTTCACATGCACATTTAAGGATCTTTCCCTTATGTTCAAGTGAAGAGAGCTTGATTATGTGTAGTCGTGAAGTATGCTTCTGATCAACTCTGTTTGAAGTTCTGTGACCCTCCTGTATATATGTTTTTTGCAATTTTCCAGATCAGGGAAGTTTTCATTTATTACTTCATTGAATACATCTTTAAACCCAGCTTTTCTTTCTGCTCCTTCTGAAACTCCCCTAACTCATACATTGGGCTTTTTAATCAGTATTTTAATTTTTGGATACTGTTTTAGCTTGACCAAGCTCTGCTTCCAGCTTTTTGTTTATTTCCTCCAATAATAGGACATACCGTGCAATTCTGAGATTCTTTCTTCTGCTTCATTCATTCTATTTATGAGACTCTCCACTGCATTTTTTATTTGCTCCACTGTATTTTTAACTTCTGATATATCAACTTTTATTTGATTTCTTGCTGCTATTTCCTGTGTGACACATTCCTTAAATTCCTTGAACTCCTGTATTATGTGCTTCTCATTGTTGTTCAGAAGCTTTATAATGAGTTTTCTGAATTCTGTGTCCCTCATTTTCTCAGTGTCTTCCTCAGTTAACTCTGAGGGTTGTAGAGGCTTTAGCTCCTTTGCCAGAGAGTCCTCAGTAACATTCTTAGTGCCTCTGTCTCTTTCACAGTTACAATAATCAAACAAATAATCAAACAAACAAATAAATAAAAGCCATGTGAAGAAATTATGAATGAATTGCTACTGAAGGCTGCTTGTCACATAGAGCATGTAAAACAACAGACTCGAATCAAACAGAAAGCTGAAGGGGGTGAATCTTATCCCAGGTGATATTTAACATCTTTGCACAATAGAAGATACATAGCAGGCAGGTCACTATATTTTTGTTCCATGACAATTATCAACATCAATTTTGACACACACTCCTATTGATCACAAGAAGTCAGAAACAGAATTTCCCAGTGGAGATCTGAGAACATACCAGTTGATATTCGAGATTCATTCCTACATTCAACAAATATTAATGGAAATACAATTTGTGCTACGGTAGGATTGTGGCAGTGTCTAAAACAAGGGCTTGCTCTTGAAAAGAACGAGTAGCTAGTAACTCATAAAGTGTACCTGTGTGTACCCTTTCACATCTTATATGCTGATAAACAAAATAATGCAGTTCCAAGACAATGTAAGTGGGGGTTTGGTGCAACTGTTGTTTTCATTACAGTGGCTAGGGAGGTCCCATTTGTTGATGTGGCATTTGAATGGATACCTGCTTAAAGTGAGGAGGGAAATGTAAACACCCAAGATAGCATTCAGAGAGATCCTTCTGGCTGATTACAGAACAGCAACAACTGATGATGTGATCCTTTTAAAAGAAGTCAGATTATCTTCTCCACCAGGAAAAGCTGTAATGTCTTCTGGTGTACCAGAATACATGCAAAATTCTAATCTGTTATGGACCCCGCCAGTCTGGCTCCTGTCTTCGATCTGACCTCCTCAACAAACCTTCTTCACTCCAAGTGGGCCAACTTCCTGCCTTTTTCAAACACTCTTACCTCAAGGGCTTTATATGGTTTGAAAGTTGTTAGATATACCTCTTCTCTGCATTATTTTTGGTAGAGGTCATCCATAGTTCAGGTTCTGACTCCAAGCTGTCAATAGTCTATTTTTTTTAAAAGATTTACTTTATTTTTATTTGAAAGGCAGAATTATAGATAGAAGGAGAGACAGAGAGAGATCTTTCTGCCGGTTTTCTTCCAAAATGCCATAATTGGTCTCTCATCTGGAACAGGGGCCCAAGGACTTGGGCCATCTTTCTCTAATCTTGCAGGCTGTAAGTAGGGTCAGAAGTAGAGCAACCAGAACACAAACTGGTGCCCATATAGGAGGCTAGTGCCGCAGGTGAAAGCTTAGCCTACGATTCTACATCACTGGAACCACTATGAATCTTGATGGAAGAGGTAGTCAAAGTGCAGTGCCATGTATTTTTAAGCGAAGCAGTAGAATCCAACCTTCAGGAAATGATTCTTCCTTCTTGGTTACATCATCCTGTGTGTCTGGTTGCCTATTTGTGGAATGAGAGGATGGATCAGTATTCTGCCACTGACTAGTGCCATGAAGGAAGGTACCAGAACTCCTGCATGGGATATATTTTTTAAAGATTTATTTATTTTTATTGGAAAGGCGCATATTCAGAGAGGAAGAGAGACAAAGAGGAAGGTCTTCTGTCCGGTGATTCACTCCCCAAGCAGCCACAATGGCTGGAGCTATGCCCATCCGAAGCCAGGAGCCAGGAGCTCTTCCGGGTCTCCCATGTGGGTGCAGGGTCCCAAGGTTTTGAGCCATCCTTGACTGCTTTCCCAGGCCACAAGCAGGGAGCTGGATGGGAAGTGGGGCTGCCGGGATTAGAACCGGCGCCCACATGGGATTCTAGCATGTGCAAGGTGAGGACTTTAACCACTATGCTATCGCACTGGGCCCTGCATGTGATATTAAATTTAAGAACATGACAGTGTTGTGTTGCAACAGGTTAAGTTTCTACTTGGGATGCCAGATTCCCATAGAGGAGTACCAGTTTATTTCCCTGATTCCCCACTTCTGATTTAGCTTCCTACTAATGTCCTTGAGCATACATCAGATCATAGCTCAAGCAGTTGGGGCCCTTCCTACCCTATACACAAAACTGACTTTTGGTTTTGGCCTGGCCTATACCTGGCTTTTGCAGCCTATTTAGGAGATGAAGCAACACCCAAAAATTTTTTTCACATTCTACCTTTCAAAATATGCAAATGAACAGGTAATTTAAGTATAAAGTATTTGTTCTTTTTTTTTTTTTCACAGTTTCACTATAGCGATGGTCTCAAACCCCCAGGGAAAAATTAGTTCTTTACCTTTTATGGTGTGCCTTCTAATGTATTTGTTAGAAGAAATTGACTTGTAGTGATATTTCATACTGAATCATTTTTACTTTTTGACCAAGAACATTCTTTAGTGAGTTAATAAGCCAGGCTTTAGAAGACAACTGTGGTGGTCAGTCTCCAAGATCCTCACTTACAGGCATTTGTGTCTTTGCATAGCCCTATTACACAAAGAAGCAAGGCTGTGACCACAAGACTACACATTATTGGCAGAATGTGACACTTCATGGTTTCTGAACCTATCCGTTAACAGTGCTGAGCTTCTGTCGTGGCCTCATGACTCACTTCCTCTGGAGCAAGTCAGCAGCCAGGTCATGAGGTTGTCCATGCAGTCCCACAGGAAAGTATCCATGGAGAGCACCAAGGCTGTCCAAAGCTAGTGCCTGTTTGACAGTCACAGGAATGAGCTGCTTTGAAGCAAATACTCCAGTACAGAGATACTTTTTGATGATTATAATCTTGCCTGACATCTGACTATATACAATCCAGAGTTTTCCAACCAAGTCACACCTGAATTTATATTTGTTAAATAAAATAAAAACAGGCAAGCAAAGGTTTGGGGGCAGAAGATATGTGATTCTGGTTTTCTGGTTATTTAAACATTAAGTTTTGCAGTAATTTGTCATGAGCCACAGATAATATAGTACAGTCATGCTTCAGGATTGAATCCTTTGTTTCTGTGACTGAATTTGAAACCACGTGCCCTGAACCATGGTTTGGTCCTCTGACTCCTGCACACTTCTCCACATCCATCTCTGCAGAAGCATTCACACAGAAGGTGGGTTAGCAGTGTCCGTGCTATCCTTGAGCCTAAGTTGATCAAGGTAGACTTCCCAGTACCATGGATACCTGTGCTGCTTTTTGTTGTGTTGGGAGTATTCCTAGAGCATGGGACTTGTACAGGGAAAACTGAGCAAGTCCAAGGAAAACCAGCTTGAGTTGATAGTCATATTTCTGGAAGATGAAAGATATGTTCATGAGGATGAATAAAGAATAAGAGAAAACTGTTGGGAGAAGTTTGAGAAAAGAGGTGAATAGGAAGAGTATGTAAAGGGAAAAAGTTGTTGGATGTTCACTGCTGTGTTCCAGCCGTGAGGGCGAGCACATACTGCACAGCGATTCATCAGCCCTGAGGAGTTCTCCTACCCTACAGCCACACCAATGGCCCTTCTTTTCCACCAGTGCATTAGGTTCATTTCTTTAAAAAGTGATGCTATTTGTTTGAAAGGCATAGTCATATTTAGGGAGATTGCAACAAATGGAGACAGACATTTTTCATCTGCTGCTTCACTCCCCAAATGTCCATAATGGCTAGAGATAGACTGGTCCAAAGCCAGGAGCCAGGAACTTCTTCCCAGTCTTTCACTTGCACACAGGGAACCCAAGCACCTGGGCCATCCTCTGTTGCTTTCGTAAGCACATTAGCAGGGAGCTGGGTTGGAAGTAGAGTAGTCTGGATTCAAACCAGTGTCTATGTGAGATGCCAGTAACACAGGAGTTGGCATTAACTATTATGCCAAAGTGCCAGCCCCGTAAGCTTTCTTTGTAATTCAGATTTTTGTTTCTCCTTTTCCCTTTGCTTTGAATACTCCTTACCTGGGGATCTATGAACCTGCCTTATCTCAAATCCCTTTTCCTTTCACAAAAACTTATACAACCATAATGTAAAGCACAGCTTTGCATGCTCTGGTTTAGTCATTTTACTGTCCTCCTGGTGCCAAACACCATCAGAAATCATCCTCTACATGTGCTAGATTACTTGCCTCTTGAAAACATAGGCTCTTTATATTTGTTCGTTCTTCTCAGTGCTGTCAAATACAAGATGTGCATTCAGTCCTAATTCAGGAAATCCTGTACAGTGAAGATTACTTTAGAAAACTAGCCACATGACTGGTGTCATCTTTTGGCTCTCAGTTTGCTGTGATAAAATCCCCTCTCTTTAGAAAGGCCAGAAGAGTCCTTGCTTATTCAGATTCTAGACCTAACAGCTAAAAGCTTCAACTCTTTTGTCTATGTATCCTTCTGATCCAGGTATAGTACCAGTGTGATTTATGCTTGAGACTTCTCAGTGTTCCTTCTTCCTGTTAGCTAACTCCTATTGTGTCTTTTCCAATAAAACTTTCCACAGAAACTTTCCTGCATAATATCCATCCCAGCCCCACTAAATACCAGTCCTGGATGCCTGCAGAGCATCCTTTAAGCCTACCTTAATACTTGGAACATTGCCAGTGACCTGTGCAGTTGACTTTCTCACACTGGACTGTGCATTTTCAAGGGGAACAGTGAACACCAGCTCTCAGTTACTGCTATATAGAAATTGACAAAAAGCAAGGTCTCAATCAGTCTTGGCTGGAAGTTCATCCCGAATCTCAGAATATAAAAGATAAAGATATACAAAAGAATTCTGAACTTTTAACATCACAGAATTGTATTGTCACAATGCCAGGGAGTGAGATCCTTGCTCCCAGCCTGCTCGGTAGGTACTTCCAGCTGCAGACATCCTTCTCAGTGGAATCACAAGCAGGACGTTGGCGCCCCACCCTCGGCTCTACTATGGTTTGTTACCTCTTTCAGCTCATTGCCTTGGGGAAATAGGCAGGGTTTGCCTATTGCCAATGCAAAGCTGAACAGATGGCAGATGCCTTGCTTTCTGCCAGCCAGAGTTAGGAAAAACAACTGGAATTTATTTACTGGAGACACACTCCAGCCGAGGATTTAACTGAGAGTTGGCAAAGGTAAACTGTTAGCTTATGATTGATTTCTGCATTCCAAGGAAAGCATCATGTCTGTCTAGTGGCCCTTGGTATTATCTCAGATTACGAGGAAATTTGTAATTTCCTGTTTCCCAATTCCTATCTTCTTTCTTTATGATCAAGTGTCTGATTGTATTTCCCATCTCGACCTGACCTTCTCTACTGTATTTTTCAAATGATTTTTCCATGACTCTTGTAGTCACAGACTTAAAGAGGAAACTTTAAGGGCCATTTTTTTTTCTCCATGATTTCCAAAGGTAAATTTGTTCATGAATTAGTGTCGATCTGGAGGCTTGAGAATGAGGACAACTAATGAAAGAATAGAAACATTCATATGTCCAGGTTTCGTCCTTAGAGATTCTGACTCAGTAAAACTGTAGGTCCAGACCATCATTAGTGTTGTTAAATCCCTAGGGGGATTCCAGCATAGCTGTGCTCAACAGTCACTGGATTTGATTTTATTTCCCAATTATTCCTTGTATCAGAGTTTATCTCCTAGTTTAGTTTGAAGCCTTTTGCAAAAATATCTTTATAGCACTACATTATTTATTATTTAGGCAGAAAAATATTATTTAAACATGCTCATGAGGGGCTGTTACAGTGGTGTATCAGGCTTATCATATGCCTGCAGCGCCAGCATCCTGTATGGGTTCTGGTTTCTGTCCCCATTGCTCCCCTTGCAATCCAACCTCCTGATAAAATGTCCCGGAAAAACCATGGAGAATGGCTCAATTCTTTGAACCCCAAAACCCACATGAAAGATCCAGAAGACGCCTTTGGCTGCTAACCCAGGACCAACTCATCTCTGGCCTGTAGCGGCCATTTGGGAAAGGATCTAATGTATGCAAAGACTCTCTTCAAGTCTCTCTCTCTCTGTCTTCCAAAAAAAAAATTAAATCATTTTTAATGCTCTTGACAGCTGGTCTATTTAATTTAGTCATTCATGATTATTGGGCACATGTTGTATATGTTGGTAGCCTCCATGATTTAGAGACAGGAAGGGGTTGGTAGTTTTCTTCCTACATAATCTTACAACTAAGGTACAGGTAATAGGAAAGCAATTTACATCTGCTATAAATATAAGTAAGCACTAATCTATTCATTAAAAATGCCTTTCTAATGAAATGTTTACTACTTGACAAGTTCCCTAGAGATAGACAAGACTGAGTGAGGCTTGTGATTGGATTCAAGAGACGAACATCTTCGGCATCAATACATAAGCTGTGACAAACTTCTGAATCCTCATTCTAGGAGCTATTCTGAAGGATGTCAACTTGAAGCTCATCATATTCCCATAACTGATTGTTACATATGTTACATTAATTAACCAAACCTCTGACTTTATTTAGAGATAAAGGTAGATAAACATCATAGGAACTGTTGGATAATTTTCAAATCTCTCTTGGGAGGCAAACGTTCTGCATAGCAGTTGAGACGTTGCTAAAATTGCCCACATTTTGTGGGAGGCAGAAGATACTGACTTTAGTAGTTGAACCCCTGCTTACCAAGTGTGGCACCTGGATTGAAGTATTCTCAACTTGGATGTGGCATAGCTCTAATTGCTGCAGGTATTTCAGGAATGAACAACTAATAGGTTTATGTTTTTCTGTCCCATCCATCTGTCTCTTTGCTCCTCAATCTCTCAAATGAATAAGTAAAATTTTAAAAAGTACTACCTTTGGAGTTTGCATTCTTAGGGCATGTATTGTTGATTACACTGAAAATGTCATCTTGCTGTTAGATTAAGAACTAAAACTACCTCTTACAAATGCTTTTAAGCCACGCAACATACATGATGTATTTTTGAACTATATTTCAGATATCAACAAATGGAGTCTGTGGGAAGGTAATGTATTAGGTCTTCGATGCTGAAAATATTGGAGAATATTAAGTAAAAATATGCCAAACATTTGTGCTTGAATATCCAAAGAGAGAAAAAAATTGGGTATTGCTTCTACATAATATTTCTAAAAGTATGCTCCTAGAATTAAATAAATCTAATTTTTTTGTTTTTTTGTTTTTTTGTTTTGCCACACCATTTTCAGTAGTTGGTTCAAGAATGTCTTGGGCACACTGATCCACACTTTTCTCATCTGGGCAATAAAAGTTTTTGGCTAGTTTATTCATGTCACTCCTCTAGTGCCTTCTTTGTAGATCAGTGACATTTACTCTATCTTTAATATACTTGTCTTCAATGTACTAGCATAAGAAATAAGTTTCCATATCAATTGAAATGGTTTGCCTTAAGTTGTAGAGTATCTAAATTAAATGTATGAAGTATAGTTTGTTGAATAAAGCAGTTTGATTAACTTCAGAGCAATTACATTTTTTTTCATTTAGTAAACCAAAGATCAAGCTAAATAAAAATCAAGTTAAATAGCAATTATTTTTAGAATTAGTTTAGATGTCTTCTTCCTAGTTCAGAAGGGAGACTGTGTGTGTGAATTTCTTTTTCTATTAGTGGAACCTGTATTATTCTAGTTTCAAGTACAACTGTTGTTTATGCTAGCATGCTGGCCTACACTGACTGTAGAGTTTGAACCATACATATAATCTTGGAAAAGTGTGAATGCTGTATGGGGTTGTCTAGTTGGTGGAAGAGAGTATGAGTTTGAGGGGCATAATAATCATGTATTTGAGTCCTAACACCATTATCAACTAACTGTGACCTTGAAGGAGCTACTCAGCCACTCCAAATTTTAGTTTACTTTTTAGAAAAATGTGAATAATAATGCCTGTTGATTTTTTTCTATGCATGACAATTAAGCAGGGTAATGAAATGTTTATCAAAGAGCTTGACAAGTAGTAAGTCATCAGTTAAATTGTGAGTTGGAGTTTTCTTGTTTTTTTTGTTGTTCATGGGCAACTGATTATTCCGTTTCCTTTCCTTTCCTTCCTTTTGCCAGTCTGGGAGGGCTAGGTACTAGTACCTGACTGAGTAGTGGAACAATGGATGGGTCACACTTGGTAGGGTTAAGATACTAACCAGCATGTGAAATAAGCAGGTCTGGGGGTAGATTCTGTGGGGGATAAGTGGGCCCAACCCTTTGGAAATTGAAGTCCCACATGCCTAACTTAAGAGTTGGGGTGGCAATGGACTGAGTTAGGAGTGACCATGGAACCTGCCAACACTCACGGGTGTGGGACTGGAAACAGGCTGGGCAGGTGCATGTGGAGAATATGGGTAGTACATTGGAGCCTGCATAGGACACGTGGTACCATAACAGAGGACAGAATAAATTGATGAACTACCCTAGCCAAGTGTTGGCAGTGAAAATCTGGGCAAGTGGTGATGCTAAGGTAGACTGTGTGAGCCAGTAGATTCTGAAGAGATTTCATCATGCTTGGAATGGCAAGATCAACAGCAATTCAGAAAAGTTAAACTATCAAAACCACATGAGCAGTGCCTCAGAGCATGCCCTACATTGGGGACCCTGGGATGGTTGGGAAGGTGTGTGTGGCTTCTCCCTTTGCCTCTCCCTTTCCCCCAGATACAGGAAGGAAAAAAGAGAATGTGGAAATAATGGTCTTATCTTCGTTTTTGTAGCCCTTGGCTCTTTGAGCCCTAGTCTACTATGTAGATATCATCAAAATATCGATCACTCTGATTTGAGTCAATGACCTTACACATATCACTTCTTTTCTTTTTGCTGTACTCTGGAGTTCATTGGGTATGTTCCTTCATGTTACAAAATAAAACAGCATTTTTTGTAGTATCCACTTTACTGGAAAGAAAAAACTTAATGCCTATAAATATTTACCTGAGCAGAGAGATTATTTTTTAATATCACCCTGTTAAAGAACATTCCTTCATGTGTTGTGCCTAATAGGATGGTTCTTTATTATCTAGGCCCAAATCGGCTTATTAGTGAATAGTCTATCACAACCAAAGTTTTTCAGTAATCCTTAGGAATCTTGCACACAACGAACATGAGATAAATATTTTTCCAATGAATGACTTTTGTTCAGCTATGTTATCCTTTCATACCCATAGCTCTCATGCCCACTGAGTTGGGACTTTTTTGTCCGCATATGATAAAAGCTCAATTCAGATTGGTACATCCAAAAAAATAGGAAAAATATGGGCTTATAATAGTGAAAAAATACTGTGATGCACAGCTTCTGGTGGAAGTGGAATTAGGGTTCAATACTATGGTTAGGACTGTCTTGTTTTTCCTCCTTCTGCATTGGTTTCAATTTCAGGCATGATTCCTTCATCTTATAAAGCCTCTCATGTTAAACCATTAGAAATAAAGCACACATTTCCCAATAGATTCAGAAGAGTGCTCAAATTATTTTTGTTTTGTCCGAGTTAGGTTAACTCTTGCCTTAAATCAAGCACATCTGGACATTTCATGCTGATACTTCAGCCTCGTCACTCCTCCAGGATCTCTGAATTGTGCCAGCTTTTTGTGATCACTGGTGGAGTTAGTCCTTCTTAATTCACCAAGAAATCTTTTGGGAGAGATGTTTTTCCTTCCCAGTTACTATAGTTTTATCACCAAAAGAAGAGGATTGAGGAGTTGATGTGTGGCTTAGCAAACTGATCATCCATCTACAGGTGGTGGCATCTACTCCACTCTGAACCAGTTCCCCGTTTATGGTCTGGGAAAGCAATGGAAGATGACTGTCACGTCCTTGGGCTCTGTACCTGCATGGGGGACCTGAAGGAATGTTTCTGGCTTATGCCAGCTCTTATATTCTAGATGGGTTCCTACAGTGAGCAGGGCAAAATACTTGCTTGCTTTATTTTATTTATTTTTTATTGGAAAGGCAGATATACAGAGAGATCTTCCTTCTACGGGTTCACTCCCCAAATGACTGGAGCTGAGCTGGTGAAAAGCCAGGATCCAAAAGTTTCTTCAGGTCTCCCATGCAGGTGCAGGGTCCCAAGCTTTTGGGTCATGCTCTATTGCTTTCCCAAACCACAAGCAGGGAGCTAAATGGGAAGTGGAGCAGCTGGGACATGAATCAGCACACATGTGGCATCCTGGGCCATGCAAGGTGAGGATTTAGCCACTAGGCTATTGTGCCCAGCCTTTAAATCAAAATAAAAATATTTAATAATTTTGATACAGTTTTGTAAAAGCTCTGGGATTTTCCTTCCCCCTCCTCCTACTCCTTTCTCCTATATTATTACAATAGTATAGTACTTCAACACCAGTGATAAGTTCATCATTCTGCTATTTAAGTGTATCCTGACTTTGTGGTCCTAGAAAATGGCAGAGCTGTTCTGTTCTCCATGCCTGTTTGATTTTGAGTCATTGCTTCTGTGGACTAAAGAACTCTATCAAGTGTTGTTCTCTTATTAACCTGATCATTGTTCTGAGAGTCTTTTAGAGAACTGGGGTCAGGTTTTTTAATATAATATAGACTAAGTGAGAAATAGATGAAGAAATTGCATGAGATGTGTGGGTATAATTGTTTCGATTATGGGACGAAGAAGTGAGGCTTTCATGCGTTCGAAGGAATGACTGAATAAGAAAAAGTAGGAACACAGAATTAACAATGTACAATGTTTTCTGTTTGTGTTATCAACCGGAGTTTTGGGCAGCCAGGACTAGAAATGACCATTAAGTATCTAAATTATCCAAGCACAATTTGATCTACTCTCAGTCTTCTAAATAATCCTTTAGAAAATATTTATTTATTTGCAAGCCACAGAGCAGCACAAAACACAAGAGAGTGAGTTCAGTTTACTGGTTTATTTCTCTATTGCCTCTGCAGTTCTAGGACAGTGGTCAAGGTTAGTAACCTAAATCTCTATCCAGGTCTCCCAGCTGGGCGGCAGAAATCCAGTTCTTAGCCTCCCAGGATCTGTATTAGCATGAAGCTGTAGTAACGGACCAGAGCTGAGAATTCCATTCATATCAGATGCACATTTCCAAACAGCTATGCTAAATGCTTGCCCCTAAAAATGTAAATTTCAGTGCATTTATTACAACATTTGTGGAAGTTAGGTGACGTGACACCTTAGTCTCATTTTACCTGAAGAGTAAAAGCTGACTTTAGACAAGTGAAAACAATTTGCCAAAAGCCATTGATATACTAAACAGTACATCTGAAACAGAGCAAAAGCAGTCAGTGCTTTTAATCAGTACAGTGATTTAGGGGAAAATCACACAGTGGAAAATTAAAAGATACACTAGAAGAGATTTATAAAGACAAAAGACAGAATTTTGGAAAAGAACATATAAAATTAATGAATCATCCTGGATGATCATTGTTCTTTGCATGACAGAGAAGAAATGTTAGATATGAGATAGCAACAAAGCTTTCCAGACTCTAATAAGGTGTTTCTAGTTTGAAAGATTCTAGCAAACTGATATCATTGTGATGAAGTTTCAAGGCCGTATGAGAGAGAATCAGGAACAGAAAATAACATCAAACGGTAGGTAAAATTAGAATAGCATTTCAAAAAAAATGGAGACTAATTAATTTTAAATGGGATTACTGTATTAAACTGAATTATGGACCAAGTGTGAAAACAGACATCCATAATTGCATAACTTGCTCAGAATGCTTTAGCCAATGCATTCTATGAAATGTGATAGCAAACAAGAAGAAGGAAGATGTGGGCTCCAGGAACAGATCCAATACAGAAGCTGTAAAATAAATGCCCCCAAAATAAAATGAAAAAATGTCCTAGAATGAAAACGGTTCAGTATTCCTGCAGGGCACCAATTTGTAAGGAAGTAGTTGTATAGATTTTCCAGAAAATGATAGAGGGTTGCCCGGTGCAGTTTGCTACACCCAAAGTGAAAGTAAGTGGATGAATTTGCAAGAATTGATGCTAGGTGTCAGAGATAACAATAATAACAAAAATGGTAATTATCAAGTTTGGGGGATATAGGCATAGAAATTGCCACAGTCCATAATTTATCAGCAGGAGCAGTGTGTATTTATTTGCATTAATACAAACTATGAATGTTTAACTACAACTTGTTATACATTTACTTAGAAGAAAGAGATTGCAGACAGGAGACTAATGCCAGAAGAATGTTAATACCCATTTACCACAATAGGAAGATAACAGACTTTTTTCAACTCTGGCAAATCTAGAAATAGCAGAGCAATTATTATTTGTAAACAGAATGGCAAATGTCAGAGGGAATAGAAGAGACAGGGGTTAAATATATATACGGAAGAAGAAAAGTAGGAAATGACCAAAATATATTTTTTCCAGATTTTTAGCATTATTTTCCATTGTAATCTATGTTCCTACAAATATGTTGAGGAAAATGAGGCTTTGAGTCTTCCCATCAGCTCTTGGAAAAACCTTGGGAATCTTACAGCTCTTTTTTCCAATGACCAAATTTTGTTCTTCCACAGTTGATTTTGCTCATTAATTTTTCTGTAAGGCTCTATTTGCTGGTTGCAAAGAATCCGTCTTGTTTCGGTTATGGTTAGGGTGGTTAGTCTAGTGATAGGATCTTTCAGATAAGATGATTAGGAATAACTGCAAAATAAACAAATTCTGTAAGTCTGTTGACCTGTGAATGGAAAGATGGAAGCAACTAGAAACAAGTCAGATTGACAAGGAGGCTGGGGTGAATCAACAGTTCAGGCCAATGAAAAACACAGGCGCAAATGAAGAAAGGAAACTAGATTGATTAGGATGATTTGGAAGAGTCAGAATTTTATAAACTCCCAAGGCTAGTGAAAGTTACCATTTACTGTGTACACAATTGGGCATTTTGCTAAGAAAATATCCTCTGTTATCACTCACTAACCATCCCTGAGGTTAGTGCTAATATGCTTATGTACTAGGCAAGAAAAATGAGGTACACTCATGTTAACATGATTGTTTAGAGCAAAAAGAGATTCTGTCCTTAAATTGCTTCATTCATATGTGTGTAGGTTGAGTCTCTTCCATACTGCTGCTAATAAGGACAGTTGTGTCTTGAGTTCTTGTTATGTACCAGACTTTGTAGTAGTAAAACTTGGATTTTCACCTATGTGTACATACTAAGCAGCTAATAACATTTGTCTGTTGAGAGGAAAGTAAGTATATAACTGAGCTAAAACAACATGTACTAATCAGGGTTTCATTATCTAACCTAAAATACCTGAGAGAGTATACATAGGAAAGCAGGTGGTTCTGCAGGTTCAAAATCCAAGATCCTGGGAGGGTGGCCCATGACAGAACGCATGATCATCCAGCCAACCAGGAAGCAGAGAAGCTAGGATAAACTCACCTTGGTTAAAACCCTCTCAGAGAACTATCTTCTGAGGACATTTCCCCATTGGTCTAAAGACTTTTCACTGGGCCACATCCTAGCTAACTATAATTAGATCAAGATGCCACTCTTAACTCATTAACCATTGATGGTAATTCATTAACCCTTCTTAGATCTCTGATGACAAAACTCACAATGTATGGGCATTTGGGAGAAACCAAAGTCTTGCTCCAATCATGAAAGAGCAATAATCTTAGAAGAAAGTATCAATACTCCTGAATTCGTAGTTGCAAAGATAATTGCTGTTATTAATTTGGCATATATTGGTTTCCCAATTTATTTATTTTTATTTTATTATCTGTGGCTCTGTGGTCTTTTCCAATCAGTCTATGCTTTTGCCAATATATTGCAGTTTCTCTGAAGTTCTCCTGAAATAATTTGATGATATCAAATAGCTGGGTCCTTGATCCATTGTGAGTTCATTTTTATATATAAAGTATGAAGTATGGATCTTGTTTAGTTTTTCTATACATGTAGATCCAATTTTCCTAACACCATTTGTTAAAGACACTGTGCTTTCTCCAGGGATTGAATTTTAGCTCATTTGTCAAAGTTGATTTTTGTAAATGAGGAATAGAGATCCAAGTTTGTTCTTCCTCATATGAATATCCAGTTTTTTCAAAAGTTTATTATAGAGATTATTCTCCCAATATACATCTTGTTATGGAAATTTTAAAACATGTGCAAAGTCTATAACAAAATATTTTACTAAAATTGTAAGTTGTCATCATCCATCCTCAAAAACTGTTCATTTTTGGTCATTCTTGTTCCATTGCTCTAACTCAATTGAATTATTGTGAAGTAAATACATATTCAACATATTGTTTAAGATGTCATTGGGAAATAGGCTTAACTTTTGGTGGAGGGGATAAAATATTTCATTTATCAAGGTTATTTTAAACAAAGTCTAACTTTACCCTTATTTTATATTTCAGTATTTTTCAAAGCAGTGGTAAAATATGCTGTCTTACTAATTAGCTACTCCAGCACACTGAGCACTTATACATTACTGGGAAGGTTACTAGACTTTCATGAAACAGTATAAAATATAAAAAAAAGTTTAGTGTTCCAGAAGATACTATTCCATGAGTAAACAAGTAAATATAGCAATGTATCAGAATAGCAGTATAGTCATAGGAGCATATTACAAAAAGTAGGAGATGTCTAAGTAGAGAATAGCAGGACAAACCAATTGTGGACATAAGAAGAACATGCATATAACATGGATAATTGCTGAAAAGGGAAGTTCTATAGGAATGTTAGCTTGAGGGAGGATGTATCGTGTATTTCATGCCTTCTGAGTAGACTGAAGGGTAGGATATTAAGAAGTGAGACTAGAGAGGTGAACAGTTTGTGGAATCTTTAGAAGACTTTATTCAGGCTGCTGACAATAGGTGTCAAAATTGTCATCCCACTGAAGAAAATTGCTTTGAGAGACTTAATCATGGGCCTGGGACAATTACCATCTGATTTTTCTTCCAAAACATTGCATCTTCCTGTGTTGTTTCTGTGTGTGTGTGTGTGTGTTTAGTGAAAATGTTTATCAATAAAGACTGCCTGAAATTCCCTCAGTTCTCACATCTTATCTTTGGTCATTGACCTCTAATGTAATAGAACATGAAGGAAGAAGACTCTTGATCCCAGTTTCTGTAATGGTAGTCATGGCAGAGTACTTCACATCATGGACAACCTGCTGGCTAATCCTAGTGCTCTTTCTCCCTGTGCCATTATGTCCTGAAATTAAAACTCCTGAATTACGATGAATTTGTAATGAAGCTTTATGGAAAGAGTCGGGTAAGGTGTGATTTAAGGTATGACTAAAAGATCGATAAATTTGGTGATTAGTGCATCACCTGAATTTGGGGACCCCAGAGATCTTTCTGGATTAAAAAAATAAAACTGATCCATGTTTATCAAGAAATTGAAAAGAGGGGAAAGGTTGGGTGATTCTCTGGCAGTGTTAATAGCAGAGGCTGTGAAGTGTAGCATGTCTTCATTAGTAAATCTTCACTGAAACACAGCCATGCTTTTTCAGATTATATTCTTCCTTTCTTCTTTTATGCCACCTTGACCAATTAAGCAGTTATAGCACAGAGTACGGCCCTCCCAGATGAAAGTAGGTGTTCTTTGACCTTTACAAAAATATTTGCCAACTCAAGTTACAGAGTTGGATTAGATCGTGCTCTGGGATTAGAAGAGAACTCATGAACTTGAATAAAGGATGTTCCTATAGGTAGATCTGGAACCAGGGTAGGAAACTTCTGGGCCACAAACAATGTAAGGCTGGTGAAATCATCTGATCTGGCACTGTAAAGGCAACTGCAGGAGGACTTGACATTCGTAAGTCTATAGCAGCTTAATTTATAAATTGGTAATTTGATAACACTTGTGATATTGTGACTATCCTAGAGAACATTACAAAAAAAAAAAAAAGAAAAAATATCCTCAATCCTTGTAAAGCCTTGGTTACTACAGAGATGATGGGAAACTTGGCTAAATAGACTTAATTGCAAATAAGATGTTTGAGGGTGCCCATGTCTAATTCATTGAATCCCATCATAGTACTTTCCTGTTATATCCAGTTAGAGCTCTGGGAGAGTACAAGGTGCTTCTTTCCACCTGGGGTATATGTGTGTTTGTACACCTGTGAAACATTTGCTTTTTGGTGTTGTAGTGATGACCAGAACTTTGACTCCCAACTCTGAGGTATCTGGATTGGACTCCCCATTTTTGGTGCAGCATTTCTGGTGTTCCAACTGTGGCATCTAACCTTGGTTGGCATCTGTCATCTTGTCTGCCATGCCTTTACACACTCTGCCAAGCCTGCATAAGCCCAATCCATCTTCTGCTGCCTCAGTGGGCTTGTCTGCCTGGTAGTTTCCTACCCTCGTGGAGAAAAGAGGCTTTAGATTTTCCCTGAGAAAGTTAAAAGCCATAAATCAGTTACATTTTTTTAGTTCACTTCTTGCATTACTCATTCACAGCATCAAACTCGAGAAGGGTGCCATTTGACAGGCTACTTGAATTTCTGAAATTTCTTCTCTGGCCCAAAGTGTCTTTGTTATTGACCCTGTTATAGGGTTTGAATCATTACATTTTATGTTAAGAATGAACACTTATTAAAATATAATGCTTCCCTATGCAGAGCAACTCATCCTGCCACCAGCTGCCACTTAAGCTAAATATGAATTAGTTGAATTGAGTCACTGTGTGAAAAATCAAAATCTCCAAGTAAATGGGAAAAGTTACTTTTGAAAGAAAGAAGAACTTCGGGAATACTAGGAACAGACAGCACAATTGACATATTCACAAAGAAGTATGTAACCCAGGAAACTTTGGAAATAATCACAACACATGGAGGGAAGGGCTTGAAAAATGCTATAACATAGAAGTGAAAGCGTACTGGAATTATTGAAGACTAGTTTGTTGGAAGATGAGGCCACTGGGGAGCAAAGCAGGTACGATTTCCTGGAGGTAATAGAAAGGGAGGGATGGAGTTGGAACTCATCTAGATCTGCTGGCAGCTGGACCTGTGATCTGTCCACCTCCCAGTCCTAGAATGTGCCATGGTCAGTGACACACTTACAAAAGAGGAATAGAATTATATCTAATGAGAAAGGCGTAGCAATTAGACAAGTTTATAAAACACAGGAAAAGGTCTACCAGGACAGATTGATTATCTGGAAATCTTATGTTGTGAGCGCTAATCGGTAAAAAAGAAAATTATTTTCTTGAGAACCTATTGGAATCTCTTTGCTAATGGCTGGAAAGCATGAGCAAAAGAGACAGACCTTGCTTTCTGGGTCTGAAAGCCCTACTTCCTCACTAGAAAATAATACTGATCAGATGAGCACACAAAGCTTGTGTGATTTGCAACTGACTAGTGTCCTGCAGAAGGGCAATTCAATCCTCTAAGTCAAAGGGCCCTAGTAATGATGTGGTTTAAAGATGGCTTCTCACATGAAAGGGTTCTCCAGCTGATAACTGGAAGGTTAGTAAAAATAACTGGCTGCAGAGCACTGTATGTGGACAATATGTGCATCTAGTGTGGGCAACATGGTCATGCATGACCTCTGACCACTGGAAGCCTTGCCTGTTTCACTCAGAGCACTTCACAAATGCTATCATTCCTCTTGAGGTGTGCAAAAGCTTGGGAAGTAGTACAACAGGGGAAATAAGTGGTGGAACTTAGTAAATTAGAAATGCAGTTCAGAAGAAAGATTGTAAGATTTTACAAGAATCTTAAGATTCATGTCTTCATCTGAAAGGCATTTATCTGTCACTGACTCACACTGTGATCTTAAATTTCATCCTCTTTTTGCATTTTTTTCCCTCAAAGATCAGATAATATCTGTTTGTACTCCGAACAGCTCTGATTTCTTGTTGCTGTTGTTTTAACTCCAGTAACAGTACTTGGCTCTGAAAAATGTGCTCCTTTGCACAGCCTTCCAGCCTGGACTGGTCGTAGAGGTTGGCTCAGTTACTTGTTGTCCTACCAGAGCTTTTTGTGTCTCAATGGGTGCCGAGTAGCCCTAGGCTCTACTTTGATACAACCTGTCATCAGTGATCTCCATCAGTTGCCTGCCTTGGACTAACAGCCTGAATTGCTCCTGTCTTCTAATTATAACAATTCTCTACTCAGTTATTTTTGCTGTTGGAAGAAGGGAAATGGCAAAACCCAGGCCCAGCTGGTAGAGTCCGGAGTTCTGTTTTGCACCGCTAGTTCCCTCAGCCCGTTTTGCACCTTCATTGACACACATAGATTCCCTCCCAGAAAGCAACTCCCTTCACAGGACTCTGCATCTATCCAGAGTGCACGACAGCCTTTCAGGACCATTCTCTTATCGCCTGTTTGTGAACTCTGATTGTGTGGCCTTGACATTTTAAAATCAGACACAAGTTGTATGTGATGTTTTTAGAGATGTGATGCTAGAAATTTTAACAAAACTCTGTGTCCTGGGTCCTTCTGGAAACACAGGTGAATGTGAGTGGACTGAAATATTCTACCAGCTAGGAACTCCAGAGAAATAAGAAATGATTATTTAAGGAACAAAGAGAGATTGTAGCAATACTGTCCTATATCTAGAATCCCAAAATGAAAAAGATGATGTGATGTTGGAAGGCAGTAAGAGCACTTAGATTCTGTGTTGGGGAATAAACCCAATTTCTTTTGGCTGAAACTTCCAATCTATTACTTAGAATTTTTGTAACTTAAGCATGTTATGTTCTCTGGGCTCCAAATGTGTTTTATCCTTCTTTGCTGATATTAATAAAATTATAAACTAATTGATGCAGTGCATGAAAGCATTTAGCACGGTGTTTGATAAGCACCATGGTAATATTTATAGCATTGATAATAATACTGAAAATGCAATTATTATTCATTTGGTATTTCCTGTAATTTTTATTCACCATTTTATTCACTTTGAATTTTTTTTTTTGGCAGTCCACCTGCCTTATTGTGAGAATTGTGTGTAAGTGCTGTCCATGTTCTTTAACTTCTGCTAGTGTTTGTGTTGTGCAATCCCTACCAAAGCTAATAACTGAAAGGTTATATTCCATCAAAATATCTTCCTGGTTTAAGGTGGACCAGATGGTCCTCATGCGTTTCTCAGCTGAACATACAGTTTTAAGTGTTTGGCAGGACTATCATGGGTTTTGAGATCACTTTCACAGTCCATTCAAAGCAATTGAGCGTTGGCTGGAGCTGGGCAGGAAGAGATGAGCCAATGTCTGCCAAAGGACAAGGAAAATCCCCCAGATGACAGCTCCATATGACGGACTTCCTAGGACTGCTTCAACCATAGTTTTACCAAGTTCAAAACTAATTACTCCTAGATGTATTTTTTCCTGCTGTAAAATTTTGTTGCCCCTGACCCAGGCTGGCTGCCTTTCATACTTCTTTAAACTGTAGATCTTCATATGTTCCATTGATTTTCGGTGGTGTTCAGACAAAGCTGATGGTATCTGTTGAGATGCCTCTCTTCCTCATTTAGCGTACAAGTACCGGATCTTTTACTGAATCATTGATCACAACATTAATTTTTGCAACCAAGAGTATCCCTTCCTGCAATTCATGTCACTTGGAAATAGGTACAGGACTTGAAGAAGACTTTTTTCTCTTAAGTTTTTGATGTAAATAAGCTTTCGATGTAAAACCCTTTGTGCAAAAATGCAAGGCAGAGTTTACACCAGTGGCTCCTAAAGGGGATAGTATGTGTTACAAAAGGGGTTTCAATGTCTTTCCCCAAAATGATTTGGGAGAATTTTCCCCTATTCACTTAGTGTTTCTGCATGATTTTTGTTGTTTTATTCTGGTACCTCTTGTGTCTTCTACTCCCTATCTCCTTTTTCCTTCCTTTTCCTCTGATTCTCAGCGTTCCCTTTTCCGTTGTGTTTTTCCTATCTGTTCATTCGTCCACTACCACAGTCTTTCCTTGCCTTGATGCATCTATCCATCATCCATCTAAAAACATTCTTTTTGTTTCCCTGCCCTGCTGGTAGGTTAGGAAATACCAGAAATACCATGATACACAAACATCTGGCCCTTCCACCATGGAAGGTGATTTCATGAGCGAAGAAGGGAAGGTGACAGAAGTAAAGACGTAACTCAAAGTGTTATTACTTTGAGATTATGATAAAACAAAAGAGTAGCCAGACAAGCCAGAAGTAAAACAAAGGAGTGTTGTCACAGAAGGTTAGGGAAGAATTTCTTTTGACACTAAATGGCTAAGTAGAGACACTAATAATTTGTGGATCTCTATTAGAAAAGATATATTAGTCTACAGCCATACCACCCTGAACGTACCCAGTCTTGTCTGATCTTAGAAGCTAAGCAGGGTCGGGCCTGGTTATTTCTTGGATGGGAGATAAGATATATTAAGCTTCTAATAGTGGGTCTTATATTTTTGGTGGAGGGATAGTTAGCTCAATCTTTGCTTTTTTGCACTGTGGAAAACTATGATTACCACAGACTGAAAGTCCATTTACAGGGTGATTTGGGTTGAAAATACATGATTTGTTCTGCCAGTGTTAATTTCCATTAGAGTTCAGTGTTTTTGTGTTCCAGCTTTATAATTATTTTTTGCTGCTATGTCAGTGCTGTTAATAAGCAACCTTTTATTCTAGCTTTGAGTCACTGATGGGTCAGGGGATGTATTTTTTTAAGAAATAAAATATTTATATATTTTTATTTGGGAGGCGGATTTACAGAGAGAAGGAGAGAGAGAGAGGAGGATCTTTAATCTGCTGGTTCACTCCCAAATGGCTACAATGGCCAGAGCTCAACTGATCCGAAGCCAGGAGTCATGAGATTCTTCTGGGTTTCCTAAGCAGGTACATGGTTCCAAACTTTGGGTCATCCTCTGTTGTTTTCCCAGGTCACATGCAAGGAGCTGGAAGAGAAATGGAGCAGGCAGGCCATGATCCAGCACCTGTATTGGAATCCTGAGCTTGCGAGGTGAGGATTTAGCCACTGCCCCATCGCTCCAGGCCCATGGGGATGTTTTCTTTATCATTATTCCATCAAACACAAAATCATATCTAGGAAATCAGACATTTAATAATCAGGTACTAGATTTGGAATGATGACACTCTTCTGTAATAGATAAACAAAACTTAGCTAGAATATTGGAGAATATGTTATAAATTCTGCCCCTGCTATTATCATCTTGTTCTGTGGAGAGAAGAGTTTTCTTACCTCAGTTTATCTATATGTAAATATAGATGGAAAGACACAAAATTTCTTTCTTTCTTAATATTTTTGAGCTCTTAATGGACTTAACAACTTAATACAGATTGATATGAGGGTGATTTATTTAGAAATGTGTAGTTCAGCTCTTTGTATAAAGTTAATGCCTACAATTTCTAAACATTAAAGCTGTGCAGCGTGTTCATCTGTGACATTCTAAATTTGTATTCCTGGGAAAAATATTGATCACTTTGAAAGTAAAAATGTCCTAAGCTGAAGAAATGACTATATCCTAGTAAAAGGAGTTCATTAGTCCTAGTTATTCTGTGCTTACCAAACCATATATTTATAATGTCTCTCCCTCTTTCTGCTTATCTTCCTCCAAGTGAATGAAAGAATATGTACTGCCTAATATACGCCAATCATTTCTAAAGTCTCATTTTATGTTGTTTTTCAGGCAAGCAACTGCCTTGTTACTAATATGATTCAGATTTGGATTCTCTTAAAGAATGTAATCTGATGAGAAAGAAACTAACCAATAATTGTAACACAATGCAAGATTTCTGGCAAATGTGTGCACTACAGCCCTGTAATAAACATAAGTAAAGCTTCTGTTCATTGATTCACCAATCTGATCCATAGCTGTTGAAGTGCTTTTATTAAGTAGCAAATCTTGCTCTAAGTGTCGCAACAGGTATGGTCCCTAACTTAGTAACATATATACTCAGGTGGAGGAAGAGATGAAAACATAACCACAAAGGAATACAAAGACTTTCAGGTAATGCTAAGTACAATATGCAGAAATATAAAGTGCTGAGGCTTGTTATTTAAGTTCATCTGGACATGTTTTGTTAAGGAAACATTTAAAGAGAGGTAACGGTGTGAGGTGTGCAGGGAAAATAGGAATATGAGACTTAAATATGCTTGAGCTGCTTGAGGAGAAGTAAGGGACTCAGATGAGCCAAAGAAAGAACAACTGGAGGAATGGCATTTTCAGTGAATGACAGGGGGAGGCTGTAGGAATAATAGTTGTTCTAACAAAGGAGAGTCAGGTGTTTGAGAGACTTATTAAGCATCTGTGAGATGACACAGGCAATCAGATAAGTGAGTCTAACACTCAAGTGATAGGTCCAGCTGGAGATGCAAATGTGTGTTATAAGCATGGGTAATAATTAATAGTTAGAACTTTGTAATTCGTGGGAATCTGCCTAGGAAATTCCTTACTTTTTTGTGTTAGGAAAGCATTCTATTAAAATACAATATACCTATCAAGAATGTACTTATCCTACAGACAATTTTTTCATCATCTGATCACACTCATAATTAACACCCAAATTACTAATAAAGTTTTGCTAGTACTCCAAGCGTATTCACTCCTTTCCCTTTTTGTTTTTCTTTAACAAGTGAAACAAGAGCGTATTGTCATATAAATAGTACTGCTCTTTGAGGTAATATTTAGAACTATGCACCAAATGAACTGATAGCAAAATTTTCATCTCTTTTTATTAAATAAAATGTGTAAGAGAAAATGTGATTTTTATTTTGAGTCTGGGTAATTTCACTTAATAATACCCAGTTGCATTCATTTTGATGTATGAGTTAGGATTTCATAAAAATTTTTGTAGCTAAGTAATATTCCATCATGTGCATTTACCACATATTTTATATAGCAATCAGTTGACATCTAGACTGATTCCATATCTTTTCTATTATGAACTGAGCTGCTATATATGTAGCAGCTGATTTCACCTGGTTTGAAATATTCTTAAAAGTGGAACAGCCAGGTCCTATGGAAGATCTAGTATTAGTTTTCTATGAGAACTCCATACTATCTTCCAAAATTATTGTACCTGTTTACATAGCGATCAACAGTATAATAGCCCCTCTTTTCTTCTAACTTCACCAGCATCTGGTATGATTTGGTTTTTAGATGATAACCATTCTGACTGGGGCATTTCTAACTTGGTCTTTCTCTGATGGCTAGTTATTTGGGGCATTTTTTTTGTCAAGTTTTTGTTGGCCATTTGTATTTCTTCCTTTGAAAAATACCTGTTCATTTTGTCCATATTTTAACTAGCTCATTTTATTGTTGTTTTTCTTGTGCTCCTTATGTATTCTGGATGTCAATCCTTTATTGGATGCATAGGCTGAAAATATTTTCTCTCATTCCATTGGTTGCCCTTTCATTTTGGTGTTTCCTTTGTTGTGTAGAAGCTTTTTAACTTGATGTAATCCCATCTGTCCTTTTTGGGTTTTCTTGCCTACCTAAGTTTTTTGGAGAATAAGCCTGTGCATAGACAAATGCTTTTTAGTATATGCGCTGTTTTACCTCTAGGAATGTAGTGGTTTCAGGTCTTCGGTTTAGATCCTTGGTCAGTTGTGAGTTCAGTTTTGTGGTAAGGTGTATGGAAGGGGTCTTAGTGAGACTTGTGCATATGAAGTTCCAGTATTCCAAACACAGTTTGTTGAAGAGATTACCCTTTCTCCATGTGTGCTTTTAGGTGATTGACCAAAGATTAGTTGGTTATGAATCAGTGGATTAATTTCTGTGGTTTTATTCTGCTCCATTGAATTTATTTTTATTTTTATTACAAAGTCAGATATACTAAAAGGAGGAGAGATAGAGAGGAAGTGGAGCGGCTGGGATTAGAACCAGCGGCCATATGGGATCAAGGCGAGGACCTTAGCCACTAGGCCACACTGCCAAGCCCAAATTATGCAGCTGTTTTCATGCCAACATCAGGCTATTTTAACAGCACTGTTGCATTCTAGTATGGTGATGCTTCTGGCTTTGGTTTCATTATTTAAGATGACTTTGGCTACTTAGGATCTTTTGTGGAAGCATAAAAGGCAGTAACTGTTAATGCACATCTAGGAGAAGCAAAATAATCAGCAAAGAACAAAGTATATAGTTTGCTGAGGAACACAGGAGAAAACTCAAGAGTGGTGATCCAAAAGTCAAATGAAAAACTGAAATGTCTCACAGTGAAAAGAATAGGCTGGCATTGTGTCACAACAAGCGGAACCATGCTTAAGGCATCAGTATCTTTCATATAAGTGTGCTTGCAGGAGTCCCAGATACTCTGCTTCTACTCCAGTGTCTGGGTCGTGTGTTAGGAAAGGCAGCAGAAAATTGTTCAGGTACTTGTGCCCTTGTCCTGCAGTGACTAAATTGAGTTCCAAGCTCTTGGCTTTCACCTGTGCCAGATGTGACTGTTGTGGCCATTTGGAGAGTGGACTATCACACAGAAGATATTTCAACCTCTCCCTCTTTTCTTCCCCCGCCCTTTCTCTACTTTTTTCTCCCCCTCCCTCTCCTACTCTGCCTCTGTTCTCCTTTTCAAACAAATAAACATAAACATAAACATAAAGAGAGAGAGAGAGACAGACGGACAGACAAAGAGAGAGAGAGAAGCCCCAGCGTGGTGGCCTAGTGGCTAAAGTCCTCACCTTGAACGCTTCCCTACCTTGAATGCACCAGGATCCCATATAGGCCCGATTCTAATCCTGGCCACCCCACTTCCCATCCAGCTCCCTGCTTGTGGCCCGGGAAAGCAGTGGAGGACAGCCCAAAGCCTTGGGACCCTGCACCTGTGTGGGAGACCTGGAGGAAGTTTTTGGCTGCTGTCTTCAGATTGGTGCAGCTCTCGCCATTGCGGTCACTTGGGGAGTGACTCATCGGAGGGAAGATCTTCCTCTCTGTCTCTCTTCCTCTTTGTATATCTGACTTTGCAATAAAAATAAATAATTATTAAAAAGATGGAAGATATAGCCAAATATTTTTTATAGTTTTTAGCATGAAAGGAAGAGAAGAGGGAGAATTTGAAGTGTAGCTTAAGAAGGACTGGGGAAGGTGCAATTCCAGGTCAGGGAACCATCAGTTAGGGATCTCTTGGATTAACATGTGAGCAAGACAAGGGAGTTTGAGTCAAGAAATTGACACATAATGGAAAGAAGAGGGCTCAGTAGGCAGAGGAAACTGATCTGTCTGATGGACTGGTTTTAGGCATAGACAGGATCTATGGAATGAGTTAGGGCTAAGAATTGTGACGCTCTTCAATAACGGGATTTGGGGATTTGCAGATTAAGGGATGATAAATTGTGAAAAAAAATTTTGCTCTAAATTTCATATTAATGTCGGGGGTGCTTACGCCCAAGTGAAGTTGAATATAAGGTGGAGGTTGAAGCAGCGGCTCTAACGTATTTCTCCTGTAGTTTATGCTGCCGGTTGAGCTGCAGCCAAACTGGCCAAAGAGTGAGAGAAGGTGACAACAGAGCAAGTGATCATGAAATTCTGTCAGAACAATGAAAACATGGGCAAGATAGGAACTTTGCCATACTGAGTTCTAAACTGGGTACACTGAAGGACAGGTCATGTGAGTTTTTACAACAATCTGGCCAGTGAGTTCTGTTGTCTCTGTTATGAGGGAAAACAAAAACAGTTCCCAGATCCCTGGGGTATCCAGAATGCTAGTAAATTGCTACAGTATGCAAATTGACTTCACATATTTGTGTGATTAAATCCTTTCCACCATTATGCTTTCATTGTTGCTGCTCTTTCTAGTCAATTTCTAGTGTGTATCATGAGCAGGGGAGATCAACCTTCTAAGGTTGTATTCATAAAGGTTATTCATGCCACTCCCGGCCATCAAAATAATACCTCGTTTCCCTCTCTTGTCTTCTCTGACACTCATTAGTGTCTCATTTAAACACATAGGAGACTGACTATAATTTCAGTGTATGCAACAATGTACTTTAATGCTCATTATGTTAGCTGAAAAATTTTGGGAAGGAGAAGACAGTTTTGCAAGGTTGCTTTAATGAGAACCCGCTAGACTGAATTTCCATTTGCTGGTGTCATATTGTGTTATGAACACCTGGGAAGCCTATGCTTTTGGCAAACATTGGATTTTAGTTTCCTTAACTTTACCAGCAGCTTTGCCTCCCTGCGGTGTTCTTTTCTTCTTGTGGCCAGAAAAGCAGAGACTGGTGACCATGCGGATGACTTTGCTCCTCATTGCTCATCAGCCTGTTCTCAGTACCATCATGTCTTCCTTCCCTCTCCAGCGGGCCTGGACTTCCTTTGTAACAATCTGAGGGTTAGGTATGCCCTAAGGGAGAACTGCAATGATTCCTCTGGTGGTTATATGAATCTTGTTACTTGATTGATTCACTCATTTGATTGTCAGAAAGATGTATGAGGAGACCCAAAATAGCAAGATAGGAATGAAGATACTGATCACTAGGTTTTGGTATGAGTGTTAAGCACAGTATAAAAGAGTTTAAATGGAATTTATCACCTAAACGTCGTTAAGTTTTTGAATTACTATTTATCAGCAACCAAAGATGTTGAAAAAAGTTAACCTTTTTCCGAGATTTATCCCAATACTTGATAGAATCTAATCATAGACCCAAATCATTTATTTACTTTTTTTTTTTTACAAATGGAATAATATGAACAGCGGAATAAACACACAGAGCTAAAATACAAAAAAGAAGCATCCCGTCTGTACCATTTTGCTGTATTTTTCTAAATAGCAGAGGGTGCACCCTTGTGGCGGGGTGGCAGAGGAGGGGATTTCCTGGTGCCTCAGAAACAACGTCTCCCTGCCAACTTCAAGGTCGATGGCCTACCGCTTTAGCACGAGCCTTTTCCTATTTCATAGATAGGAGATCACCCTTAGAAACAAAATCCTATAAATAAAGATCTTACCAAATGAACTTCCTTACTTTAAAAGCTGAATTCCCTTGAGCTTCTGCCTGCTGTTACTTTGCTGAATACCTTCAGTCATTCTTTACGTTTTGTCCAGTGATTATTCTTTGAAGGAGTGACATTTAACACACATTCCCCTTTTGTACTTGGTACCAAAACACACACATATAGCTCTAATGTTCATTTTTTTCCTGAGTGTGAGGTTGAAGAGTTGTTTACTGTGAAGCTATTCGCTTTATAATGTGTGGAATTTCTATTCATGCCCTTCTCCTAATTATATTGAATGTTTTGTTTGACGCAGAGAAAATACAGTTCCCATCCATTGATTGATTCCCTAAATGTCCATGTTGTTCAGAACTAAACTTGTCAAAACCAAAGTCACTCCAGAAACTCAGTCTGGGTTCCCCACAAGGTGGTAGGAGCTAAATTGCTGGAGACCTCATCTGCTGCCTCCCAGGAAATGCTCCCTGGGAAAGCTGGAACAGTCGGTCAGAGCCAGGAATCTGAGCCAGTCAGGCTGATATGGAATGTGGGTATCTCAATCAGTCAAGTAACTATCCCCACTTAATTTGCATCTTTGTTCTCTTTACCTTGTTTGCTGACTGTTCCTTACGTATTAGGGAGACTGTACTTTGGTCCAAGATTTCAGTTAGAAATCTTTCTGAGGATTTATATTATGCTTCTTAAAAAGGTTTGCTTCAAGTAAGTTTTTTTTTTGGTAATTATCTGTTATAACTTCTAAATTTTTGTGTGTATATGATCTGTTTTAGAAGTTTATTAGAAAGGCTTTCCTACCTGATCTGAAATCTTTTTTAAGAGTGTTGAAGAATTTAATACACATGCCCTCGTTGACACACTTGCATGCACATACACACACCTGCCTTGCAGTGTGGTCATCCACCCACTGGGGATTTGGCTTTTTGTCTTGTATAACATAAGGCTCCAACATGACTTTCTTCCTCAAAAACTACTGATTTTACTACGAACCATTTGTTAATATTCTGCCTTGAATTGCACTGCTATAATTCACAATAGGTAAGATTATAAAATCAACTTAAACACTCATCAGCTGACAATTGAGTAAAGAAAATGTAGCATGTCTACATAAGGGAACGTTACTCACCCCCCCAAAAGGAATCAATTCCAAATTTGCAATGTAGCACATCTGATGAGAGATCATTAAGCTGAGACAAGTCAAAACCAAAAATGAGGTGTTATCTGTTGTTTGTGCTAGTTACTATAAAAATGATAAAAATTGTGTGGATGTTAGTTCATTTTGTACATAGTTAAAAATCTTGCTTCACTTAATCATACAACGCATGACTATATGCTTATTTCACATGTAAAAAAATGAGGGATAGTGAGGATTCTTGGATGAATAGTAATGCTATATTAATTATGGTGTTGGTTTGTGTGACCACATGAGAAAAAAAGCTCAGTGATCTATATGCACACATGCATTTTGATATGTTTACTATTTTTAGTAAAGTGTTTAAAGCACAAATTTGAATGATAGTGTATTTTAATAACAGGATTTACCTTATCATATTAAACTTTCCCATATTGAGGTGAGGAAATCTGGATTTCACTCTCTTTCCTGTGGGCATTTTTGTTTATGTGCCAATACAATTTAAATTACTGAGTCTTTAGAATGGACTTTAAAATAGTTTAAAACCATATCCCCATTTATTTATTTGAAAGAATCACATATAGAGAGGGATAGCTAGCTAGATGGGTAGGTGGATCAGTTGGTTGATTTTCTGTCTGCTGACCCAGTCCCCAGATGGCCACAACAGCCAGGGCTAACTCACAGTAAATAAGGAGCTTGCAGTTCCATCCGGGTCTCCCAGGCGGGCCTACAGCAGCACAAGTACTTGGCCATCTTCCACTGTTTTCTCAGGTGCCTTAGGGTGCTTGTTATAAGTGAAACAGCCAGAACAGAATCCAGTGCCCATATGGGATGCTGGTGTTTCAGGTGGCAAAATACATTATTCCAGAGTGCTTTCAGTATCTTGTGTGACGAGTTCCCCCTCACTTCTCTTTTTCAGAGACATCCTGGACATCCTTGTTGTTAACCAAGGCTTCCTTTGCACTCAGATTCTACACTTTCATTTGCTGTCTTGGACTGGCAGGTACTCTATTTATTAATGCACTATTACAGTTATTATTGTCACTGCAGAGATATTTGTATGCTGGTCTCAAAATAGGAGAAAACTGACTAATGAACTAGTCATAAATCAAATATTATTAAGATTAGAAAAGGCTGTAGATATCCTAATCTAGCCTGCCTATTTCTCTGATAGAGAAACTTGGGCCCCATATCTGTTTAATGTTGAGTCTGTAGCTAATTTGCTTAAGAACTGAAAACTTAGTTTTATTGCTGTGGGTTTTTTCCCCTATCTTCATTAAATCATGCGAAAGATGTCATTGAATACAGTAGTACCTCATGACGGAAAGATAAGAAATTAATTTAACTTAACAGGTAAACATTTTAGAGCATTCATTAGACTAATGAAGCTTTGAATACTGCCTCTGAATGTATTCATATATAATTGCTCTTTCTTCATTTATGATTTGGCAAATATGCTATTAATATGTTCTGGTTGATGTAAGGAAATAGCAAACATAACTGTACTGAAGCAATTTTTAATTTAACAGCACATAAAGCTGGCTAAATACAAAATGGTATTAATAATATAGCATCTAGATACAGTAGCAGATGAATAATTGAAGAAAGCCTGTTTAATGCATTAAGTATAGAATAAATGTAGAGAGGCCACAGTAATCTGGGAATAGTTGGATAGTTGGTTAGATATTGAGGGATTAGTGAGGATTGTTTGATATCAGCATTTCTTACAGATACACATAAATACAGCATTTTAATTGACAATAAGAGGCCTTTTCATCTTTTCCATTGATTGATTTTCGTTCTCATCTTACTATGTGCATCTGCGTAGAGATAATCCTCTCTCCTATAAAACTAAGAATTATTTGATAGAAAGTATTGATTATTCGTATACATAAAATCATTCATGAACTAATAACATTGAGGCATGCAGTATTTGGTAAGCAATGTTTTGTTTATTAAGTACAACCTTAAATATGTATCACCGTTTCTTAAAAATTTTACCTGTTTTTGGACGAATGCATTTGTATAATATACATTTTAGACACCTCTGAGTTCACAAATGGGATTTATCGTGTGCTTTTTGAACTTCTGGAAACTAGTTATAAGAAATGATGTGCTGTGTTCTGCATAGCTGACGAGTCCTTATATTAAGTTCTTCTTTCTTCCTCATTATGTCGTGTTACGTATTCTGCATAGTTATGTCTGTCAACATGATTTCAGTTGTTAAGTTTTACTTCCATGTCAGTGTTGCCTATATAAATCAATGGGAGATGGATTTGGGAAATCTTGTAGTGTGAGTAACAAGAGGAATAGCCTAGAGTTGTGAGAAAGGTTGGTGTTTTATTAGTGGTTTTGGTAATGGATGGCTGTGTTTCACTGTAAAAGCTGCTTTCTCTTGTTTCTCAGTTGAAAAAAGAAGACTGGGTATAGTGAGATATGGTTTCTAAATCCCTCAGGGACCAGATCAAATGGGGATCTAGGGGTTTAATGAGGGGGGTTGGCATTTATGATTCTTCCCTTTGTGTTGTCCAGCCTGACCTAGATGATCTTTTAAAATTTGAATATTAAAGATGTTAATATTCCTGAATTAGAATGGTAATTGTGATAGTTACATATACAATATCGCTATGTTCTTTTTTTTTTAAAGATTTATTTATTTTTATTACAAAGTCAGATATACAGAGAGAGGGGGAGAGACAGAGAGGAAGATCTTCCATCCGATGTTTCACTCCCCAAGTGAGCCGCAACGGGCTGGGGCGCACCGATCTGATGCCAGCAACCAGGAACCTCTTCCGGGTCTCCCAAGCGGGTGCAGGGTCCCAAAGGTTTGGGCCGTCCTCAACTGCTTTCCAGGCCACAAGCAGGGGGCTGGATGGGAAGTGGAGCTGCTGGGATTAGAACCGGCGCCCATATGGGATCCCGGAGCGTTCAAGGTGAGGACTTTAGCTGCTAGGCCATGCCGCCAGGCCCAATGCCTATGTTCTTGAACTGACACTAGACTTCTATTTTTAATATCTCTAATTTTCCAAATAGAAGTGAATGACTGTTATTCTTGCTTTGTACTTGAGACCCATGGAATTAGAAGAAATTTTTCTAATACATGATAGGTTCAATCTAGAAAACTCAATAACTGGCTGAAGTTTCACATTGTCTCCTAGGAAGGAAATTGATGTCAAATCACAAGATGAGAATTGCATCTAGATTGCATATAAGAAGAAACCATAGATTCTTGTGTTTGTCTAAAATTAAACCATGATAACTTTCATGCCATGTGTATGCTTCCCTTTAAGCTTTTCCTGTCTTTCTTCAGTGGTTCATCACCATGCTGTGGACATAACTCCACCTGCAGTGTATCTGAAGCCAGCATCACATTTATGTTAAAAAAAATTATGGCTGCATCACTTGGCTGGAGGGGAGTTCCATGACAGTAGAAGAGGAATGTAAGCTTGAAGGAGGATAAAAGTAAATTATAGGCTCACATATATGAAAACTTCATGCTTTTGGGGGAAAGAATAATTCACTTTTTACCTTGGAAACTAGGTTTGTGAACCTGGCAAACTTCCACTCTAGAGTGAACTTTGCTGTCTTTGCTGCTTTTGCAAATTCCTTTTGTCGGTGTTAAAAGACAAAGCTGTCTTTGTTGGCAGGAAGGAAGAAATTAAATTATGAACTGGAAACCAGATAATGGTACACACAGAGAGTAAGCTCACACACACACACATGCCTTTGTCTCACTTTAGCAGTAATTACTAGTTCCCTGCACCTCTTATTCTTCCTACCTGGAGCTGTCAAACTTCTCACCTGCTCTTAAGAAAATCAACAATGACTAATGTTCCTGCCTTTTTTTTTTAATGAACAAAAGCTCCAGTTTAAGAAAGGAGTCAAGGAATGCCCAAGTCCTTTGTCCTCAGTCATTTGGCTTTCAGTCTATACCTACATTTCTTGCTCCTTCATAAGACAGTATGAGACCATGGCTTGACCTTCAGTGCTTAAATACGAGCCTCAGTTGGCTCTCACCTGATATGTACAGCTACACCTGGTTCTGCCCACTGTTGTAAGGCTTCTTAACTTCTCAGAGGGATAGGGTACTGTGGGTGAATTATATCATCTAGGCTCGACCTGCTGTGTCTCAGCATTTTTATAAGTCTCTGAGGCCCTTGTTCTCCATAAAGCACCTTTATCCTCATCAAACACAGAGGCTAAAGGCGAAGTGTAGTTGGACTGCTTCCAGGCTCCTGAGCAGAGGAAGTGTGTAGTACATCACAGAATTTAGAGCCGCATAGGATTGCTTCCAATTCGAAGCTAAACTTCACTTTTAATTGTGTGTTCCTGAGAAAACTGTTCTAACTTTTGTTCATAACTGCTTGGTAGATCTATAATTCATCTAGCAGAAGTATACAGTTCATTGTTCTTCAAGATACTCAGTGATACACAACTTCTATCACCCTTGATTTTTTTTTTCATTTCTGTGTCTTTGAGAAAGAGAACCCTGTTATTAGTGTGACTCTCTGTTCCTCTTTTCACATCTTCACTCCTAGAAACCACTCATCTTTAGATTTACTTATTTAAATACTTTCTATAAATAAAATAGTGACAGTGGCTTTTTGTGTTTTTGGATTCTTTCACTGTATATTTCCAATGTCTTCCCACTTTAGAACATGTGTTAGTTTACTCTTATTTTGTCCAACAGGATACTATTTATACAGATGTCACATTTTGTTTCTTTGTCACTTAGTGGATGTTTGGGTTGTTTGCTACTTACAGTGCTGGTGTGAAATATGTGCATAGAATTTTTTGTGTGGATGTGTTTTCAATCCTCTTGGATAAGAACTATGAGGGAAACTACTAGGTCCACTGGTAACTAGTTTTAAACTTTTTGAAGTTGCACAAGTTTTCCTAAAATAATTGCACTAGGGCTGGTTTTAGAGTACAGCAGAGTAAACCACCGACACTGTCATCATGCATGCAAACTTGTTCAAGTTCCAGCTGTTCTGTTTACAATCGAGTTGCATGTTATTGAGCCTGGGAAGATAGCAGAGGACGGCACAAGTGCCTGGGACTTCACATTCATGTGATCAACCCTGCTGGTTTCAGCTTCCTGAGTTTTGACTTGATCCAGCCCATTTCATTGCAGACATTTGGGGGAATGAACCAATGGATGCAAGTTACCTCTCTTTCTCTTTTTATCTCTTTTTCTTTTGATATCTTTCTCTGTACCTCTCCATTTCAAATAACTTAATGTTTGATTAAAAAGTGATTGTGCCACTTTAGATTCTCACTGGTAATACCTATCCTTCAAATTCTCATCAACCACTTTTTTCCCCCTTTCTTTTATTGTGGTTTTCACTTGCATTTCCCTGGTAACTGTTGACACTGTAAGTAGCTAAGACCTAATCCAGGCATCTCAAGTGGCAGCTTCAGCTTTTGTACCAAATGTCCTCCTCTGAACATAATTTCTTATGCTTTCTGGCTATTGCATAACTTTAGTTATTAGAGTTCTTAGTTGTTTAAAGAGCTGTTTGTATATTTTAAGGTTCTTCAGTAGGTATATGATTGGCAACCATTTTTTCTTTCTTGTGCTGGGGGGGTGTGTGTGTGTGTCTGGGTGTGTATGTATGTGATGCTAAAGCAAAAAAGTTGTTTTAAGTTTTGGTAAAGTCCACTTGGTTGATTCTTTTTGTTGTGTGGTATTGTCACTATTTTTAGAAAACATGGTTTAATATGGTACAGTCTAATATATGAAGATTTACCATACATATTTATCTAATGATTTCACAATTCAGTGCTTACATTTGCAGTTAAGATTGTTAGTTTTTGTGGCTAGGATGACAAAAGCATCTAGCACCATTCTATTGTGTGTCTGTTCAGTTGTACCATATGGTTTGTTGAAAAGATTATTCTTTTACCACTGAATCATCTTGGTGCACTTGTCATTTGGTCATATTGTGAGAATTTGTTTCTAACCCCTAAAATCTATTAAATTTTATGTCATTTCTTGTCTAGGACTTTACTGCTTTGATTACCATTCTTTAAAGTAGAATTTACTATTGGAACTGTGAGTCTTCAAACTTTCTTCTTTGTCTTCTTCTTTACCTTTTTCTCAAAATTCTTTTGGCTCTGTGACATCATTTTTATGTGTATTTTAGAGTCTATAATTTTATGCAAAAAAGACTAAGCCTGGTAAGAAGTGGCATTGAACCTATACATCAGTTGGGGTAATATTTTATCTTAACTGTATTCAGTTTTCTAAGCCGTGAATATGAGCTTACTTTGCATTTTTTCTGGTCTTTAAGTTTCATTTAATGATCACTCACAGTTGAAATGTAAAAGCCTTAGATTTACTTTGTGAAATTTATTGAAGCATGATTCTCATCTTTTTGACAAGTATTTGTACATCATTTCCTTTTGATCTTTGAGTGTATTTAAAATAGCCAACCTAAAGTCTGACCAATAATTCCCATATCTGGGTTGCCATAGAATTAGCTGCTGTTGACTACTTTTAAAATCTCTTCTGTGTAGGCTGTAGTTTCTAATTTCCTATTCACTTACTTAAGTGCTAAAAACCGAACAGTCTCTATAATGTGGCATACTAGAAATATGATTGTCTTCCTCCCCATGGGTTTATGATGCTACTTTACTTTGGTGACTTTTCTGATCATTTTTTAAAATGGTGTGTACTCTTTCATATATTTGATCATTGAAGTCTGTTTATTTGACTTACTGGGAATTACTTATGTTAAATATCCTGAATCAATGGAATTCATGTCTTTGCTGAGGGGTTGCAAACACCTGCTGGAGCGCTTGCACAAGACTTAGCAGGCAATCCACAATTGTTACTTAACACTGACTTCCTGCTTCCAAAGGGCTTCAAAGCATTCCAGAGATCTTAATCTGGTCTTCCTATGCTTCATTGCTTGAGTAGATCTTCTATAATCCCATTATTATGTCAGAACTGTACAAACATCTGTGAATATCTGCTTTCTCAGTTTTGCTTGTAAGCATTTTGGTTAGTCTTTTGTCAACCGTAACTGTAAGATTAGCTCAGACATTGGTGATACTAAACATTATCACTAATAATTTCAGTGCTCATTGACAGGCACAAGATCTGGGGCTGAGAGTAGACCTAACAGGGAGACTGTGGCCACTCCCTTGCTGGGTTGCAGTTTTTGATGGTGATAATGAGAGCCAGCTCTGTGAATTGACCAGGGTAGCCAGCACAACAGCACTTACCAGCTTATGTGTGGAGTGGGGTTGGGGGTGAGTTGGACTGAGCTAAGCTGCAGCACCCATGGGTGTGCACAAGAACCTCATGGGATGTAGCATTGACCAGGATAGGCCTTAGTACATGCTGGCACAAAAAAATTACAGGGTGGTGCAGGCCTGGTGGGATATTGGGGATTGCCAGACTAGGCTGTGGCACCTGCTGAAGACAGGGCTTGTCATGGTTTGGTTTGGACTGGCTGATGCAACACACATCAGTTCTCCTGAGAGATGGAGCTAGGGTTCAACTGACCAGGCAGCTGCAAATACCAGTATGCATGTTGACTGGTGCGGGTAACAGAACAAACCTAACCTTACACTGGCTGGCACACAAAGAATCGAGTCTGAGATCATCCCAGGAGAGGTTTTATGGGGACTTCCCTACTAGATGGCTGGACTTAAGACATGGAAAACCAAAAGACTAATGGTGCAGCTTTGGAGTCTGTTAGAACTGGGCCTCCTAAGTTACTGATGACTGTGCAAATGACAGCATGCCCAGATGTACAAAGGAGACATGACAGTCTGCTCATCGAAGCTAGTAGGAGATGTCAACAGCCTCAATCAGGAAATATTAATTCACTCCTATTACAGAAATAAAAACATAAAGAAAACTGGTTTAAGTCATATAGTGATATGATGGAGAAGTCAGAATGAGAACCAGTTTTCATATCTTCTATTTAAGGACCCAGTATTACAGCTACTTTACATATTTCTATTTACCTCAAATGACCTCTTTGTCTGCTTTGTCTATATTTTCACACAGACATTGTGATATAGTTGGTGCCCCCATGAGTCAACAAAGGTCAGTTCTAGAAGAGGGACATGAATGAGGAGTAAGAAGTGGCTTTCTGTGTTCTCCAGGTCAGCTGTGGCTGTCCTACTGGCTGAGACTAACAGTCACCTTTAGCATCATCCCTAAAAGTTCTTGACAATTTCTTCTAGCCTCTACTGCAAAATGCATCTGCTGATGCCTGGAAAGCAGGTAATTGAAAGCAAGTCTTTGTTTTCGCCTTGGCTTTCCTCTGCTGGTCCTTGCCTTTGTCCAGCTGCTGAAAAGGCTTGTATGTAGAATCATAATGTGAAGTGTCTACCATGTGTTGCTCAGAAGGATGGGAGTTTCCCTTATTGTCATTTGCCAAGGAGATGACTAGTAATGGCTTTGGAAAACTAGGGAACACTGTGCTGTCTGTACAATGTCAGTAGAATCTTTTCACTTGATTCTTGAAGGGTGGAAGGCAGACAAAGCAAGACCAAAGAAAGCGCCTATGACTTCTTACCAGCCCTTCGACGTGTTATGAACATTTTGTTCTAAAACAACTTGTCTCTGTCTTGGGAACAGAGCAGCCAGAGAGCAACATGGGAATGATAAGTTAGCAGTAAATGATAAAGGAAACAAAATACAATGCCTGGAATTGCATCAAGCATTTAATTATTCATTTCTCAAACAAAATATTTATGAATGACTGACAGGACTATAGATTACCAAGACACTCAGATCCAGAGGTGATGTCAAATAAACAGAACATAGAACTTGAAGCTGGTGTGGTGGGGAAAAACAGGATCAGTGCGGTAGTGTCGCTGTCCTGCAGCGATGGACTTGGTGCACGGAGCCGATAATAACACATGGACCCTGACTGATGGTCAAAAGCCGTAGTTTATTAGTGGCATCAAACTATATACACTGAGGGCCATACAGGAGAAGGGAGGAGTATTGAGCTCATCAACAAAACCATCAATGCTTTTGTTTGGAACTCTTTTGTCTTGTACATTCCACCAGGTGTTCTCATATACATACTCTCCACTCAACTGTTCTTATGCAAATGATATCCAATAAGGTATACAAAAGGTAGCCATTTGGTTATTCTCCTCCAAATATTATCCAGCCAACTGTAATCCTGTGCTCACTGACCTTCTACTGTCACAATGTCCTCCTACACGGTAGTATTTACCTGGTTTAGATACTCTTATGTGTTGACATTGCGGCACCTATACATCATATGTTTACTAAAATGAGGAATAATTACAAACTGAATCTAAACTTCTTAGAGATTTATCAGTCCTATTTCAAAATCTGCTGAGGGTTTCTATGACCCTAAGTGCATCCACTTACTGGCTATCCTGAGTGAGGCATGCAGCTTTACTAGATATTGGTACTCTGCTTAAATTTTCTCATTATATCCTCCCTCCCTATACTATGGTATTATTTCATATCCTACCTGAAGAAACCAGGGCTCTGAAGTGATCAGCCAGATACCAATAACAGAATACTAGCAATAAATATATATTCAGTGGATTAGAATGGGTTTAAATATTCAAAAGCTTTTTTTTTAAGATGTGGTATTGGAATGAAGAAAGCAACATAACTGACCATTTGAAAAAGAATAAATCTTTAATGATGTTTTTCAATAAATTTCTGTACAGACTCATGTATCATCAAACAACAGGGGAGCACAATAAAGAGGAGCAAAGAAAGTGAAATAGTGAATGTAAAGAATATTTGCTTTTTGAAAAGTTAATTTTCATGTTCTTTAAAAGGAGAAAGAATAAATAAATGAATGAATATTTTCTACCCACTGATTCCCTCTCTGAATACTCACGGTAGCTAAGGCTGCACCGTGCTGAAGCCATGATCCTGGAGTCCCATCTAGGCTTCTGTAGGTCAAAAGGCCCCAAGAACTGGAATCATTGTTTGCTGCCTCCCAAGATGAATTAGCAAGAAGCTGCATCAGAAACAGGCTACTTAGTACTCAACCCAGCGCTCCAATATTGGGAACTGGAAGTTTCAAGAACAGGCTTAACCTGCTACCATAGTGTCCACCTCCAGAACATTTACGCCTCAGATATTAAGTGTGATGTGTCGAATAGATTAGACTAGTTAGCCCATACTCTGTTTCAAAGATGAAATCATTGAATACGGTCCATTCTCAGATGAGGAAACAGATTCAAAGTGGCTGCAAATGATTCTTCCCATTTATTCACCAGACTGATGGTATAACCCCAAAGAGCCTGACTCTGCCTTCTATTTCATTCAGTTATGCAGCCAAAATGTTAAGACTTTTTAAGTCCACATAATATGTTACACTTAAGCCATGGCCTTGCCTTGATGCTCAGCTTCATGGCCTTTGTTAAAATACAGAAATGCAGGGCTGTGTTGTTGCAGCTCTCTTCCTCTGGCCTAGATGTGAGTCTGGGGAATTCCATTCACAGTGGTTATCTCAGGGAATTCCAAAGGCAGAGAAACCATCTGCAGGTAAATCATGGCTGAATGCACTGAGCTTACCTTACCATCTTACCTGCGCTCATTGCTTTTAGCCACTCTTCCTTGCTGATAGAACATGAGAAGTAAGAGACTGTAGAAGAAAGATTATTTTTTTTACTCCAGGGTCTTTTTTCGCACTAGATGCTCACTGAAAAGATGAACTCCTGGGGGCTAGCATTGAGACTCAGCAGGTATAACTGCCTGCTGCAACACCAGCATCCCATACAGATGCTGACTGGAGTCCTGACTTGTCCACTTCTGATCCAGCTCTCTGCTAGTGGCTGGTAAAGAAGTGGTGCACAGCTCAAGTACTTAAGCTGGTACCAACATGGGAGACCTGGAGGAAGTTCCTGGCTGCTGGCTATGGCTAGCTCAGTTCTAACTGTTGTGTCCTTCAGGGAATAAACCAGTGAATGTAGATTCTTTCTCTTTGTCTCGTCCTCTTTCTCAGTGTAGACTGACTTTCCAGTAAATAAATTAATCTAAAAAAGCAAGTCTTTTTTAGTCCAGTCCTATTCTAATAAGTTGATTCTCTGCATATAATAGTATCACTTTTAAAAATCTCTTGATTTGGAAGGGATAGAGAGCGAGCGAGCTAGCTGTCTTTTGGTTTACTACCCAAGTGTTTTACAACTGTTGGGTTGTAAACTAAGTCAGGTCAAAGCCAGGAGTCCAGAATTTAATTGGCATTTCCTCTGTGGGTGTCAGGCACCCAGGAACTTTGCCCATCTCCTGTAGTTGGAATCAGAAGTGGAGCTGATGCTTGAATCTAGACATTCTGATACAGGGTGTGGACATCTCAAATGGCATCTTCACCACTATAACAAACAAACCTCAAAGCTTCATGCGATGGGAGCTGTTTAAAGTGAACACATTGATCAATGTATACATAGGTAAATATGCATGTACATGTATTCATCTGGAGGAACCGTGTATAGAGGAAATCATACGGAGAAGTGAAGGTACATTGCAGTATACATCTCTACCTCCAAATCAGAGATGCTTTCCCAATGAAACTGTGAATTGTATCTTGACAATAGGATGCTGGATTTTCTGCCATTGTCTTTACCTACAATGTCAGGACATACTTAATAGCAGAATGGTGGATTTATGACTGTTTATGAAGGACTATGCTATTGGGAAAATCAGTGCAGGGGAGGGGAATTATACAGGGTAGGAGGGGAGATCCCTGATCCTGTTGTACTGTATCTTAAAAAAATAAAGCAAAAAAATTAAATATATAAATAAATACAATTTAAAAACTGTACACAGGGTAGGTACAGAGATTTAGAAAATGTTAGAGGTTATACATTTTCCTCTTTGAATATCCATATTCAGTCCCTAAGCCCACCTCCCTGCAGTATAAAATCAAGGCTCACTACAAATGAAATCAAGTCCTGCTGTAATTGCTGAAGCTTATAAAATATTTTTTTTGCATCTCAAAATCACCATTGTAACTGCTCTTTGGAAATATCTGCTTGGCATGAGACATTGTACTAATTGAAAGTTATACAGAATTATGGCAAGATATATAAAGTACATGCTGTGAGTGCTTGTCAGTTGCTGAGGCCATGACTTGCTGTTGTACGTCATTGGGATGAATAAAACATTTTTAAATAGCTGTCATGAAAGGTTGTGTCTTTCATTTCCTTTTAGTCCCTCTTCCTCACATTCCATAATTGCAACATGTAACTTCTTTGATGGTTAAAGCAGAAGATGTTTATTGATGTGACACATCTCCTCAATTTATTTTCCCTGCTGTTTCTAGAAGTTTCTGCTACCTGTTGTTCAATTAACTAAAGGTCAGATGGCTGTCTGCCTTTCTTCCCTGCATGCTCACTGTCATTTCAGTGAGTGCTAGAGATTCAGAGACTCTAGGATGAGTGAAAACTGCTGGAAATAATCTCAAATGAGCGATGTGGCTAGATCCCTGCCCAGGCTTTAAATTTGTGTGACTCACCAAGTTTTCACACAGGCGTAATGTAGGGTCATGCTTTCCCATTAAGATTCATAGCAAGCCAGAACAGGATAGGTAAAAGAGGATGCCAAAGTCTTTATATTTAATCACAAAAGTAAGTTAAGTAAGGTTAGCCTAGTGAAGGAGCCCCTACAAAGAAAATCCAATTTTCTATGTTCAATGTCTGTCTCTGTAACTTTGAAAAAATTAACTCCTCTAGACTTAAGTATTCCAAGCAAATTCTCATGTAATTATTAAAAGAGCTTATTCATCCATCCATCTATTTATCTGTTAACTTGTGTGAGGTGTATCTTGCTGTTCAGTAAGGTATTATTTGCAGTGCAGTCACTTAACCAAGAAGGTATGGATGGGTATATTTTTTCAACAAAGAACCAGGTGGAATTTCGGGTTTACAATCATGTTGTCAAAGCAGGAGGCATATAGATATTTTATTAATGAAAATTTTAATAATGAAAACTAAAGATGAGTGAGAATTGAGTAAAAAGTTATAATGGGCTTATCTTTGAACCAGGGAAATTCTGACTCCTATACAAATTTATACAAAGTCCATCTGTATCAGAAATTTCCTGGTTAAATTTACTATTAGTGACTTAACCTCCAGGATCTGCACTGGTGACAGCTCTCCTTTTAACTATATAGTACAGTGGATATGGTGCTAAATTAATTTTAGGGCTAAATTTTAGTATCAGAGCTGTCTCTTTGCAATGACCAAGAGTATGTCACATAGCCTCTTTCTGTTTTTTTTTATATATATATATTAACATAGATTTGCTTTTACTGGAGTTGAGGAATAGCAGAGGACATAAGGAATTAATGATCAAGATAAAGTTTAACTAAGTTTAAGCACTGGCGAGGGATATATAGGAATGGAAGATAAGTCAGGCTGCCGGTGTTGTGATGTAGCAGATAAAATTCCTACCTGCGGCACTGGCATTCTAGATGGGCACTAGTTCATATCCTGGTCGCTACACTTCCAAACAGCTGTCAGCCTGTGAAAATCAGTGAACGATTGCCAAAGTGTCTGGGTCCCTGCTGTCTGCTCGTGGATACTGGCTTCAACCTGGTACACCCATGGGTGTTGCACTCATCTGGAGAATTAACTAGTAGTACATGGAAGTTTTCCATATCTTGATCTCGCTCTCTCTAATTCTGACTTTCAAATAAATAAGTTTTTTTTAAAAGTTGAATGAAAACCAGTTGATAGCACATAGCCATGGTAATATAAATCAGATAAGCACTTTGGTCACAGTCCAGGTGTATAAGATAAAACCCCTGTGCATATGTCTGATGAAAAAATGCTGTCTCCTCCTGAAGGTACAAACTAAGAGAAATGTTCCACAGCAAGCAAAGAAGTTGGAAAATGAAAGATGAGAAACAACTTGAAACTAAACTGTCTTGCAGGTTCAGTGGACGAGTCAGAAAACAAAGTTCTTCTGTATAATCATGAAAACATGTTTATTTAAAAGGGGCCTTGGAACTTATCAAAGTCATTTTTTCCTGGGATAAGAAAGAGCTATTCACGGAGTATAACTTGAATGACTTTCTTGGCAACTATCGGTCAACCCTCCATCCCCAAGTGCTTCCTGCATGTGAATGCCCTGTGCTTTCTGAGAGGTACATGGGTGAAATTAATCCAGATGAGAAAAGCAGGCTCACATTACCCAATTTGTATGTGTCTCATTCCACAAAATGTTTGTGGGCAGCAAAATTATTTGCCAAAACACTAAGTGGCAGAACATAAATAGAGTAACTCAGATATAAATGAAATGCTCAAATATCACCAGTGGCCAGGAAAATTCAAAGGATAAACTAGAACCTTAATAGATAATATGTGGTGGTTCTCAGAATGTTAATGCAAAATATGGGATCTGAAAAACTCATGGTGAGGGTACACAGTGAATAAACATTAAATGGAAATTCAAATGGGAAATACGTTAGAGAAATAAATTTGCCTGTGTAGCAAGGACTCTCAATTTATACCATAGTTCTCTTTCATAGATTCTGTCCCTTCGTGACTAAAGCAAATGATATAAATTAGTGCAGCAAGCTGAATGAGGGAAGATAGAAGGAGGAAGAAAATTAAGTCATCAAAGACTTCTGTCTTTGCTGAAAAGAGGCAGCTCACACTTGGTTCAAGGATATTATATTCCATGAATGTGAGCTTGATGCTATCCTTAATTTTCAGAAGGAGCGGAAGGACTATAAACCATTGAATAGCTAAAATATGGCAGAAAAAACACCCCATAAATGTCAAGGCCCCTGGACACACAGAGGCCGAATTCGCTGATTTTATATTCATCACCTCTGAAATATCTAGCAAGTACTGAGAACACATCACGAAGGATGTAGTGAGAGGGAAAGACTTGACAGCTGGGCATTAACAACTACCCCAGACTCAGTGGCTTCTAACCAGAAGCATTTGTTCCTCAAAAATTCTGTGGAGTGCAAAGTGAAAGATGAAAGCCCCAGTAGATTCATTGTCCGATGAAACCCTCCTCCTCTGGTTGTGTGGTTCATGGAAGAAGCCGCAGACTAGAAGCCTCAGACCTCTGTTTTTAAATCATGTATGTATGTGTGTAATCAGTTTATGTGAAAGGCAAAAGGAGAGAGTCAAGATGATAGAAAATTCCCATGTGCTCGTTCACTTCCCAATACAAGAGCCACGGCTGGGCCAGGCCATAGCATCACCCAGGAACTCCATGCAGGAAATAGAGGTGCAGGCTTCAGCCATGACCTGTTGCTGCCTGGACACATCAGTGGGAGCCCCATTTCAAGCAACATGGATGGGATATAACCAGCTCTCTGAGTTAGACAGTGTGAGCAGAAGCCTTACCATGCTGCACTGTAACACTTGCCTCTGATTATCTTAATAGCTTCACTCTTACTTGGTTTCCCTGTTCAATATTTTCATTTAGCCCCCATAATTTCTGTGGTTGTCTCTTGCTGGGTAACCTTGAGTACATATCTAAGCAATGTATGTAATCTTAAAATCAGTCAGGTAAGAAAAGCATCTTTTAGTCATATTTTCATGTTTTCCTTCTCCTGAATTTCATATTAAAGTAGATCAAGAGTTTGCAGCTCTTCAGAGATAAACGAGTTATAGGAAAATGCATTTCTTTGAGTGAAGAACAATTTTCTTAAGTTCTCTTCTCAGCCAGGGCTCCTGTTTTTGAAGGAAATGCCCCTGACCACTCCAGGCTGTGATCATCATCTGATTTATTTTCTATTTCTATAATTCTGCAAGTTTTCAGGTATAGTTCTCTTTCCAAATGTAAAGAAGTTCATTGCGTGCTCTGTTTAAAATATATGCTCATTAAAATTACAATATTGGGCCTGGCGGCGTGGCCTAGCGGCTAAAGTCCTTGCCTTGAACGCCCCGGGATCCCATATGGGCGCCGGTTCTAATCCCAGCAGCTCCACTTCCCATCCAGCTCCCTGCTTGTGGCCTGGGAAGGCAGTCTAGGACAGCCCAAAGCTTTCGGACCCTGCACCCGCGTGGGAGACCTGGAAGAGGTTCCAGGTTCCCGGCTTCAGATCGGCGCAGCACCGGCCCGTTGCGGCTCACTTGGGGAGTGAATCATCGGACGGAAGATCTTCCTCTCTGTCTCTCCTCCTCTCTGTATATCTGACTTTGTAATTAATAAATAAATAAATTAATTAAATAAATTTTTAAAAAATAAATAAAATTACATTATTTCTCAGAGGTATAAAACAGAATACAAATACCCTCCTTCATTGTGTATATGCACTTTAAATGATATCCTCTATGTATTGTTCCACAATGTTAATTTTTTATGCACACATTTATCAATAAGTTTAAAACTGCATTAGTATCTCAATGGCTATATAATAGATATGATAGATATAATAGATAATATATCTACAATGTATTTAATTCTTGCCTTCATAGGGGATATTTAGGCTGTTTCCATACCTTAAGCAGTCTCATGTCAGTGAAGTAAGTACTCTTTTAGGTTCAGTTTTCTGTCCTGATCTAGCAATATCCTCAAGGTATGGAATTAAAATGGTTGAAATGAAAGGTATAAATTTTAAGAATATTTGAAAAATATTCCCCATAAAAGTTTGTCACTTTTATTTCTTATAATGTATTAGAATATAGGTTCCATTCTCTCTCTTTCCAAATATACACCTTAAAATGTTTTTCCTGGCTTGCTTAGAATTTCATATCTATCTGTCTGTCTATCTATCTATCTATCCATCCATCCACACACACTCACACAGAGTGTGTATGTATGTATATATATGTATATATATACACACACTGTTTTCTATTGGTGCTAAAAGATCTTTCCAAACATTCCTTCTATCTTCCTTATTATGTTATAAATTACTTAAGAGATTACTTCCATTTGTAACTATCATCTTGTTATGGACTCCTACATTCATTCCTTTATGTCACAATATCTTTGGTCTTAGTTAATTTTGTACCCCTTCCAAGAAATAATTTTAGAAATCATGAAATCGGATGCCAGCAGAGTGATGCACTGAGCTACGGAACTGCTTGCAGTTGTGGCATCCCTTTTGGCCACAAACTCAAGTGTCAGCAGCTCTGTTTCTAATCCAGTTCCTTGCAAAGGTATCTGGGAATGCAGTGCAGCATGGGTTAAGTGCTTGGCCCTTTCCACCAGTATTGAAGACCCAAATGAAGTTCTTGCTCTCTTGTTTCAACTTGGCCCAACCCCAGACTTTGAGGCCATTTGGCAAATAAAAGTGAGAAAGGGAGATCTGTTTCTCTATCCCCTTCTTTCTGTGTAATTCTTTCAAATTTTTTAAAAGAAAAATCATGTAATCTTTACAAATGACATGGAATTCCCTATCCTAAGAAGCAAATATTTAGAGACACCGTACCCTATGTTAACTATCAATTCTGCCAGAAAATGTGTTAGTAAACTTTGCTAATAGAATATGAAGAAATATAAAAATAATTAATAGGCAAGTGAAATTAAAATGTGATTTCCTTTGCCAACTTTTAAAAATACTTTGTAGGTTTTAAAATATTTATTTTAAAGGTAGAGTTACAGATACACACACACACACACACACACACACACACACACACACAGAATGAGAGAGCACCGTTTGCCAACTTGTTCCCACAATAAAAAGCCATTTGCAAGCAAGATGAGGCCAGGCCAAATCCAGGAGAATGGAATTGTAACCATGACTCCCATATGTGTGGCAGGGTGTAAGCACTTAATCTTCTCCTGTGTTCCCAGGTTCTTTTTCTGGGAGCTGGATTGGAAGTGGAATTGCCAAAATTTGAACTTGCTTTTATATGGGATGCCAGTGTCACAGGCAGTGGTCTAACCTGCTGTGTTACAATGTTGATTCTGTATATGTTTTTCACAATACACATTTTCCATGAATTTTTAGAATATATTCTGCAAATAGGCATACAGAACATCTTAAACTAGACTATAGGCTAGCCACTAGTCGCATGTATTTATTGGGCATTTGGATAAACTACACTAAATTAAGTTGTTAAGTAAGTATACCCTATCTATTGATTTTATGCACTTAGATACACAAAGTATCTCATACTTTTATAATTGTTACTTTCATTTTGGGGTTTTTATTTTCTGTTTATTTGAAAGCAAGGAGAAGGAGACAAAAGACAGATCTTTGAACCATTGGTTCACTCCCTGAATACCTACAAGAACCATGGTAAGCTAGGCCAAAGCCAGGATTCAGGGACTCAATGCAGGTCTCTCATGTGGCAGTAGGAACATAGGTGATGAAGCCATCACCCACGGCTTCGATGGTGTGTGTTAGCAGGAATCTGGCATGCTGATATTGAGAGCAGTGTAGGCACTGTGATGAGGGATGTGGTCATCTGTAGCATGTATTATGTCATACATTCATTTCCTGAAGGCAATTTGAAATAACTTTATGAGTATATGAGATTACGTAAATTTGTTAATTTTGCCTGTTGTGCTTTAATTTTTTTACTATGACTATTAGAAGACAGACTTATGTGTGTGACGGACATTTGTGATTCTTGTTGTAGTTTAATTGGATAACAGTGCGCTGGAGTGTGTTTTATATTACGTGATAAACTTGGAGACTGAAACAGGCCAGCTGCAGTGTCCGTTGGATTGTCTTCAGGTCAGCCTTTGATCATTCTTTTGTAGGGAGGAGAGAGTGCAAAGCACTCAAATGCCATTGTCATCATGGCTGATGGTTGCCGTTTCTTTCATCTAAGGAGAGGCTTGATGAAAGGAAACAGCTTCAACCAGAATAGTTTATACCCTTTTGGAAAGAAACTTAAATTGAAAAGGAAGGCAAAAATTGAAATAGTCCTGACTTGTAACAACGACTCGTGTCACCCCAAAGCCATGGTCCCTGTGTGATCTGTCCGCCAGCTGCAGGAAGTCTGTGACTCACTGGTCCCTTCGCAACTCTGGGCCTTGCAAAAATGAAAAAGGAACCAGAGGACTCAGGAAAGAAAGCTTGTGTAAACTCGAAGAAGGGGGTTGCCCCTGGGCCCAGGGTCCTTCCTTCCCAAGCAGGAGAGGTAAGGGAATCTTTACCCTTGTTTCTGATTGTTCTCTGATTTCTGATTATATTTTTCTATCTAATAATTATTTAACGGGCATGTGGCTTCTTTCCCATTAAAATGAGCAAACAAAGCACGCTGCACTTGACTTCTCCACTTAAAGATAAGGAAAATGATTTAGAGTGATAAAATGAATGGCTCCAGGCACTAGAAAGGAATTATTTGTTGAAGTAGAAATAGAATCTAGGCCTGCAAGGGGATGATGCAGAGCTGCTTTTGGGGTAGGAAAGTAGCTGCTTAGGACAACTGTGTCCCGTGTTAGAGTTCCTGATTCAAGTCTCTTCATTCCAGCGTTTCTGCTAGTGCATAGCCAGGGGGAAGCAGGTGATGATTCAACTACTTTGCTTCCTTCACGCATGTCAGAGACTCAGATGGAGTTAAGAACCTGTGACTTTAGCCTTGTCCAGCCCCATCTACTATGGAAATTAAGAGAATGAAGTAGCAGACAGAGACTCGATCAGTGTGTGTGTGTGTTAGAGAGCCTTCATTTCTGTGCATCTTTGCATTTCAAATGAATTGAAAATATTATTGAAAGTCTACTTTGCCAGTCTTCAGCTTCCCATGATGATCTCTTTAAAATTACTAGATACTTTCTCCATAAGAGTTTCAACTCTGACTTAATATGGAGAACATTTATAATATTTAAATATTTTGACCTTGACTTCTCCTGATCTGAAAAGCTTCTTCCACATTTGGATTTACTGTTACCATTATTGTTTTTTATATTAATATGTTCATTGAGAATGGTAGCTAGATAATTTGAGTAAAATCGAGCTGGTTTGCATTTAGATTTCTGGAAACAAGTAGCTACAAATAATCCACACATTTGACCTCTCCCAAAGTGGAGCAGTGCTGGAAGAAATGATGAAACATACATTTCCCATATATCTGCTCTAAAAGTAGTATGTTTGGGAAAAACTGAGTACCCTGTTGAGATGAAAGAATCAATGGTAGATCTGATATATAGGGCTGTAACATGGTTTATTTTGTACAGATTCTTTGTTTCTCACATTTAGCAAATTTTTATCTTCTGTAAACCTACGCATCTGCCATATACATGTTGACTAAGTACGCTTACACTTACGCTATTGTCTATTCCCATGAGTAGACACATGGATGAGATTAGGTCCCAAATGAAAAAAAATCCATAGTAGATTTAAGTTTATCACACTCAGAAAAGTCAGTTTCAAAGGGAGAATGTAAATTTGGGGCTCATACAAATTGATTATGATAGAATATCACCCTTGACAAAGACTTTGGCAAATCCTTTGTGACTTGTGACCTACAGCCCTGGTTAGGATGATGCATGGAAGCCAGAGGCAGGAAGACACCAGAAAGGACCTATAGATACAAGATAGAAAATCACATTTCTTTTATTTTTTTTATTAGAAAGTCAAATATACAGAGAGGAGGAGAGACAGAAAGATCTTCCATCCGCTGATTTATTCCCCAAGTGGCCGAAGCAGCTGAAGCTGTACTAACCCGAAGCCAGGAGCCAGGAATTTCCTCCACATCTCCCACACGGATACAGGGATCCAAGGCTTTGAGCCGTCCTCGACTGCTTTCCCAGGACACAAGCAGGGAGCTGGATGGGAAGTGGGGCTGCTGGGATTATACCAGCGCCCATATGGGACCTGGGACGTGCAAGGCGAGGACTTTAGCTGCTAGGCTACTGCGCTGGGCCTGAAAATCTCATTTCTTCATAACTCTGTTGATGGTAGTACTATTAATGAAGTTACAGATTTGGACTAGACTGCTAGAGTAGATTCATGGGTCACTGTGTCTCTGACTGTTAAGCACGAAACTATTCACCATGATCTCCTTAAATCTTGGGAAGGTTCCTCTTTGGTTAGTAAGAGATCTTTGTCAAAGAAAAATCATTTTGTTCTTCTGAATTTGCATTTTCTGAGAGTCTTAGAAACCTCAAGTTTAGCAGGCCCTGGATTATGAAAACAAAGTCCTTTCATCTCAGTAAATAGCCATTTCCTCTAACAAGTCTGATTCCCCCCCCCCCCCCCCCCCGCACACACACACCCCCAGATGATTGGAATTTGCAAGTCTGGTGTTTCTATTTCTAGAATTGTTCATAATGGACCTCTCTCCTCATTTCCTGCTCCTTATTTCCTACTGCTTGATGAATATAGTGCTTTCAAGTCCTATTCTCAATTTCTAAGGAAGTTAACTGTATGGCAGAGAATAATTCTAGTGAATAGAAAGACTTACAGAAATAATATTATTTGAGAAACTCCTTAAACTATGCTTTACAAAATTTTATTGAGTAGTTAGGAACATGAAAGAATCAGAAAAAAAGATAAATCACACTTCCCTTGAAGCTATATATACTTATACAGAAGAGCTATATTAACATTTCTTGACGTTAATAATCATAAGATATTGTCATCAATCTAGCATTCCCTTTCTTGCCCTGCGATCCTGTTTTTAAACACAAGAACTTACTGTTAGTATTTATCTTCTTTAATGTAGCAGTATAATGCCAGATTATGTGATACATACGTGTTATACATATGAGCAGTTGTGTATATATGGTGTTTAATATAATGTAGAAGCTAAACTCATGACTAAAGAATATTCTCTGGTCTAATTTTCACAATTACTTTGAGGCTAAGTAGTAATACTATCTTCATTTTACTGTTAGGAAATTGGAACTTAGTACTAGATCCAAGGTCACATAATCCATGCTATTTCAACAGTGACAGTCTGATTCCAGAGTTGGAATCCAGGCAAATAGTTTGTTTCTGACTGGACTGTCCTTTAAAAGGTTTATGGTAAGCATGTAGCATGAAAACTACGCATGGGCTGCAAAGCATTTTTGCACGAGAGTAAACTTGTCTTTTAATTGTAATTTTCTGTGATTTTTTTATGTATGCTCATGTAATCACCACACAGATACAAATTAATATGTTTAGAGTAGTTGCCTTTAATTTTCCAACCTGAGGTTCTGTGATGTGAGTTTGGAGCAATGTTTGTATTATATTGGTGAGGAAGAAGAGTAAAAACCTTTCAGCTTGAGTGGACCAAGGGAGGTAGTTATCAAATATAACAGGATAAGTTAAGAGATTCTAAAAAATGACTTGTTTGGGCTGACATTGTGGTGTAGCTAGTAAAGCCACCAGCTGCAGGTAAATGTGAGCTGAGTGCTTGGGCCACTGCTATCAACATGCATGATCTGAAAGAAGCTCCTGGCGTTAGCCTGGTCCAGTCCCAGCCATCAAAGTCATCTTGGGAGGGAACAAGAGGACAGATCTCTTTCTCTGTCTCTCTGTCTGTCACTCTTCCAAATAAGCAAAATAAATCTTCCAAAAAAATGCTTCCTTAAAAATCTGCAAATTGATGTGACTGAATAAATAATAACACTTCATTAGGGAAAGCCCCAGCTATCACATTGAGTAAATAGTAATAAATTTGTTTGTTCAGCAGACATTAGCAAAAGCAAAATACAGACAGGTGTGTGTCTGTGTGCGTCGCTTACAAAACATGAATGAGCTTGACAGGAGATTTAGTGTGACCGGCTCACATGTGGCAGCTGTGTGACGTTTCAGATACTCTTCTCCTGATGCAGGTTCTAGCTAACATGCATGGGAAGCAGCAAATGGTAGTGAAAGTGCATGGGTTTCTTCCACTCAAATGGAGACCTGTATGGTGTTCCAATTCCTTTTTTGTTGAGGCATTTTGGGGAGTGAGTCAGCAAGGGGAGATAGCTGGCTGTCTCTATCCCTCTGTCACTCTGCCTTTCAAATAAATACCAAAACTTAATAAATAAAAATTAATAGTCCATTTTGGCTCCAAATTATAGTTGTGCTCTGTGATAGCTCTGTGCTTTAGGTGAGTGAATCAGCATCTCTGAGATTCAGCTTTTTGCCTGTGCAGTGGAAGTAACAATATCTTGTATAACACAGCTTTGTAATGGCTCAGTGATAAATGTCTTCATGGTACATCCAAAATAATGTGTATTGAAGATACACCAATGTTTATACTATTGCTGAAATTAAAAATGATGATATTTAGTATCTAGTTCAATTTTAAACACAACATAAATAATTCTCTGACTGATTCCATCATGTATGACAGTGATCCTGAAATTGCTGAAAATCTATTAGATGGAAACTATCCAGAAATTAGTTACTAGCTAAACAACAATGTAATTATTATAGACAGATGTTTAATAATAAAGAGATATGAAAAACCTAAGAAAATGTGAATTATCAACAAAAGCTTTACATAGAAAGCAAGTGGAAAAAAGTCTTAAGACTGAAGTGTAATTATACCAAATGAGGACTTGGTCAGATGACTTTGACAGAAAGCCAAAACAGGAAAGTGTTAATAATCATGATGGACACACTGCAAACAAAATGAAAATACATTGTTGAGACGTGCTTCCTGGAGGAAAAGTGACAGAGTTGATAGTAGTACGCAGGGACCAAATCATGTTGGACTCTGTTGCCCATGTGAAACAATCTGAGAATCCACCCAGAATATGGCAGAAATGTCTAACTAATGGGAATGTTGGAAGAAGGCCTTGAAGATGTAATATTGCCAAAAGGAGGGTGTTGCTTCTCTACTTTTTTTTTCTTAATTCTGAAGTTAGGTCAGTGTCCCCTACATGTGAGAGCAGACAATAGGCTGCTGACTACAGCAGAAAATTAGTGGTAACCATCTTCCTCCCTTCATTCTGTGCTCTCTCAAATGCAAGATGACAATCTTGTCTTGGATCAAAGGGACAGTGTTACCCAGGAATAGTACGCCAAATGGTGTTGAGATTATAGCCTGACACAAGACATATGGCTGCGAACCATCAGAAAGATGGATGTGAAAGGTCAGACACAGAGCCAAGAATATGCTGCTCACCTTTTCCAAAAACGATCTGATGCACGTGAAAACTGATGGAAAGAAGCAAACCGGCTTTGCAGCTGGATCAGTTGGTGTGTTCAGAGAAGAATCCTGCCACTTCCAGCTGCCTGCTTGGCTGCCTTCCTTGATTGGACATGCATTTATTGAGACTTACTGTATAATCTTTTTTCCTTTTACTTTATTGTAAAATGAAGATCATGATAGTTTCTTCAGAACTTCAACTAAGAATCAGATGATGTATTTCAAAGCAGTCAGTATAATGTCAGGTATATGGCACATATATAGTCAACTTTTTACCCCTTTTCATTTTCTCCCTCCTTCTCATGATTGATAAATATTTATTAAATGCCTTCTGTTTCCCAGGCACGAGTGGGGCAAACTGGTTAGGAGCTTGCGTTCAAAGAGGAGACAGAAAACAATGAATAGACAAAGAGACCAGACACTTTTTTGAGAGTGATGCAGGATATGAAGGACACACTGAAAGGAATGCTAATTTTCTTTTTTTTTTTTTTTTTTTTTATTGTTAATTATTTTGCATTATGTGACAGTTTCATAGGCTCTGGGAATCCCCCCCTCCCTCCCCCTCCCCTCCCCCCGGTGGATTCCTCCACCTTGATGCTAATTTTCTAGCTTGGTGAAAGGTGAACTCTTGGAGAACATGACATTTGAGCTGAGAACATTTCAAAGAGAATCTGGAAACGCAGAGACCCAGGATGATGCTTCAAAGGAGAGGGGACAGCAAATCAGAGTGAGCTGAGGTGGAAAATATCTTGGAGCGTTAGAAGCAGAAAGAAGGCCAGATTCCTGGAGCCTAATAAGTGAGGAATAAGTGAGTGACATGGCTGGGGTGGCAGCCAGGAGCTTTCTGAAGACAAGCATCCGACTGGCAGAGCAAGATGCAGCTGTCAGATGACACAGAGCTGCTGTCAGGTCAGCACCCTTCCAGACAATCCTCTGCCTGTGTGTGTTTCCCCCTCCACGTTACCTTGCCAAGTGATCATTTAAGAGCTGCTGGAAAATCTGTTGTAGATAGATAATTTTGCTGTTTCCTCCAACCCAGCAGTTCTCAAAAGAACAGACTCAAATCTTTAATCTTTCCTTAATCTCTCAGTCAGTAGGATATGTCACTTTTGAAGATAAACAGTTTCTAACAGAATCATAGCATTTATAAGCTAATAGCAGATAGGCAAGTGCATGTTATAGAGAAATCGTAGTATTAGTAAAAATTGCTTTAGATCACAAGGACAAAGTCTGAATACGTGATTGAGAAAAACAATGGAGGAAATCTCAAAACAAAGATTATTGATCTTTAAAGGTTAAGACATGGAATAATTTTCCCTCTTTTTTTCCATTAAGTTTTATAATTTAAATAAATCAAGATGTCTGAATTCATTTATTCCCCCCTTTTTTAGAATCACCCTTAAAATTTGGAGAATTGATTTTTTTTTTTACCTTTGCTTCAATTTGGAATCAGTTCTGTCCATATCTTGTACTTGATGTGTATGATTCATCTCCTTCATGTCTTCCCAAAGGGTTACAGGGTATCTTTTGCATTAGCAAATGTCAGCTTAGCTGCACCAGTTTGGGCAGCAGCTCCAACCAGCACAAGCTGGAATAGGGGCAGAACAGGTCAGGCCAGGCTACAGTACCCATGGGCAAATGCAGAGGTGAGGTGGGCCACACCAGACTGGGTTGCAGCACCCACCGGCACATCCAAGACCAGGACAGGGGTCAAGCCTGGTAGGGGAATAGTAGGGATTTCGGTGCTGGCTCCTAGCTCATGCTAGTGAGCATGACAGCTGCAACTGGGGGCAGGCCAGGCTGGACAGTGTTACAACACCTGTTGACCTACATGTGAACTGGGTTAGCGGGAGAGCCAGTGGGAAAGTAGGGGGGAAAAACAGCCAGGATAGCTGACTGTATCTACTACTATATCTACAGGCATGAGCCAGAATAAGGGCAGGCAGGTTGGCCTTTGCTGCAGCATCAGCTGGCAAGTGCTGGGACTGGGGGCAAGTACTGTCAAGCTAGCTTGCAAAACTGCCTGGAGTGTGCAAGATCTGGAGTGGGTCCAGTAGGGAGGTTGTGGGCTCCTCTTTGATAGGCTGCAACTCCCACTGGTGAGCATTAGCACTAGAACTGGGGGTGGGCCTGGCTAGAGAGATGGTGGCACCCACTGGCATGAGTGTGTGCTGGAAGGTGGAGTTGGTTGGGTTGAGTTAGGCTTCAATACACAATGCTGTATACAAGATTTCAATGGGATGTGGGGCAGACCAGACCAGTCTGTTGTTACCTGCTGGCAGGCACAAGAACCAGAGCTGGGGACCGATCGTGTAGAAGTTATTAAGGGTGGTTCTGACTGGGCTGCAGCTCCCTCTGTGGTATGTGAGGGCTGAGCCTGTGTTAGGATAGGCTGGACTGGGCTGGGCCATAGTACCCATTGCTTTGCTGAGGATGGAGGGCAGAAAAAATTGATCAGTTACCCCAGTGAAACTTGAAAGCAAAGTTCTGGGCCAATGGGGACTCAGAGGCAGACTGTAACAGTCAGAAAGATTTCCTGTGACTTAGAAAAATTTCCTCATCCTTGGAGCGACAGTTTCACCAGCATGTCAGAACTATCAAATACATGAAACACCTTAGAAACTGCTCCACAATGGGGAACTTGGGATGACATGGGATGACAGTTCCTCAATCACCTGGGTAATGTGGTGGTTGGGAAGTTGGGTGTGGTTTCTCTTGATATATATATCAAAGAAAGAAAATGTCAGCTTCAAATACTCCCAGTAATTTGGGTGCTACTTAAATTTGTAGCTTCACGTGGAACAACTATTTGGAGCAGTGATTTTTAAGATGCCGTTTGTGATTCCTTTACTCCATATCAGAGTGCCTGCGTGTGGGTCCCACCTCCTCGTCCAATCTGGCTTCTTGATGTGTACCTAGGGAGGTAACTGATGCTGTCCCAAGCACTTATATCACTGGGCTAGGCTCTTGGTTTCAACCTGGCCCATCCCAGATGTTGTGGGCATTTGGGGAATGAATTGGTAGTTGAGAAACTTCTCTCTGCTCTAAATAAGTGAAAATAAATTATCCAAACACAGACGATTTACAGATTTTTGGAGCCCATTAACATCTCATCTTTTTTTTTTTTTAGTTTCAATTCCAGAAACACATGATCAATCTGATTGATGGCAAAGTTGTAGTAGAAGTGTTTTCTCATTTAGCACAGTATATACAATATAATCCTCATTTTTCCTTTCATGTATCACATATTTAGTGTATATAAGGTTTGGCAGTAAGGCACACATGTAGGAAGGATACAGTAAGGGGTATGGACTTGGAGAAAACAAAATTATTCCTTCTTAGTAGCCCCTAAAATGTCTGAGAATGAAAACTACAAGACTACTTCGTATAAATGGGTAGGGGAGCCATTTCCCAAGGAGCAAGTGAACAGGTATTTTCAAAATTTCATGAAAAATGTGCATGAATTTCAGAATTTTTTTAAAAAGGACTTATTTTAAATAGGGAGGAAGAAATATGCACACATGCATAAACACACTGAGAGAAAGAGAGAGAGGAAGGAAGAGAGAAGACGAAAGTACTTCATCCACTGGTTTAGTCCCTAGGTAGCTGCAACAGCCAGATCTCAGCCAGGAGCTAGCAACTTCATCTGCATCTTCTGCATCAGTAGAAGGAGCCCAGGCACGTGGGCCATTCTCCACTGCTTTTCCCTGGCCAGCAGTAGAGAAACAGATGGAAAGTGAGATGCCAGCATCACAGGCAGCAGGTTAATTTAATGCATTGTGCCAAAGGCCAGCTGCAGAAGCGTACTCATCAGAATAAGCCTATCTTCTGTGTCCTCCTCTGTTGTTATTTTCCATGATGCAGTTTTGTAGATAAAAGGTTTCAACCCTGCTCATCCCCTTTCTCCCACCACTTTGGCTTCCTGCTACCTCTCCCCCCCCCCATATTATCACAGTATTCCCTTAGTAACAGTTACAAGTTTAACATTCTGCTATTTAGATGTATCATGACATAGTAGATATAAGCAAAGATACAAAATCTGGTACCATCATGTAAAATTATTTTTGTACTCTAAAGGTATATTTAAACATTTCCTTGGGATACATATACTGCAAACTTTTTTTTTTGCATTAACCTTGCATCTAATAGTTATTAAGTCTCAAAGAAAGTTCTTTCCTTTTTCAGTTGTAAACTGACTGGGCAAGGAGCCAGGTATAATTACAAAACCAGAGATGGATGGATTTTTTTTAGCACTTTGATTTTTAAATAGTGATTACCAACATTCTGGATCCTAGTTCTCTGTATCACTGATAAGAGTTTTTACCTGAAGGTCATCTTGCCCAACCCAGTTTCTGTCAAGAATCCTAAGAACACAATGACCTTTGCAGATGTCCGTTGGTTTCTACCTCCATTGCAATTTCTCCTTCAATAAAATGGGAACTCACTGAGAAACTACTGCCTGGAGACAAAATAATGCAGTAGTTTTTGAACCTAACTTCTAACTTTAATAATGATAATGTTAAAAGTTGGTCATACAAAATGTGAACATTGGAGCACAAATAATAGGACACAAATGTAGTAGAACTTTAAAGATTAGGAAACATGTACTTGTTTATATGTATCTTCCATATGTTATATTCCTATTGCATTAAAACTTGCTCACAACCTTTTAATGTAGGGATATCTAAATGCCCCATTGGGAGAAAATTATATCGTATTGTGATGGTAGGGTTGTTGCAGTATTCATCATGGTTGTTTTTCTTTATATACCTATTGAATTATTGTATGAAGAATATGTAATAGAGATTGTGACTAAGTTGTATAGCCAGGATTTGAAGTTTGAAGTCCTGAATGACAATAGGAATGTCAAGGAAATAAGTTCAGATCATGCGAATGAGTCAGGAATGAAAGATGAAAGTCTTTGGGATGATTTTTTCCCATATATTTTTGAACAGAGGAAAAGCAAAAAACCTCAATTGTGAGAGAGAAAAATAGTGTAGGCTCAATTAATGCAAATGACCTTGCCTTAGTGTTACAGAACAATAAGAAGTAGTGAGGACCGTGGAAATGAGGTTTGGAAGATTGTACTCAGTCTCAGACAATCGGTAAGAAAAGCTAGAAAACAAGATTAGTAAATGCAATTTAAATGTTGGAACCTAATGCAATCTTTTTGAAGCTGTAAATGATTTCACTATTTCAGTAATAAATGACTGAAGACTGTTTTTGGCCCACAAGTTGCCAGTTGGAGACCCCTGAATTTTTAGATACTGTATCCTGAATTCAAGTCCCCGAGGCCTGCCTCTGGGTGTCTGGTTCATTCTGTGACATTATTGCACAAGAGTACCCCAAACCTGAGTTGGCTCACCTGACATGCAGAAACATCACTGACATCTGGTTGGTGGATCAAGGAGGTGGGCAGCTATTTGATTCCTGATTGCTCAAGGAGTTGGGAATAAAGGTTTTATCAATTGAAATTGGGACTGAGAGGTACATGATCAGTTTATGTAAAGGTTCAGTGGTGCTAGTGACCTTACTTCATTTGATCAGTCATGTTGTGATCTTTTTATGAAATTTATAATGACCAGGCCAGTTTCATTTGGTCCAGGCAGATGGTGGGATGTTACTGCTTGTTACTTTTTGTCTCAAACCTGGAATTTTCCTGCTGGAACCCGGAATTCCCCTGATGAAAATGCTTTGGATGATACTGGATTACAAGACTTTATGTATTGGAGAAGCAAATAACTTTTTGTCTCTAATTGTTAGAACCTGGTAGGGCCAGGTGCACAACTCTCTCAAATTCCTTTTTGATAAAAGGCGGGAAAGGGCTAAGAGAATCATTAGAGAAAGGCTGGATCCTATCTTTGCATTATAGAGGTTTGGTCTATAATCACTGTTGTAAAGACCGATACACATGGGCGTAGATCATCTAGAAACTAGACTGTGAGGAGTGGTTGACCAGGAAAAACAGCACATGTTTCTTGCTCCTGTCTTTTGCCCACACAATCACTGCTTGGCTTTTCTGGGAAATTTCAGCTTTCACCTTAAATGGCTTAGTTTGGGTTGACGATGGAGAGCCTCTACATCTTCATCTAAGTTTTCAACGTCATCTTTCACTCAGTGTGTTTGTTTCTTCCTGAGAAAACACTGGCTTGCCCCAGGTGCCCTTTGAAGAAGAGGATATCTCTTCTCTTGGTTTTTATTTTGATGATGGCTTCATGGGGAAGGAGGTGGTAACACTCCTGGTGCTTTTGACTTCCACCAAGAAGCCTTTCTTAACTTTTCCTAATGCAATGGGATCTGGAGAATGTTAAGACATAAAAGTCTGTTTTCCTTCTAAGTCTATTCTCCCATTCTCCCATTCTGCACCTTATTCCCAGGAAAACACAAGCATCTGATTAGCCAGATTGTAGGATCTTTGGCAGCAACTCTTGTTAAGGGTGGTATCCCTTTATTTCCAAAGTAGTATGTGTAAATGTTTCCCTGTCTCTGTGTTCTGTTGCAGCAAGAAGGATTTTGGAAATGAGTCATTTCCCAAGATTCACTTCACGTTTTTGTTTTGTTTTTTTTCTGAGACTGTGTCCTTTGAAATTGTGGATCTGTTTGTTTGTAGGGAACAATTTAGGAATGGCGGGAAGTTGTTGTGTCTTCATCTCAGGACCTGTTTTCCAGATTAATTTATTAAAGCTTCCTTGCATCAGTATTGGGTCTTCAAGACCAATAACAATAGGGAATTTATTTTATTTTTGCTGACATCTTCATGTTACTCTTTCCATTGGGGATATTGTGCAAGCAATGACTCTGCTGCATAGTTTGAGACACTACCTACCTTTGAAGAAGAAAACTGCCAAGGTGAAGACAGCAGTATTTGAAGACAGGCTGTGTGAACTCGACTCTGGTACCTGCCCTTCTACGGCTATGTGATTTTAGGACACCCACCTAGTTTAACCGAGTGATAATCTTTTAAGGCTGCATTGAAAATTAACATAAATAGTGTTTCCAAAGGGCTGTGAACAGTACCTAGAAGACAGTAAATATTCAACATTTTTCTGTTACCTTCATCATCAGCATTCATACCCAGCCACATCATTCATTCCTTCCCCTTTCTGAGCACAGTTCACCTTACCTGATTCAGTTGGTATATGTGCATCTTCAGATCTGCAAATTTTCAGATCTGCCTCAGGTCCATTTCTTAGGCACAAAAAACATTTTGAGTTTATTATAAAAATAACAACTAGAGAACAGTTTGGTGATGAAACTGCTGTGAACCAACAGATAACAAAGTTTAGAGTTAGAATAAGCATTAGATATCACCATATCCAAATAATTCTTATGGATGAGGAAGTGAAGGCACCCAATAGAGAAGAACCCCTGAGCCCTCCAGTGTGCAGGAAAATGGGAAGGGCAGATCATCTATTGGCACATGTCTTAGGAGATTCTCTTGCTTTGCAGTGCTGCCTGTGAGACAATAAGCATCCTTTAATTCTCCAGGATCTCCCTGAAGGCTTTAAAAATGAAAGGTGGCACTTACATTTGCATCCACGATAGCATGCTAAATTAAATGTCCGTGCAAATGGCTGTGCTTCTAGCTCACTAGGTACATTGTTCTCATGTGTCAGTTGTCCATGTTCTTCTTTCAAAGATCTCATTAGATTTTATAAATAAATTTAGAGGTGAGTGTTCTGTGCCTCCGAAATGAGTAATTAGTTTCACCAGTTTAGGATTAGAACTACCAGAAAAATTAATATAATAATGTACACAATTCAATAAGTGTAGCAACATATTACAATTATGTATGTATATCGGTTTAGTATTTCTCATCTACATTCTTTCACAATGTGCCTGTTAGCTATGTAACTTACTGCATTATCCCTGTCATAGCAGCAAGTAATTTTCCCAGTTACTACATGTTTTTTTCTTTCTTTACTTTGAAATTTGCTACTGATGGATAACTGAAAAGGATACCAAATTGTTTTCCCTAATTAAACACCGATGATGTGTGTGTGTGTGCGCGCGTGTGCATGTGCACATGTATACATAGGTGTGTGTGTGTGTTCAAGCTCTTCTCATTGTTCAGTAACCAATACCATTTTCTTTGTAATGTTTAGGTAATTATTCTGTTAATCAAACTAGTTTATCTCAGCATCGGTAATTAAAACACACTAAAAGCTGTTTTAGAAATCAATTGGCATTAAGCTAGTATGGAACATCTCACCAAGAGTAAATAAAGAATATAGTGCTTATGCAAAGAGGTATAAAACATTAGTGAAGACTCCAAAAAAATAAAAACTGTATTCAAGTCACTGAGAAAAATCAGTGTTCTTGAATTCATTCTGTCCAGTCAACAGTGAGCAGATTGTGGTATAAAAAAAAAGAAAAAGCGAACTTTAAAAGTCATGTTAGCCTGATTGTTTAGGATATAATCCTGTGTCTCAGTGGAGTTGCTGAATACTGATAATACATGATAACTCATGTTCAAGGTAATGGTCCTGCAGTGTAGAGTAACAAGAGCCTGCAAAAGTTTGTATAAAATGCATTTATGTGTTCACAAACAGGACACATATTAAACAATAGTGTTTAAGCACATAGACTTCTGAGAAAAACAAGTAAGGAAGAAAATCCCACCTGGATCAGATACCATCTCTGGGATAGCCAGATTGCTTTATTCTCATAGGTTCAGTTTCCCTACAGTGTGTTTTAATACCAACAGGGTGGGTGCAGTTTGCCAGGTCTTTGGACATTCATGCTGAGAGACTTAAGGAGGTAGCATTTCACTAGTACTTAAGGAATAGGAAAATTTTAATTTGCCCCAATGAATGAGGTCAAAGATTAAAGGGAGCCCAAACTTGGAGACGTATAGCACTGTATGGTGAAGAATGTTAATAACATTGGGTTTTTATCAAGGAACTATTTGAGTATAAGAAAAGATGTTAAGAATAGGTAGTAGAGTGACATAGCGGTGTTGTGACACTTGAAATCTAATACACATCTCAAGAGAAGACAATAACTTAGAGATGGAAGATTGGGGAGGTCAGGATGTGGGAGTAGAGACAGAGGGAGAATTCCTGGTACCCCAATATCCAATCTCTTCACCAATAGGAAATGGGTCAGCATTCATATATGGAAACAGAAATGTGGCTCCATGACTCTAATCATGAAAGAGATATGGAGGAAGTGAGATCTCTCAGATGGTCCCTTGCCAGCAGGGCCCTTCACCTTGTGACCAAGTGTTCTGATTGCTTATATGCATCTAGTTAGCCTTCAGCCTTCCAACAAAGTTGTTATTCTGAGTGAGGAAGGAGACTCGGGTTAGATCTAGGTCATTGAGGGCTTTTAATCCTCAAATAGAGTACTATGAACCACTTACAAGTGGGGATTCTGCATAAAAATAATTTCTATATACCTATGTGGATGGGACCAATACATATAATATTTGTGCTAAGAGTATGGCTTCAAAGACCGTTGCTTAGGCTGGCATCCTGACTATCAGATGGTAGGTGGGAGAGGTCAGGGACCAGCTTACCTTTGCTGTGCCTTGAGGGCCTTATCTGTGACATGAAACTAATCCTGTTAACAATGATTTCCAGGGTTGCTCTTTCTTTAATGAGCCTTTTCATGTGTGGGATGGAGAATGAAAATCCGTGTTAATCCATCATCTGTTCCCAGTAATAGCATTCTTTACACCAAATATTTCATAGACAAGATCTTAAAATAGAGGGAAAATGCCTTTTAACATTGGTGAATAATTGTAATAATACAATGAATGGTTAACAGGCCAAGATTAATACAAGACATCTAGGAACAATACAAAAGTCCTATATGCTGATTTAGTGCTGGAGACCTCGCCTATCTAGGAGACACAGAGCTGAAGAAAAAGAGTTTGTAATTGACACATTGGGGACAAGCAAGCTGTCCTTCTGTGCTAGCATAGTTTTATGACTATCACTTGCTTTTGAGTACAGATGAGTACAAACTAGTGTAAATTATTCTCATCTACCTGTCTCCATGGGATGGAGCAAATTACAAATATGACATAGTGGTTTCAAAATATCCTTCCCCAGAAGCTACAGAAAAGGAAATAAATATTCTCTGGGGGAAAAAAACACATTTATTGTAAGTTTTTGGGAACTTGCAAGGAATTGTTCAAAGCCAATAGCCTCCAATCCCATGTATATAAGCCCTCCAAAAAGAGATCTCTGAGAGGAGGGACCAGCAGAAACACAGCAGCCTGTGAGATTAACTTCCTGTCAGTAAAAATAATGAACCAGAAGCTATCTGAGAGAAGAAGACAGAATTGTTGCTGTTGGCAGAATTTTGAAGTGGATATGTAAGAATTAGAATTGTACATGAGATTAAATATCCAAAAGTTGAATTGAGAGTAGATGCAGTGGAGTAATGAAAGATGAGTAAAGAGGAATTACTCAGGGTGTTAAATTGAGGCTACCAAACAGTGAAAGGATGGCAACATTTATTTCCCTGTAATTTCATGACTGGAGGATCAGTCTTGTGACTCACCAAGACAACAAGTCTGTTTTCCAAACAACTCTAATTTGGAGGTACTTACAGTGTGCCACATGCTGTCTCAGATAGTTTACATAAATTATTTGTGAAACTCTAAATACTTATTTCAGTAAATATTATTACCCTATCTCTCCCCCCAAAAAATTTTTAAAGAAGTTGTCCAGATTAAAATAATTGATAGCACTGAGACTGAATCAGAACTTGGAATTTTAAAATGTTCGTATGCTTTTTACTCCCTATAGTTACTTTCAATAGGAAATCCTTCAAGGTGGTCATGTTATTCTTCAACATTTAAGACAAAGAAGATACCATTTATGTAGAGAAACAGGATGTTTCTGTGTGAAGAAAATGAAGCTAGTCATTGGTGGCAATTATTTGGAAGCTAGGTTATTCACTTCTTAAATGAGTTAGGTATTAGCATTATTCTGCACTGTCTTTTCAGATAATATTTCAGTTTCGTACATTGAATTGTCTTGTGTATTTAAGGCTTCACACTGAATATATTTGAGTTTAGATGGATTGTCATTTTTTATTCATTAGTATGATCAGAAACATCTTGTCAGTTGGACACAGTTCAAAGAGGATAGATTTTCGGCATCTATCATTATGTAATTGTCGGTTAATGAGCTATATGAGAATAAAGAAAACTAGTAAAATAGAAGCAACCCTGCATGTCTCCTGGAGAGCTGAGGCACAGAGCATGAATTTGTTGGAGAAACTGTGTGACTCTTTTACATCTGTTTTCATTTTTAATTGTGTTGTTGCTGTTCTTTGAATCACCTCCCTCTTATGTGCAAGAAGAGAAAAATGTTTCCTGTTCTTAGAGTGTCTCACAATATCTCCAGGATATACCAAGGTATACACACACATATGTATGTATATGTGTATCAAGAAACACGGAACTGTTGACTGGTTTACCTGGTTGGATGGTAGATTTCAGAAAAAAAAAATGTAGAATCCACAGAGCCGTTCTGAGTTCAGTCATTAATTTTAAGATTGTAGGAAATCCATACCTCATTCTTGGGTACATTTTTCCCTGTTAGTACAAATCAGGGATGGATACAGATAGAAGGAAGAGCTGTGCAATGTGTCACGTTTCCATGCCTTGCATCTTGTGTTTGAATTGGGCTAGGAAGTCACAGAAGTAGAGGTTCTCCCAAATATTAAGAAACCTTTTCACATATGTCTATTTCCCAAGCTTCTCTCCTACCCTAACCTAACTGAAACAGACTTTTCTTTTTTTTTTTTAGATTAAAACTTCTTATATATTTTATATATCTTTGTACATATAAAAATGGTCTTACTTTATTTTCTTTTTCATATAATTCACTACCGGTGCATAACAACATTTTTTTACATACTGCACAAAATTTTAAGAAAATACATTGGATTTATTTTTTTAAAGTCCACCCAAATATCCACAGTCTACAGCAGTTACTCTACTTCTTGTGTATACTCTACCAACCAACATTATCATAAAATCCAGAACAGTGCTAGTTCTGCAGTTTTAGCACAGTACTAACCAGAAGGCTTGAGCCTGGCCAAAGCTAGGAGTAAGGAACTTCATCTAGAGCTGTCACATGATTGACAGGGTTCCAAGCACCTGCACCTCCTCTGCTGCTTTCCTAGATGCATTTTCTGGATCAGAAAAGGAGCAGCTCATTGATTTGGTGAATGAGGAACTAGAATGGCAATTAATTTGAAGATTCATGATTTGTTGGTTTCTTGACTGTTGGTGGTTAATTTCTGTGAATAGACTGGCTAAACAGATCATAGCTGATGTCAGTATTAAAGACTTCTTTTTGCATATTGGTGTGTATCATTTGGGCTAGGTGTCAGCCAAGTTAAAAGACACCGGGAAGTTTAATTTAGTTCATGGATATTGGCAGAGGAATACTTTTGGAGTATTTGCCCTTTTATTTCCTTGTTTTAAAAATATACCTTTAAATTGAATTAAATTAAACATACACTTGACAATTGATTTAAGAAAAATAAGGTAGAAAACAACACTATCGAGTATTTGTTTTCCTTCTAGAACTTAAATATTTACATATGCAGTTTTAGAAAAAAAACTTTTTAAGAACTTGAAAGAACAGCAAAGAGAGAAGCAAACACACACAGTCTCTCTCTCTCTCTCTCTCTCTCTCACACACACACACACACACACACACACACAGCCAACCTTTGGCTGGCTCACTTCCCAGATGGCTGCAATAGGTCTGGGCCAGGCTTAAGCCAGGGCTTGATTCTTGTTCTCTCACCTGGAGATGGGTTGGGTCATCTTAGACTGTCCTGCTAGGCACATTAACAGGAAGCTGGAGGAGAAGTGGAATAGTGAGGTCTTGAACAAACACTGAGATATAGGGTACCAGTGTGAAAAATCACAGCTTAACCTGGTGTATTACACAATTTGCCCCTGTTTGTGAGATTTAAAAAAACAATTTGTTAGTTTGTTGAAGCCTATAAAATCAGACTTTATGTACTAAAATAGTTTGCTACCAGTTAAGAATGAACTCCTATGTGTTCTGACTTAAAATACAGTTTTAAACTTAATTCTAGTGTAATATACCTCTGTTGGTTATTTGATAGTATATTTTAAAATGACAAGACTAAATGTCAGCAGATATTTCTCAGTTCCTTCTTACTGTACACTTAGCTTCCTTATTTTTAAGTTAAAAAATATTTTAACAAACATACAGAACTTACACATTTGTATTGGGCACTATGTGCTATTTTGATTGCATGTATGTACTATGTAATGTCCTATCAGAGTAAACATGACAGTCTTCAAAAATACACTATGTCTTTATGGGAGAAACATCCAGAATCCTATTTTGGCTTTTTAAAATATTTACTTCTACACTTTTTGCTTGAAAGAGATAAAAATATGTACAGAGGGAAATAGAAAAGGAGAGTTTCCATTCATTACCCAAATGGCTACACCAGCCAAAGGTTGGCCAGTCCAAAACTGGAAGCCAGGAGCTCTTTCTAAGTCTCCTACGTGAGTTCAAGGGCTCAGGGTCTTGTGCCATCAACTGCTGCTTTTCTGTGACATTAGCAGGGAGCTGGGTTGGATGTGGGACAGCTGGGATACGAACTTGTATCCATGTGAGACACTGGTTCTACAGGCTGAGGAATATCATACTCTGCCACCTTGCAGCCCCTAACATTTTTCAAAAAAGAGATATTATACAATACATTAACTTCATCTATAATTACCTCAGAATGCAGTAGAACCTCCGAATGTTTAATTCCTGCCTGACTAGACATGCTATCTACTAACCAACCTTTCCCCAAGCCTCTCTCCCCTCCTTTACTCTAATATGTAGCAACCATTGTTGTTTTTAAGTTCTCTGAAATCATATGTTTTAGACTCCACCTGTGGGTGAAATTGTATGATACCACACTTGTGTGCTCAGCTGACTTCACTGGACAAGATGACCTCCGTTCTATCCATGTTGTTGTGAATGACAAAAATGCCATTCTTTCTTATGACACAGTGGTGTATCATTCTGCATATATACTCTATTTTCTTTATCCTTTTAATTTTTTTCCTGCTAATGATCAATTAAACTTCTGTTGAAGAACTGCTTCTATGCTTCTACCATAATGCCCTTGCAAGAATCTCCTGCTGTTGGATTACTGAGTTAAATGCTTTGATGCATTTTAGAATATCAGCAGCTCTGTATAAACATATGCCTTTTACTTTATCTGTCCCAGGTACACAGTAATGTCTATTATTTCCTTTTAATTTGATACATGAAAAAAATAATTTCATTATTTCCTTTACATTATTAATGCTCTTTTTATGCTCTTTATTAATGTTTTCCTTAGTCCTCAAAAATACTTTTAAGATATGCTTAGGTACAGAGATCTAGGTTCCCTATTCTGAAGAATACTGATTGAGCCAATTTTTTAAAGATAACTCATCCATTAATTGTTGATTTGAAATGTGACATTCACTGAAATTTTGTCATATACCTGAATCTGTGTCTGGAATTTCATTAATGGCTCATTCTTCTGATTACTGTTCTGGGCACCACTAAAACATGTTAAAAACTACATTTTCTATGAATTCAGAATATCTTAGCAAGGTGTGTCACCCACCATTGTTCCCCTTCGAAAGCTTTCTGGATTATTATTTTATATTGGTCCTTTATATAATCATTTTTAGCGTTACAAAAGCACACTCTTAATTTAGTCAGAACTGTATCAGTTTAAAATTAATTTGGAGGATATTGAAATATTTGAAACTACTAAATTGCCTACCTAAAAATTGTTTTCTATTTTTATGTGAATTTTTAAAAAATGTTATTTTGTTTGAAAGTCAGAGCAAGAGAGACACAGGAGATACAGAGCTCTTCCATCTGCTGCCACACACCAAATGGCTGCAAGGACCAGAGCTGGACCATCTGGGAGCTGGGAGCCAGGTGCTTCCTCCAAGTCCCTAGTGTAGCTGTGGGGCTCCAAGGCCTAGAACCATCCACAGCCACTTTTCCAGACCACAATCAGGGAGCTAAATCAGAAGTGCCTGAGCTGGGACTAGAACCAGTGTCCCTATGGTATGCTGGCAACACATTTGGAGAATTAATGTGCTATGCCATTGTACCAACCGTAGAGAATATGAATTTGACTTTTAAAATCACATTTTGAACTTGGTTTTCAAGAATCTTAAGCCAGTTGCTAGATTTTTTGTTGTGTTTTGTCTTGTTTATCTTTTTTCATGTGAAGTTATCTTACCACATACTCTCACAGGTTTGATTATTGTCCTGTATTCCCTCTGGCCTGTTAACACAAATTGTGTTACTCCCAGTACCCTGGCAGTTAATGAAATTTGACCTAATGGCTTTTGACAACTCCTTTTCATTTATTTAGCATGATTTTTTTTCCTATTTCAGTATATAGATACCCAGAAAGTTTGCAGTGAAAAGCATTATTAGTACATTTTCAGATTTCTGTTGAAATGGTAGTTTAGCATTGCCTTGAATATACTGCTTGTAGTAGATTTTTAGATATTTCTTTCCTGGTTATGATGGTACCACCCATGTTTGTACATTTGTAAGGGCTTTTAGCTGTGATGCATGTTGACTGTTTTCTTTTGAGTTTTGGCTTCTGTTGAGAGAATATTTCTCCATTGATTACTCATCAACATGTTGTAGTCAGATTTTCTAGTATAGTATAATCCTTGATAGCTATATCATGCTCTCCTATCGATTTGGCATTATATTGGGTCATTTTTCAATTTTGTTAGTATAGAAACTAACATGAAAATATTTTGTTGGATGGAACTAGCACCTGGGTTTTTGTTTTTTTGTTTTTACTTTTTATATTTCCTTGAATTAAGTTAGTTTAGCAGCAATGCTTAGGAAACTTTCTTTTTGTTAATATATTTTGAAAAGATTACAGGAAGGAAAGATGATCTGTTCTCTAAGGGTTTACCACCTCCTTGTTTCTAATTTATTTCTTATACTCCTTCTTTTTAGGCTATCTGTTTTGACAGATAACCTCGCTTTGCGATGATATTCATTAAACAGAGCAGACAGTTGTTTTATTTCTCTGATTTCTTTTTCATTTGAATCATTGTAGCTCTACAGATGTTCAGAACGCCTTTGCTGTTGTCTCATCTTTCCAAAGTGAATCTTGGGCTTAGCCACGTGAAAGGAAAATATCTGCAATTCTGTAATAGAATCATTCACTACACTGAAGGAGAAATCAAACCACCCACCCAGTCTACCCTTGAACTCTGATTTTAGTTTGCAGTGAAGACACCCTTCAGCCTGCAAGAGCATATTTGCATTGACTATGATAGTTTGGAATTGACTGGGAGCAAAGTGCCTCTAACAGAGATGACTACTGCTGGAAAGTTTTCTTTAAACTAGAATAAATGCCAGTATACCACATGGCATGCTGTTAAACTGGAAACTGTTGATTCCTTAATTATACTTTTTCTCTAGACCTTTAAAGAATTAGACTGTCTGGAAAGGTGAGTACTCACTTGGTATTCACCTGGTTATTTCCTAAGCCACCAGATGTTGACATAGGGTAAATTATCAGTCAGTTTATCCAGTTCTCATTCTAGTGTTTTCTAATTTTTATTTTCAAAATTTTGTCAGTTTCTCATTATACGTACTGTGTCTTTGCTTTGTCTCCAGGGTTAAAAGGATTTCTCTCTTGGTTATAGTCTTCTGATAATTTGAATACATATGTAGAATGAGACAAGAATCCATGATGTAAACAGCATGTCCTCAGGACCTGTCTGTTTCAAAGACATGCATTGCTCCCTCGACCTCCCCTGAGGCAGTTTGTCCAGGTGAGTCAGACAGAAAAGCATCCACACAGAGGTGCCACCGAAATCTGAGACTGGGCTTTTCCTCTTCCAGAGACTTGTGGGATTTGTAAGGGGAACTTGCTCAGATCTGCAAGCAGAACTTGTCAACAGTGGTGGTCCCTTGGCATATAAAGTTGGGAAGTGGCCATCATGGAGGAAGATGCAGGGGCTCCCAAACTGAAGTGATAAGAGTCATATTCTTTCATGGCAACTAAAAGAAAGACATTTTCCACCCTAGTATATGCTTTATGTGCTATGGGAACCAAAGAACTACATTTATATTCTATCTGGGCAGAACTAGGATAATGCTCACTCACCATTGAGAAACAAGTAGCTGAAGTTTGCAAGGTTTACTCTCATCACAGTCTTTTCAGGTAGTCTGAAATGAGACTGGAAACACAGGTATTTAGATTGTAAATATATTTGCATTCCTATTTTTCGATCAAAAACTTGTCTCATAATTTTGGAATCACAGTTTTATATGAAGATTTCTCAGAGGCCATTTCTCTTTCTGACCCAGCTGGAAAAGCCAAACCTGAAGCAGTTCAAACTATAGCAATAGGTAGTCATTTTTCCCTTAGATTCTTCAGAGGAGCAAGTCAAAGAGAACTCTGATAATGCACCTAGAAAATTGGATCCTACTGCACTGTTCTGTAGGCAGTACATTCCTTAACCCCGTGTCTGCTGTGTGTGCCCTGACACCAGGGGACTAATTGGCCATGTAATTGGTATTCTTGCTAGTAACTGCACAAGCTGTTCTTATTCATATAAGTACCTAATCCTTTTCCAAATTCTTCTTGCTTCAATTTGCCTCAATAATATCCTGCAGTAGTGGATAATTGCACATTGTGTAGAGAAGGATTTCCTTTGAAGTTCTCTAAATTTAGGCTCTGCTTACTTCATTTTACTGTCCGCCTTCTGGGTAGGCAGTGAGGCCAGGTAGCAAAGAGGAACACCCACTTAGATGTCCTTCAGCACCACACTTGTATTCCAGTGTCATATCACCAACGTGTAGCTCTCCTCCTTTTCCCTTGAGTCTTGCTCACTGTCCTTGCCAGGAATCCTCCTTGTAATACTTCCCCAGTCATCCTCTTACATCTCGTGCAGTCTGATAGACATGACGGCACTGCTCCAGTTCAAAGGAGGAATGAATTGAGATAAGATCATTGTCTTCAAGTGTCTGGAGAAATGTCAGGGAGTTGAATGATACAACTCACCTAGAATGGTTTAATAATTTGCACGAGTAACTGTGCAAGTTCTTGAAAAGTGAACTTGAACTCAGTAAAAAGCAGAGATTATATATAGGAAAGAGTTGCCCATCTAGGGAAGTTTTTACCTCAGAACAAAACAAATTCCCCTGTAAGGCTGGTTGAACCATGCGCTAGGGTTCCATGTTTCTGGCCCTAGCTGGGCCACTTGTCTTACTTTCTTGCTGCTGATTTCTTCTGTGTAAATAGTTGTGACCATCTACTTTAAAAACCTTACACAGCTACTCATTAAGTTAACTAACAGTCATTTTGGTAGAGGTTGAGCACTAAGAGGAAAGTAGTTTAGATGTACTTGAGGGGAAAGTCAAAACAGTTTATACTGAATCGTGTCAGGATGGGAAGAAAGATATTTAACAGAGTATTCATCTTGCTCTTAAATCTCTCACACTTATGGTCAGAATTATTGTATCATATTATAGCATGTTAAATGTCATGATCACCTCAATTAATGAGCAAAAGGAAAGGTCAGGGAGGGACTCCAGGGAGAAGGTAATGATTGAGCTGCTTTATAATCACTGAATGATAAGTACTATAAACAGGACAAGGGGATGCTGAGCCATGGCTGCTGCTGCTGCTGATGACCACAGTGAAAACAGTACCTATTACATACAGAGTACTGTGCTAAGCCAGTACTCAGATGACTTAACTACATTGTAACTAGGAAGGGACTAAGGTGCAATTCGGTCAAGTAACATTCTTATGCTTGCGTGTCTGGTAATTTACAGAGCTAGAATTCAAAACCATGGACGTTTGACCCCTGAAGTCTGTATATTGGCTCTTTAGGGAAACTAGTTGTACGGACATGAGAAATGTATCGCTCTTCAGCATTCATCTGAGTGCATGAAGGTTCAGCTTTGCATTGCTAAATTTGGAAAGGAAAGAACTTTAGGAAAAGGCAGCAGGAAAATAGAGGAGACAGGTGCAGAGGTGGTGGAATATGCTGGGAAACATGTTTCTGAGATTGCCCTCAATGAATTCTAATAATGGCATTAGTTAAATATAATACAGTAGAAAAATATTAATTCAATAATCTGCTATGTTTTGGATATGTGACTTTAAATAACCTTATAGAGGTAGTATAACTCTTGCTCTATACATCTGCTTACACTGAGTGGCTTAACAATCCAGCTGATCTGTAAAATATCTTGTAGGAAAAAATATGCATGATTCTAGCTTAGGCAGCTTGAAGGTTATTGCTTCTATGTGACTGACATGGCAGGTAGTAACTAGATGTGGAAAGAAATTTATTGATGCTACAGATTGAATCAGTGCTCAAGGCATAAGTAGAAAAGAGGTATCTTCACTTCTGTTCCATTTTGAGTACCAAGCTTTCTGTACAGAGGTGTCTGCTTTTTCAAGGCTAAAATGGTATTCTCTAGTCCAAATAGTTTGCCTAGAATAGAGTTTTATTTGGCTTGCTGTTGTAGCAGCTAGAAAGATTAAAAGACTCTGCTGTCTGGCATGGTTTAATTGTTGCTATTAAAACATGGCAGCCAAGTAAGCATATGCAATTGAGTGTGTATGAGAGGGCAGAAAAAACATCAATGCGTTAAATAACTCATTCTCACAGAAAAAGAAACAAAAACATTCACATGAGACATGAACCACTCCTGAGAGAATATTAATCCGATTTGAGGAGGGTGCTTTCATGAACCAATTTGTTTTACCAGGCTCCACCTTGTAAAGGTCTAGCTGCCAACACCATCCCAATGAGCATGAAGCCTCAAAATGAGTTTTGGTAAGGACAAATAATACTCAAATAATAGCAATGGGTTGTATTAGGTACACTGTGTCTAACTGGTCATTGTGGGAGCAAAGTTATCTTACTGAGAAATATTCTGAAGCCGCATTAATTTTAAACAGAAATGAATTCTGTGATGGATTCATGCATTGTACATGAGTGGTGGGGATTGTGACAGGTTGATTAGGAGCTTATCTTCTCGCATTTGCTTCGTGTTCTCCATGATTCGTTCTAGCTATGCTATTCCTCTGTTATGTGATATATTGCATTTCACAGGTGATATATTTAACTCCCAATTTCTTTGTTTCCTTTTTTCTGTTTTTGCGTTTTCCACTTGCACTAGTATTCTAATTTTTTCTAGAGATTTATTTATTTTCACTGGAAGTCAGATTTACAGAGAGAAGGAAAGACAGAAAGATCTTTTATCTACTAATTCACTCCCCAAGTGGCCACAGTGGCTGGAGCTGAGACGATCCAAAGCCACGAGCCAGGAACTTCTTCCTTGTCTCTCATACAAGTACAGGATCCCAAGCTTTGGGCTGCCTGCTACTGCTTTCCCAGGCTACAAGCAGAAAGCTGGATGGGAAGTGGAGTAGCCAAGATATAGTGTGATAATAAACAGGGTGCCAATGCATGCAAAGCAAGAACTTCAGCCAGTAGCTTACCTCAACAGGCCCTTGTATTCTGATTTGTAATTTCATTGTCCTGGAACAGAATATTCAATAGTTTTAAATTCAGTTGAGCTAAACTGATAATGTGGAATAGTGGTTCCACTTGTCAATAAACATCCACTGTCTACCATTAAGATAGTTCTTTTCTTGGATTTTGAATGTAAGTAAGGGACGTGGCATGATGGCTCGGTTTGCCAATCTTCCACCATATGGGCACTGGGTTGTGTCCTGGCTGCTCTATTTCCCAACCACTTCCCTATCTATGCCCTGGGAATGCAGCAGAAGATGGCCCAAAGCCTTGGGACTCTGCACCTACATGGGAGACCCAGAAGAAGCTCCAGGCTCCTGGCTTCAGATTGACTCGGCTCTGGCTGTTGCAGCCACTTGGGAAAAAACAACATATGGAGGATCTTTCTTTTTGTATCTTCATCTTTCTATAAATCTGTCATTCCAATAGAAATAAATAACTCTTTTGTTTCAAAAAAGAAAAATGAGAATTTTAAAGATATAGCAAGACCACCAATGAGAATAATCATTTATATTATGTAGTACTTCAATTTATAAATTCCTTTTTTCTTGCACATTTTATGCTGAAAAAACAAACTACATGAAGTTCATTTAAATTCAGGCAAATTAGGAAAAATAATTTCATACAATACTATTAATAACAATTGTTTTATTTCTTATCCTAGCTTATTTTAACTGTGTACTATTTCACTCTCATTAGCGAGAATCCCTGGGGGCATTGTAGTATAATGCAAGAGGCACTGAACCATGTAACTGGAAACCCGAGTTTTGTGTCTATTTATATCAATTTTAAAGACAATATTGCCTCCCCCTTAGTTACTTTCTATTCCAGACATATCATTCCTTATGTCTTAGGAGGCTGTAATTGGGAAAAAAAATTTATTATTGAATACTTGGCTACATTTAAAATGTCCTCTGATACAGAAGTCTGGGTATAGAGGTAAAAAATAAGTTCGTTCTCATGTGATAGCTCCAGTTTTTTGTTTTTTACTTCAGTTGTTGTATTGCTGTGGTGAAAAAGGAGGTCTGAGGCTCTATAAAAACTTAGCTGAAGAAAGAACAATAGTTCATAAGCAACTCTGATATGGCACAAACTGATCTGGGAATACTGAGTTTGCCTGTAGAAGTGTTCTTGATTCTTCCTTCTGGAATGCCTTTCTCTCTTAGCACATATGAACTGTAGCAACTAACAGGCTTGTAAGCTGTGATCCCCAGCCTACATAGCCTGGCATGTTGGCCTGTCTAAGGGCATCATTTATTCCTCTCTACTTTCCGACACAATCACATGCCAATAAGAAAAATTCTGGTGCTGATAAAAAGTGGGTTTATGTCCGTCATTCCCCTTCTGGGAAATATGGAGCCCATGTTAGGAGACACGTGACAACATGGTGGGAATAAGCGACTTCTTGTGTTAAAATGCCACTGGAATATAAGTCAGTAGACCTGTGTCCTGTTCTTCATTCCACGGGATTTCCTGTGTGCCCTTGGGGAAAACACATCCTTTGTCTAACGAAGAGAGAAGAGGAGAATCATCATCTTTACTGAAATGAAAGGACAGGGTGATTGGCCTGGGGCCTCCCAGCTTTGGGATCAGTCCACAGACCTGAAATTCTCTCTTCTACTTTTTTGTTTCATAGTTTCCTCCTCCGGTTTCTAGAATCAGTGTTAAAAAGTCATTTCAGGACCTCAGAGGGAAAAAGTGGTTCAATTAGAAAAATGGAAACCCATGAAAGCCATTCATCTTCAGCCTCTTTTTTTCCTCTCCCTTAATTAACCCATCTGTCTGTTGAGTACCTCCATCCAACATAATCTGTCTTCAAGAGCAAAGATGAACTCTTTCCTTGTATCTACTCGGAGGCATGGAAATGTGTGTGCTGTCAGATCCTCCTTGTCTCTAACCTGCCAAAAGCTTTATGAACCATAGCTTTTAAGCTGATTTTAATGCTCTGAGAAGGGAGAGTTTCTATATCCACAGTTACTTATTTCCTCACTGTTGGCTCGATCCTCCAGTTCTCATCTGAAAACTAAGAGCAAAGCCGAAGTCGCCTGAGAGGTTAGCCAGACATATCAGCTCAGTAAACACTTTTGGAAACTGAGACTCACAGAAGGGACTATTTTCCTGAGGTCAGATAACACTTTAGTGTCAGAATTTGGGGAGGAATGAGTCTCTGGGTAAATGTTCCTATGAGCTACATGATCAATGTCATTCAGCAACATTTCAAGCATTTGTTGGGTCCAAGGTTCCAAATGGCCCATGGGTACTTTGCATGACATCCTGAGTTTTAATAGTACAAAACAATACTCTTACCAGGTTCATGGATTCCCAGGCCATAAAGCGGGGCTGGATCAGAAGTAAAGCAGCTGAGGCTAGAACTGGCGTCCGTATGTGATGCCAGCACCACAGGCTGAAGATTAGTCCACGTGCCAACCACAAGCTTCATACACTTTTATGACACAGTATTTAAAGTCCAAAAACATCATTTCTACTACACTTATCAGATTCTCCAGATTTAAAAGCAGGAAATACAGAACAGAGGCATCCGACTTTTCAGCCAGCTTTTAAACTTGGCAGAATAAGTTATCTTCCAAGTTCGGATCTTTAACAGACAACGTCTTGAAAATTCTTCCCTCCAAAGTGATGATCTTAAGAAGGAGACAGATATAAGCAAGTAAAAATATATACCCAAACAAAAAGATAAATTGTATTTAGGAAGATGAATAAAGAAAACACAGGATGATCTGATCAGTGTTTAATAGCACAGGATGGAATTCTGGGTAGAAGCATGACATCGTCAAGAAACACATCTTTTAAGAGCTGAAATTATAAGAATTATGATTCAACCAAGTAAAGAATAGGGGAAAAAACACAATAGACATGGAGGAAGGCAAAATCCCTTGGGACGGGATAAACTTAAATGACAAATGAGTGAAAAAGAAGATAGTATGACATAGAACAAATACTGATAAATGGGCATATGAGTTCAAGTTGCAAACGTTGGCTCCAGATCATTCAGTATTCTATATATTTTATTAGAAATGACTCTTTTGATACAGGTGTGGAAAGTAACGAAGATTTTCATAGTTGGTGACATAGATATGAGTGGTTGGAGTGTGGGTTAGTTGTGATCGTGTGAGACTGTTTGAGCAGGTGTACTAGTGACGCTGGTATGGAGTGTGGGATACTTAAGCTAGGGTAGTGTTCAAGAAAAGCAAACAGAGTTCCTAATCATTTCAAAATGGGAAATGATTAGAATACATCACAGATAACTTTTGTAATTTTAGCCTGAATCATTAATATTGCTGGCATCTACCAAGACAGTTTACTCTTCCTTGTTTATCGTTAATCAAGCATTTGTAACTTCCTAAATGCTGAATTAATGTATATGTTCTTGAATTCAAGAAAGAAAATTCACGTTCTTAAGCATTATTGTTGCTACCAAATTTTAACAATAAGTTAGTTTATGTTGTTAGCTTGGACCTAGACTTTTTTTGTGTGTGATGACCCCATTATTTCTTGCTCTGCGTTCATTTGTTTACAACACTGGATACCTTGTGACAGTATGGCTGTCCATGTTGTTGAGGGTTGTATAGTTAATTTTTTTCTCATTCAGGAAAGAGATGACACAAAGACACAGATTTAGATACAAACTAATCTTCATAAATATGGAATGAGATTTTCTATTTGGTCAGATGCTGTTACTTTTGAACAAATATCACTCACTTAAAAATACCATGACCTGCTAAGTTGGACCATTTAGAATCTATGCCTATAGTCAACAATAAAGCCACCATCCTTTGAGTTATATGAGTGTAGGGGAAGTATAGAAAGTGCAATAATATAGGCTCCTAAATAATAAAAGAAATTAAGATTACATGAACTTAATAAAAAATTGGGACTTAAACATTTGGACTGAAAGGGAATTTTTTTTGTTGTTCCTAAAGGAATGCTAATATTGTGAGAACTTCGGACTGTGCCTGACCAGGTATGATTGTATGAGAGACATCCTGATAGGTAAATGATTGATAAGTAGCATCTTTCAAAGAAGCCAGGTGCAGTGGAAAGCAGTGTATTCAAATAGAAAAAGCATGATTTGCCAAACACCCCTTCTTAAATGAGGTCTCTTACTATGAAAATGTAGAAGCAGGAGGAGTGTGAACATATCACTGGATTATTCAGGAGTGTGTTTATGTGTTATGAAGAAACATTAACCAGCATAGTAAGATGATGTTGGCACTCCGTTTTAATGCTTTTGGAGTGTCCAGCATTACTTGTCACCACTGGACCCTAAACAACTATACTTTTCGAGGCTAAACAAGCAGTTTTCTAAGGAGGAGTAACTGGTGAAAAGTAGTAGTCATTCTTTTATACTGCAGTTCTAAACTTCTGTAACCTGTGGTGACCCTTTGACCATCTGAGCCGCTGCTTGCCAGGATGTCCCACTGGAAAAGTTATTTCAAAGAAAATAATATTATTTGTTAGTATATTAAAGCTATTTAAAAAAATCAGAAAGTTGTGGTGGTGCTTCAGAACCTGGTCAGCTTGGGGGTATGGCCTGAATTTGAACCATATATAATGGCTTCTGTTGGTAAACGCCATGTCACTCTGACCGCTGAGTACTAGCTTTTGAATAAGAATCTTGATGGTTACACTGCTGATTGTTTGCTGCAGTAAAAGAAAATGTACTTACTAGGTATTTTCCAAAATACTCAGTATATCACAAATCATCAGAAAATAGCAATATAAAATGGCAATGAAAAATTAAGACCTGAGAAAGTAGTATAGAAAGTTTACTGACAATTGGCATGATCAACTAATCTTTTATACTTGTCAGAAAATGGTTTGGCACTTAAGGGACAGGACAGATCTTTAATAACGCTTGTTTATGTGATTTAAGTGACATTGATTTAAAGATGCTCTGTGGATTGTTACATGACTTGTATTTATTTTTTTAAAAAATATTTTTTATTGGAAAGGCAGATACACAGAAAGAAGGAATAACAGAGAAACAGTTTTCTGTTTGTTGATTCACTCCCCTTGTGGCCTCAATGGCCCAAACTATGCGAATCTGAAGCCAGGAGCTTGGAGCTTCCTCTGGGTCTCCCATGTAGGTGCAGGGTCCCAAAGCTTTGGGCCATCCTCCACTCTTTTTCAGGCACAAAGCTTTGGGAGCTGGATGGAAAGTGGAGCAGCCAGTACTCGAACTGATACCCACATGTGATCCCAGAGCATGGAAGGCAAGGATTTAAGACACTATGCTATTGGGCCAGGCCCACTCTAAGACTTTTAAAGGGAAAATAGTACATGATAAAGTCACCAAGTGGTTAAGGCAATGCACTGCTAGTATGGAGGGAAAATGAAAATGATGGTGATGGGTTATAGGACAGGAGAGAGTGGAGGTGAAAGGAATCGCTTAACTCCAAAACCATAATGCAAAATAATAATAATAATATTAATAATAATAATGATATAAAACAAGAAAAGACCTAAAGAAATACATTTGCTAATACAAAAAATGTTAACTCTGTATTTGAAGTTGCAACATGATAGAATTTGATAAGAATTTATTATGTGGTCACTACTTGTCAAGCAATTTTTTGAGTACTCTATCATGATCACATTTCATTTGAGCACCAACACAATGAGACGTAAGAAGTAAAATTGGCCAATGATTATGGACTAGTGACCAGCAAAAATCAGATTGGAATCCAAATATATCTGCCTGGGAAGATTCACTCCCAAACTTACTGCAAAATCATCTTTCTCAGAGTTTGCTTTGCCTTAGAATCAGTCAAATTCCTTACCTTTTTCGGCATGGGAACTGGGAAGAACCCACGAGGCTCAAATAAGCCAGTCATACTGTCCCAGTCCTCCAACCCCAGTTACTTTATTAGTTGTCTCTGACAACTCTAGCTTATATACCAAGTTTGGGTTGGTGGAGGGCAGGGTGCACACAGTAGAGATGGTTTCTGCATTACTGGTTTGCTCTGGATATCAGAAGTGCCCACATTTCAGTTACCAGAATGAAGTAACTTGGGGCAAGAAGAAGAAGAAGGAAATTTTAGTAGACAAGGGCTTGACTTTGGTGAAGGACCATGAAGGGTTTATTTGTAGCACAGGTTGCTGATTTAGAGCCCTGCCACTATTCTTATTTATTCTTGGGTTGTAAACTTTGTGTTAAGCATCAACAAAAATCTAATTCCAAACTTTGGTTGCTTGAGATGAAAGAGGAATTGGGGATTTCAGAGATTGCATACATAAAAGCAAGGGGGTATAAATATATATATATATATATCCATAGTTAAATGACCAATCTCAAGGCTTCCAATGAGACTAAGAGAAAGGTAGGAGTGGACTAACGCACTGAACCTGGAAAACAATTGAAATAGTGCAGTAATTTTTGGTAATATCTGCTAGGGAAAAGATGACAGCAAGTAGAATTTGAACTTACATCAGCTGCACGACGGACTATATTTTAAATGGCAGACTTAGACATATTTTTAAGATTTATTTATTATTATTTGTTAGGCAGATTTTACCAAAAAAGGAGAGACAGTGTGAGCTCCCATCTACTGGTTCACTCTCCAAATGGCTGCAGTGGTCTGGGCTGAGCTGATTTGATCCCAAGTCAGGAGCCAGGAGATTTATCTGGGTCTTCAACATGAGTGTAGGGGCCCAAGCACTTCAGCCATTCTCTGCTACTTTCCCAAGCACAAGCAGGGAACTGGGTTGAAAGAGGAACACCTGAGACATGAACTGGCACCCATAGGTGATGCCAACATTTCAGATGGATAACTGATTTGCTATACCACCATGCCAGCCCTCCAGAGGAGACTTTTAAGGTCATTCCAATACCTAATAAAATCCGCATAGCATAGCATAACCAAAACTGGTTTATAAAGAAAGAGACTCAAGATTGTGGGTAAGAAGGAGGAGGATATCAGTACAGAGAATAGTGGTGTCTAGTGAAATGTGGAACATACGCATGAAAGTGGAGAGTTGTTATGGACACTGGGGACACCAGTTGGTGGCCTAAATATCTTAAGAGATTATCAACTCTTTCAAATTACTTCAGAGTGAAAAAATACAGATTGTTCACATTTTTTCTTCCAATTTTGGGTCCCTAAAGATCTAAAATATGTGTGTGCTGCAATCCTAACTTCCCTATTGTATTCAAGGCACTTAGCCAGCTTTGGGTACAGTGATGACAATTTGCTGAATGTTATAATTATGGTAATATTTGATGAATGCATGAAAGTCTATTAATTGAACTCTGCTATGTGAAATTCTGGCTGTTAGTTTTTGGAACTTGGGGAAAGAGCAGTAGGGAATTTTCATCTTATTAAAGAAAAACAAGTACACACAAACAACTGGGGAACATTTTGGAAATGCAGAATATAACATTTAGTTTCAATGTAAGACAACTTATTTAGGACCTTCTACAACTATATTTTAAAGATAGAACTGAATTTTTCACTCTCTGCTGTGACTGTTTTACTGAAAGAAATAAGTATTATGGATTAGAACACAGTATTGAGGAAATTTGGCTATAGCTTGGAGCCTTTCAAACAGGAAACAGTGACAATTTGCAGAGTATTGTAAAGCTCACTGTGACTCATAGATTTGAATGAATAGAGGACACACAATACTGCCCAACAGATCCCTTCTTACCCTTCCAAACCTTGTCTAATTTGACCCTAGTCAATCCTTTGTTATATAACAAAAGGACCCGGTGCCTTGAATCTCTACACTGAGACACCAAATTGAAGCTACTTCAGGGCATTTTGACTCCCAAGTCAATGCTGTAAGGTACAAATATGAGTATCTTAATATCTCTAGACTGGAAATTGTTGTTCCTGTCATTTAAAAGATTGATGGGCTTTTCTTTATACATTTTTTCCCATAATTGTTTGTTTTCTAATCTAATGTTTGAATAGTCTAATCAACATTCCTAGTTGTAAGTCTTGAAACAATTTATATTGAACTATTTACTGTATATTAATTTGTCTTCTAGATGGCCAAACCCCTTGATTATAAACTCATAGAATCTAATGTTTTCATTAAGGAACAGAGTGAGGTTTCTTAATGAACATTCAAATAGCATAGCTAGATGTGTAATAATTCTGAAACATGCATTTACAGATTTTGGTTGCTTGGTTTAAAAAGCAAGGAAGTTAGGCAGACACCCCAGTTATGACTCCTTGTTGTATCTTTCCGATAGATCTTCCGTCCGATGATTCACTCCCCAAGTTAGCTGCGCTGATCAGAAGCCGGGAACCAGGAACCTCTTCCGGGTCTCCCACGTGGGTGCAGGGTCCCAAAGCTTTGGGCCGTCCTCAACTGCTTTCCCAGGCCACAAGCAGGGAGCTGGATGGGAAGTGGAGCTGCCGGGATTAGAACCGGCGCCCATATGGGATCCCGGCGGGTTCAAGGCGAGGACTTTAGCCGCTAGGCCACGCCGCCGGGCCCAACTCCTTGTTGTATCTTTCCGATAATCCACACGTAGGGAAGCAGCAGGTGGTAGATCAAGTAATTGAATTTCTACCAGCTATGGGGGAGACCTGGATTAAACCCCCAGCTTCTGGTTTCAGCCCAACCCAGCTCTGGACTTTGGGGACTTAGAGGGAGTGAACTGGTAGTTGGGAGCACCCTGACTCTCTTCTTCCCATGTCACTCACTCTCTCCTTCTCTATCACACATATTCTTTATCACACTCTCACTTTCTGCTTCTCCAATAAAACAGCTTCTAAAAATATATTTAAAACTCCAGTTGAACAGCTGACTCTACCCCCAACATCCCTGTTTTCAGCAGTCATAAAATACAAGATGATTAGAAATGCCACTTAGCCATTTTCATATAACTGTTCTTCCAAGACAAATTTTGCTGTTAATTTGTGTTTCCGGATGAATGGGTTTCTTACAGTATTGTCATTGTGGACTATCACATTACATTCATGTTATCAGATTATTGTCACATATATGAAAATAGAAGTTTGTGTGCAACACAGGTTCTGACCAATTAGAATGGACACCAGTTAGATATCACTGTGTTCATATTTGTCCCTATGAGTTGGATTTTTGTGCCACATCAGGTGTCATATTTGTGTTATAACACAAATGGAGGAGGCAGAGGGTGGCATGTGCCTTTACTCCTCATGTCAACCTCACCCTTTATCTACCAAGTCCCTTCATCTCCCTAAATTTACTCTGGTCTAGCAATCCTTAATAATACCAGTTATAATACTAAAGATTTTGTGACAAAAATGAAAGAAAATGTTATACTACATGGAATTTCACTTTCAGTATGTATCACACTCTCATAGTTGTGTTCAGAACATATTTATTAGAAACCTACCATGTATGAGAATGCCCCTTATCTGGATCTCTTAAAAAAAATCTTAAAATATATTTCTCTTCAATAAAGGCTTCATTTCCCCTTAAAAAAAGAAAGATCACCTAAGTGATACTTAACTATCGTTCCATTCACAAAAGACATACTAAAATATATAAAGTGCTGGTATCAGTGTTTTTCTTGATAGACAGCATGTAGCCATGCATTCTTTAATTAAAAAAAAAATACATGTTTACTTGAAAGGCAGGAAGATGGGCAAGGAGGTATAAGGTTGGGGAGAAGAGATGGCTTCCAACTTCAGATTCACCCTCTGAATGCCTACAACTGACAGAACAGAGCCAGGCTGAACCCTGGAGGCTAGAGCCCAATAGGGGTCTTCCATGCTGGTGGCAGAGACCCATCTCATGATGCCTCTGATGTTTTGCATTAGCAAAAAGCTGGAGCAGAAGCAGAGAGCCAAGGCAGAGATGGGACTTGAAGCCAGCCACCTAGTATGAGAAATGCACATCCCAACGAACATTTTTACCTCTTTATTAAGCACAAGCACCAATTAAATAATTTCTATAGCAGGTTTTGAGAATCAGAGAACTTGGGGACATGAAGGACAGTAAGGTGAAGTACTTGTTATCCAGTAAGGGCAATGGACCTTGTGACTAAACCTATGAAGGAATGTACTGTGTACACTGAGGGACCATGTCAGAGGGCCACTTCAGCAAGAGGAGTGGGCTGAGGACAACTGGTTAACAACCAAAAAAGAAGACAGTGCTGGAAAACAAGTGTGAAAAAATGCACAGGAATTATCCAAATGAGAATAGTGTAGGGTGCCCCAGGTGCTGGAAATGGAATGTATAGAGAAGACATGACTGTGACCTCAGAGCTGTCAGGGTCTCAGAAGAATCAGACTGCAGGTGTGATGGCTGTACTGCCTACGGAGGCCAGCTCAGAGCAAACTGCATTTCATCTAAATCTTGTAATTTAATTCTGATAAAATTCCAAGATTACAGGAAACTTTTCACAATAGTAAAATCACTATAATTTTTATTTTACATCACTGTCCTGTTGACCACTGTCCTCCTTTCCTTCTGCCCACCTGTTTCCCTCTGTAATTTTGTTTTGGGACCATGTCCCTTTCACGCTTGGTACGCTTACACATGTATTTCCTGAAAGTAAGAATAATAGATAGGTACACAAAGAAGAAATTTAGCATTGAAAGAATGCTACCACTTAATCCATATTTAATGCTCATATTCTTTCCACTAACTTAGTAATAATGTCCCTCATGGTTGTTGGGTCCCTAGCCTGTTCCTAGTTCAATATGTCTCCAATCTGGGAGTGCCCATTTCAAAAGGCAGTCAGCTATCTTTAGTTTCCTTTAACTTGAAACATTATTTCTAAAGCGTTTCTTTAGCTTTTGTTCCTTGGCCTGTGTCTATAGTACAAGCTATCTATTTTGTAGGAAGAACAGTCTCTCGCGTTTTCTCGTGATTGAATTTCAATTTTGAATTTTCTACAAGAATATTACTTGATGTTGTGTCCTTCCCAGTGTGTCACATTCTGAGATACAAGATGCTTTCTATTACTAATCTCACTTCTCGACATTGATTGAAGTCTCCTGCCAGGTCTGTTCATTGTAAAGTTACTATTTTAACTTTCATGGTTAACCATTGGTGAGGAAATACCCTCAGACTCTATTAGTAATCCATTTCTTCTTATCAAACTTTCAATCATTTGTTTTAGCAGTCAGTCCTTAATTATCTTTGTCTGACTTGGTTATTCATAAGAAGGTTAGAAGATGCCGATCTTCTAAATTTATTCATTAGAATTACATTGTAAAGAAGGGTTTCTTGCCTCCTGTTTTGTTTAATTGTTCATTATTTTTATAGAATCCTAGATTCTTGTTGTGGGTAATGTTTATTCTGTTTTAGGCATCATTTATTCTGAGACTTGTACTGTCTAGTAGCATTCCCTTCAAGTTGTCTTCAGTGACCTCTCCCAGGCTTTCCTCATTTTCTTTTCATGAAGTCATTCTGGCACTAAGAGTTCTGGGACATCTTTTCCTTGTACCAAACACAGAATTCAGTTATTTCTGATTTTTTTGAGTGGGACAGACTTTTTTCTAGGTCTTGAATTGAGCATATGGCATGAGCATAAGAAAATTTCATTTTTTTCTAAGATATTCATTTATTTAAAAGTCAGAGTTGGAAGGGCACACACACACACCCCTACCACCTGTTTATTCACTCCCCAAACAGTGAGAATGAATTGTAGGCAGTATCCTTGTACCTTTCCTTTACTCAATAATGTGAACCTCAAAATTTATCTCCTGTAAGAATCACCAAGAGAACTTTCAAAATTGTTTGTATCCAGTCAACATCCTAGATGTCTTAACTTGAAATCTCCAAGGGTAGGACAGAAATACCAATTAGACAAACAAATAAATGTATCAATCCAGTATGCCTGTGTGTCGAAGAATCAGTGTGTTAGAAGACGTGTATCGTATCCAAGAATAATGTGAAGTCCTTTAAAGCAGTAATTGTGCCTTGATGCCAAAGACAGTAAGCTTGATAACAAGATTAGTTCAGGATTTGTTTCTACTCCCTTTATGCATTGAGACCTCCTCATTTCCAGCTTCATTCATTAAATTTACTTCAGATTCTTCACAGAATCCTTACAACAATTAATAGAGCTGTAAAGTGAAGGAGTATTTCTTTAAATGTGAGTGCTTTAAATATATTATTATTTTGTAAGCTGCCTAAGTTAATTAGAAGAGTAGGATATCTTTCCTTTATATACAAGGTTTTTTTTCCAATAAAATAAATCTTAAACATAAAAAAGACTATTGAATGATGGCATATGTTTAAGAATATGCCACATTGCTTTCCAAGGTGGTAATACCATTTGATGTTTGAACCAGTGATGTGAGCTTCCATTCCTCCACATCTTGCTTTGACATGATGTTGTTCATTTTAATGGATTCATGGTAGACATACCCTTTTGGTTTGGATTTTCCTGTGTTCACTTGCCATCTGTATGTGGTGAGATACTTGTTCACATTCTCAAGTGCTTCTCAGAAATGTTATAAATGTAAATCTTTTGTTCACATATCAATTGGCCAATACCATCTAGTGTTCTGTAGATTGCCATATATATTTTAAGAACAAAGACTGCCAGAGAGAGGTCTTCCACTTGCTTGTTCACTCCCCAAATGCTGGCAAAGGCTATGGGTAGACCAGGCTGCAAACAGGAGTCAAGAATTCTTTGTGGTTTCTCCCGTAGGTCACAGGAACTGAACAGCTTAAGCCATTTCCGATGTCTACAAAGGTGTAATTTTACTAGGGAAGTGAAATTGGAAACAGAGCCTAGATTAGAATTTGCATGTTCTGTTATGACATGCAGGCATCTCAGGTCATGTCTGCATTGTTAAGTCAAACACTTTCCCTAAGATTGCCTTTTAATTAAAAATATCTTTATAAGTTTGATAAGGCTTAGTTGATTTTTTCATAGTTTGTGATACATTTTTCTGAGCTCAGTGTCACTAGGATTCTGCTCTTTTGCTTCCACAAGTTCTAGAAGATTAACAATTGCTTTGGGTCTCTTATCAGTGTTAATATTAGTTTTAGTACATGGTGTAAAAATGTGGAGTGAAGTTGTATTTTTTTTTTCAGTCTTGCACTTGTCCATCAAGATTTATGATATCATTGTTAAAAATATTTTTCTTATTGAATTGCATTGGCCCCTTTGTTGAAAATTAAATTGAAAATGTGTAGATTTATTTCTGGATTAAGCAATCAGTATTACTCTACAAAGACTTCCCAAGCCTTGTACCTGCAAAAGGTACATTCACAGAACACTTTGTGAGATTCAGCCTTTCATGTGAGTAACTAATTCTCAAATTAGAAAATGCATCAGAACATCTGACGCTTATGGCAATACATGACATTGAGCTCCATGTCCTTTTTCTGCTCCAGTAAGGCATGATCAGTCCCCAAATATTTGCCTTTCTAAGAAGTTTAACATCAAAAAGCTCAAGTGAATGTTTTCCTGAGTTTAATTTTGCACATTCTCATTTGAGTTTTCCTGTGAATGTACAACAAATGAAAAGCTAGTTAATGATGTATACCTTCATTAGCAAAAGAAGGATTTGCAAGAGCTAATGATGCCTATTGTACATCATTATCCTCAGATGCTGCTAATATGAAACCATTTCATTCCAATCATGTTTCAGTGTTATCAAATCCATGAAATCAAGCCAAAATTTATCACACTTCATCTGCCATTAATGAAACATGACTATTGTGATCGTTAATGTAAATTTAAATGCAAAAAATTTCATCATCCTAAGTAGTGTATGTGTTGGGGGAAATAGCCAGTAAGAAAGAATATTTTGGTAGTAAATAGCATTATGTTTTTACTAAATTGAATGTTTTTAATAAATGATATCCTTGGAGCTGAAATTATGTATTAATTGTGAGCAGCTCCTGTTTATTATTGCCTCCAAATAAGCTACAATTTTTCAACTGTCTAAATAGGCACCGTGGTTGCCAATATTTGGGACATTCTCATGCTGGCAGAGTTAAAGTAATTGAGCCACAGCACTGGTTTGAGAAAGGTGACACTGAATATGCAGTTTGGGAGTTTGGCATCATGGCACAGTGAATTAACCTGGTGCATGCAAACCAGCTTCCCATATCAGAGTGTTCGTTGGTGTCCCAGCTACACCACTTCCAAAGCTGCTGTCTGCAAATGAGAGAAGTCCGCATACAGTAGTCCAACTATTTGGGCCCTTTCCACACAAGTTGGAGACCAGGATGGAGTTCCTGGCTCCTGACTTCAGTCTGGCCTCGGCCTGGCTCTTAAAAGAGTTTGTTGAGTGATCCCACAGATAGTCAACTTTTTGTTCTCTGTGTTAATCTTTCACGGAGGATGCCCCAATTAGCCAAATTATCATATACTTAAAATTAAAATTATATTTTATAATAATTCAATCATGTCTAGGTTACATGATCTACATAAATGCTTTCTGGAGTAGACTATTCTGGACTTCTGTACCAAGTAATGAAAATGACATTTATGCATTTTTCCCATTTGAAATACACAGATCATATAAGTGTATTGTTTCTATGAACTGAAGAAAATTTAGGCTACTTATTGTCCATATTTTCAAGCTAGCTAGGGAAATTAGCACTAATATAGAAAAGAGTTAAGGAGATACTTTAGGAAGCATGTGCTTCAACATTAAAGCAAATTTCACTAGTGTATTGCATTGATTAATAGAAAGGTGAATATCAGCAGAAGAGTTTTAAAAGAAAGCTTTGTAAAGAGGGGAATTGGGACAAATGTTGAAGAACAGATGATATTTGGAAAAATAAAGGAATAAACAAATTGTAACTTGAGATTTCAACATAACTTCAGATTCTCAACTTGACCTCCATTTGGCTATTTATCCAACTCTCAAAACCAGTGCAATCTATTGTAGAGGAAAAGAGTTCCCCAGGATATCATGAGAGAAGATGAAATAGAAAATGAAATTGTGTTTATTGTGACTTACCATTAGAAAATATGTGTCAGGATCTTGTATTTCCCACCCCACCTCCACACCATCTGCCTTCACAACACATATGACATTCTCAAACCAGTGCTGCCTTTGTGTACTGAACGACGTTCGGTAAAGACATGTCCTCATGAGTGCTTAAGCAGCTTGACTCTGGTAACATTTTCCTTAGTTTCATAGAGTCTCATCTTGTGTATACTTGGAGACAGAGCTCTTGGCTAAGTACCTGCTAATGCCCAAATTCAAAAGTTGCCTTTAATTAATCACTTATTTTATTTGGGAAAAGATGGTTGTGGATTTTTTCCCCTCTAAATCCAATGTGCTTGTTAGCTAAAGCATTTGTGTGATCATTCATCCTATGTTGTGTGTGAAATTTAAATCAAAGCAGAAAAAAATGTAAATACATAGTGACCTGCAATCTATTGTTAGCTTTTTGTAACCTTGGGCAAGTCTTATTTCTCCTCTGAAACTAATATTCCAATTTTTAGCCTTGAGCCTGGGTTACTACTTCTTCAGATTATTTTTTTTTCTCGCCTATTTGGGAGCATATTTATCTTGCTTTAAAATGGTTTCCTTTGCCATTTTTTCATCTTGCCCTGAATGTTTATCAGACACTCAGCAGCTGTTCCACCCTAAGAAAAATGAAATGAGTAGGTTTGGCAGCTGTTTTCATGTTGCTTTGGGAAATGTGGACTCACAGTATTGTGTATAAATGGAATGTATTAATCACTCCCTATTCAAGTATTTACATCTTATAATCAGCTTCAGAGTTCTGAAGAAGGCAAACTATGTCTGACTTTTAAGCAGACTCATAAAGATGATAAAAATTTAATTCTAAAGACTGTTTGAAATAACAGGAAATATCATTTTCATGTGCCCTTATTAAGAATATTTTGAGACCAACTTAAGGTCTAGCTTTGAAAGCTCAGTGTATGGTAAGCTCTGAGCAGGGGATGAGTACAGTGAAGAAGTGAAAATGAAATCGGGATTCTTTACTGTGTTTGAAACAAAAAGAGAACTTTCTGTTTCATGTGACCGAATTGTCCCATCACAGCTCTTGTGTCTTTCCTCTTCTTAGTTCTGTTAACTTCCTTGTGGCCTCCACTTCTTAGCTTCATTGTCCAAGGAAAACCCTGGCACTTCCTGCTAGCAAGGCTGCTCCTCTAAGACTCAGATTTATTGGCTGCAGGATCAGTCTTGAGATTAGTGGAAAGGAGAACCCTGCTTTGAGTGCTATGTGAGTCTTCCCTAGGGTTCAGATTTGAAGTTTGGGTTGCCTGCCCTTCATTATGGCTCTGTTACCAGATCTAGTTAATGTTCTCTCCTGCAAGCCAAAGGGATCATTAGCAATACCTCAGCAGACAAGACAGAATCCATTGTACAGAATAAATCTCCAAGATAAAGTCAGTCCAGGACCTGGTGAGATAGCCTGGCAGCTTAAGTCCTCACCTTGAACACACCAGAATCCCATATGGGCAGGCAGTGCTTCTAGTCCCAGTGGCCGGGCTTGCTATCCAGCTCCCTGCTTGTGGCCTGGGAGGGCAGTCGAGGACGGCCCAAAGCCCTGGGGCCCTGCACCTGCATGGGAGACCCGCAAGAGGCTCCAGGCTCCTGGCTTTAAATCGGCTCAGCTGCAACTATGCGGCTGCTTGGGGAGTGAACCATTGGATGGAAGATCTTCCTCTCTGTCTCTCCTCCTCTCTGTATATCCACCTTTCCAATAAAAATAAATACGTCTTTTTAAAAAAGTCATATTCTAGTGGCATACAAGGAATACAGCAACAGAGTAAAATAAACAGGCTTCCATTATAGTATTTGAACCCTGGTGAAGTACTAAACTTAGCTCAGGTGTTTCTCAATAAATTCTTATCCAGGAATAAATATATACAATAAAAAGTTTTTTTAATTAAAATCCATTTAGCAGAAACAATGTTTTACTTGAAGCTTGTGTGACCAGAGGCCTGAAGAGTGGCATTTCCTTTTTCTGTATTCATATCCTCCCCCAAATTGCTTCTCTGAAAACGCAGGATTCTGAGGAAAGCATGTTGAGCAGACTGGAGAGTAAAACTTCATGCAAAGGGGTCTGTGACTACTGTCTTACATTTACTGTCTTAAATCTCCAGTGAGATGTTGGGTCTTACTTAATATACATCTACTGAGTTGAATGTAGATGAGATGAATTGAATTCAGATAGGTGAAACATCTGTGTAAACTTTCTGTGGTATTTGCATTTTCCGAAGCACTTCCATATACCCTATCATATATTTTTAAAATTAGATGTTATTTATGGATTCAAAAGAAAGATGAGTGAGTGAATAATTGTGTAAGAAAGCTCCTCCATTTGCTGAGTAATACCCCCAGAACAGCAGCACCCAGGACAGAGTCGGGCCTCAGCCAGGAGCTGGAGGTCCGTCCGTGGGGGTGGTAGGGCCCAGGTATTTGGGACATTCTCCACTGCTTTTCCAGGAGTGCTAGCAAGGACCTGGATCAGAAGGGAAGCTGCTGGGACTCCTGAGCAACAGCTTAGCTCACTGTTACAGCACCAGCTGCTTATCTTGTCATTTGTTTTTTATGATATCGCTATGAGCACGACAGTATGTGTTTCCCACTGCTTAAATATTTTGATGCATGTATATGAGTAAAATGGGAGATTACCACAATGAACGCCTTTCACCCATAAGTCCAGATCTGTCGAATCTTGTATATTTGCTCAAGTTTTTCCTCACTTTTTTCTCTTTACAAATAGTGTTATAAGCTCAGACGTACAGTATTGTATTTCCTCTACATTCTGTCCCTCAAATTCCAGAACTACCCAGTATGTTGGATTTGAATGTTTATGATTTCCATGCATTCGGATACACACGAAATATATACCCACAAAGTACATGAATTTTACATTTTATATAAATGGCATTAAACCATATAGTCGTATAACAGTATATCATATGCTTTTGTGATTTAAGTGTTTTTGAGATATAGATAGAATTTATTTTCCCTGTTGCAAGAAATTAAAATAATCCAATATGACATTTTGTGTTTTCCATTGTTTTTTATTTCATGTTTTCACGGTTTTTGTTTTCTTTTGTGTTTTTTTTTGTGGATATTGAATACTTATTAGAAGACTTGATAAATGTAAGAAACCATCACATTGTGCCAGGCTAGATGTGATGCGTAGCATACAAATCCATGTGCACACATGCGTGCCTGCACACCCAAATAAAGCACAGCTTTGTTGTGTTCATTCCTCTAATTCCTCAGTATAAACGTCCAGAGCATTCATGGGCATCCTAAATTAGTTATCGTATTTTGTTCTCAGAAAGGTCGATATGTATCTTCAGAATATTTGAAGGAGTTATAACTCCCTTAAGCCTAAGAATGACTATCTTGGACGCTTTATAAGATGTTTGTGAATCACAGAATTAAGTTGACCTTTCAGCAGATGGGATATGTTTTCTTTTGAATCTCTTTCGCAGCAGCCCAGGAAAACAAATTGCTTCTGTTTCCTCTGTACCTCAAAGCAGGGGGTAAACTTTGCTTAGTAAATAGTCATCATAAAATTATGGATCAATATTAGTTCCACACACTCAAAGACTGCAGCTTAATTTGTTGCGCCACAATACTAACTCCATCTCAATCTTTTCACTTTATAATTAAAATCCTACTTTCAATATCCTATATTTCCATCCCTTTCTTGTCAAAGCAGAAGTCATATACACAGTAAAATGAAACAACAGAGGCAGCATTCAGTACTGGCTTCAGCTTTGACTCTATTCACTGGCCAATCATTCTTTTCTGAACTTAGTAAATACTTGTGTATTCATCATGTGTCAAGATCTTAACTGCTCAGAAAAGTTGTATACTGAATAGACTATCCTAGATGTCGTGGAACTTAGAGTCAACAATAAAACAAATATGAATAAAATATTAAATGGCAAATGCGAACTTGTAATAATACCTGCAAAGGACTAGTAAATGTTTCCACAAACATCTAATAAGAGAGGGATGGCATTGTGCTGCAGTGGGAAAGCCACTGCTTGAGATACCAGCATCCCATCTGGGTTCCCATTTGTGCCCGGGGTGCTCTGTTTTCAGACAACTCCCTGCTAATGCCCCTGGGAAAAGCAGCAGAAGATGACTGACATGTTTGGTCCCATGCCTTCCACATGGGAGGCTGAGATAAAGCTGCTGGCTTTAGCCAAGCCAATCCCTGGCCGTTCTCTCTACTTCTTTCCTTCTCTCTGTAACTTGGACTTTGAAATGAAAAACAAACAAAAAACCTTCAGAAAACCATCTAATGCAGGATAGAACTGACTGGGAAGGAAAAGAAAAAGGAAGTGATAGTGGTAACCACTTAGGACAGATCAGTAGGAATTGCTTCACAAACAGTTCGAGGAAGACAAATCTCTGTGGAAGCAAGTGTACCCATGTGATGATGGGAAGGGACATGGCAAGTGTAAGAAACTAAAAAGCACATTATCTTTAATCCTGAGAACAGTTATGGGTTCTGGCATTAGTAACTTTATTTTTACAGTTAAACTGAGGCTTGGTGGATTTAATTAATTTGCATAAGTTCATCCTGTTAGGAAATGACAGGATCCAACAGAATACAACTGTCTAACTTCACAATATGTATGTTTATACCATATTGCTGCTACTGCTACTCCTACACTGTCCCAGATGATTTCATAGGGAAATTCTACCAAAGATCACTAGTCTAAGTGCTTACTTTAGATTATGGATAAAGAGAAGGAAAATGCTGCAATTCATTTTTTAGCACAATTCTTGGTCAGTCTCACTTCACATGTATACTCTTAGTAATTTTCATTCAAATCTATTATGTCCTTCCATCCATAAAAAAGCCAGCATATTATCTCTAAAAGTATACATTCATTTATTTTTGTTTTAAGATTATTCATTTTCATTGGAAAGGCAGATACAGAGAGAAGGAGAAACAGAGAGAGATCTTCCATCCACTGTTTCACTCCCCAAGTGACCACGATGACCAGAGCTGAACCAATCTGAAGCCAGGAGCCAGGAGCTTCTTTCAGGTCTCCCTCACGGAGAAGGGTCCCAAGGCTTTGGGCAGTCCTTGACTGCTTTGTCAGGCCACAAGCAGGGAGCTGGAAGGGAAGTGGAGCAGCCAGATCATGAGCCAGCACCCATATAATATCCTAGTGAATGCAAGGTGAAGATTTAGCAACTAAGCTATTGCACCAGGGCCACATATCTATTTCTTTAAAATACTGTATAGTATTAATACATGTAAACTAAGAAATAATATTGTGTTTTCCTCTTCCAATTGATTTTGGCTCTAGCATTCCTTTGGTCTCCTTCTCTTTTTTTCTTTTTACAAAATACTCAAAAAAACTGAAATGTTATGTTGTGATTGTTTTGTCTTTGGAATGCCTTATTCTGTAACTTCTTCCTTTATATCTCAGCTTTTACCTGATTTTGTTAAATAACTAATTTCAGTTTCCACCATTGTCTGCATGCATGTTTCTGCTCATTGCAGGCACTTCTGCCTCTCCTATTTTCTGTAATATAGGAATTACACTAATATTTGCTGGGAAGAGTATTCCTAAGTGGCATTGGACAGACCTGTCAAGAGGCACCTAGAAGTTACTTTATTGTTTGATTTCTACATCTGATTGAGAAATACCTGACTAGAGAATGCATCAATGACTATCTCAAGTTAGAAACATAGAAAAGGAAAAAAAATGATTATTTGATTCTTTTCCTTTATTTACTGGTTTCATATTGGCAAATTTTATTTCTGACCACCTTGTATTACTGACCAGTGTATTTTTCTCACCTGATTTATAAGTTCACAATAAATTATATATGTATATACCATTTTACTAAAAAATGCATTCTCATATACTCCTGCCTGGGCTCTTTTGCCATAACACTAATAGCAGTTTTTCAGTTGAACATAAACATAGATGGATAGTGAACAAAGCAGTACTTATTTTGCAATGAAGAGTGACATTGGAACTGAGGACACCCATGCCACAGTCAGAGATGCTTCTAATATTTCCCTAAAATCAAGGAAAATTTGTGGCTTTATTTGGACTTACAGATCCATGCAGTTTGTTTGAGGATTCTGGAAAACTCTAATTGGGAAACAGAAATGGTGGCTACGTAAAGCTTATTTTAAGGTTGTGATTGGAAATTTCACTAGCATTTAGTATGAAAAAGTAGTCTTATGACAAAATTGTTTTGCTGGAAAGTTCCTGCAACAAACCTTTGAATGTTTACTTCTCATATCATCCAGATCTACTTTATAACAAAAACATTTTTATTTGTGTGCACACTTTCTATAAAGTGATAGTTTTTTTTAAAAATTTCCACTGCAAGAATATCTTGGGCCTCTTGTAGTTTTCCCATTCTAGACCTTGAATGGACCAATAGTTTAGGGCTTCTTCCTTCCTTTTATTTATTTTTGAATAGTATTGATTGGTTGATTTTACTTATTTGAAAGTAAGTATGTGAGGGGAGAGGGAAAGGAAGTCAGATTTAATCTCCAAATGTATACAGTGGCCAGGATTGGGTTAGCACAAGCAAGGCCAGGGAACTCAGGCAAGGACTCCTAAGTGGGTGACAGGAACCTGTATCCTAATCCTGGTTCCTGTTGCATCCTAAGGTCCACATTAGTAGGAAGCTGCAAGTACAGTTGGGAATCCACTCTGAGGACTTTGATATGCAGTGCATAAGTCTTAAGTGATGACTTAATTGTTCTATCCAGTGCCCACCCCTCTGGCTTCTTTTAATTAGAGGTTGAGAATTAAAGGTTGTGATTAATACCTTAATGGTTATCTTATTGCTGTTAGGCTAACATATAGTTTCTAGACCTTTTCACCAGACCGAGTTTGAAAATAGCATTAAAAAGAAAAACAAGACATATTTCTTGAATATAAACTAATACTTCCAACTTCAATGTAAAATTATACACATTATACTTCTCTGATTGAATGTTTACAGCTTGCTTGCTTAAGCTGAAATTCTTGGTGCCTACTGATATTGTCAGCCTTTGCTATAATTTATTTATAATTATGGCAGGAGTATATTGTCAACAGTGTCTTCATTAACGATATGATAGTTAAAAGCTGCTGAGGGTTCATAGTCATTTGCTTTGTAATTTAGATATGCCCCTAAAAATGGATGTGCTGCCAAATTACTACACTTTAAATCATTTTAAAATCCTCTCAGTGTGCTTATATCACCAATTTGTGGTAAGTTTAAATACAGCTATATATTGTTTGGAGATTTAAAAAAAAGGTTTGTCTTATAATTGTATGAAATAGATGCATGGTTTATAAACAGGTACAGCATAAATAAGAAGTGGCACTGCTCCTTGTTAGAATACATTCAAATGCAGTAAGTGTAATGGGGAAGTGTATCCCTAAAACAGAAGGTCCTTGATCCAAAGCCACACTCATGCTTTAGAGCAGGCCCTGCTGCTCTGGGTCTAGGACTTGTGGCATCTGAATAATTTCTTCTGCAAGGCAAGGGGTGCTGCTTGTATTGTGCAAGAGTCAATGAGTGGTCAAACAGAAATTTCCTTTCCATGCTATTAAAAAACAAAGAAAGAAATGAAAGCAAAGCCCAAGCAGAACCTATGTTCCCATTGTGGACTTGGGTCGTGGAGCAGGGGAAAGTGGGGAGGCGGGTATCCTGGCACAGTTCCTTAAGAATTGTCTTCCTGGTGTTCTCATCCTGCCACTCCCCATTCCACCGAGTCTCATTTTTCCATTTCATATACTGTATATGCCTGAGGTTCTCATGTCATCACAAGCAAGGGAAGTGGAAATTCTCAGACTTTTATCCAAATTCTGGATTTTCTACATAAGTTGTGTATCGCTTTTTAAAAATGCATGTAACTGATGTACCGCAGGGTTCCTTATCTATAAGATGAGACAGTTAAGTACTTATTGTAGCAGATTCTGCCGTGGAGTAAATGAGATGTTGTGTGTAACGTGCTTGGCATGAAGCCTGCCACGTAATCAGAATCCAAGTGATGCTGTGTTTTGCTGCGAAGGTTTTCTGCTTTGGTAAATGGACTAAAATTGTTGCAAGCCAATTTTGTTGTTCTCATCTCTGTCATATTCTCCCCTGAAAACAGCAGAGACTTTGTGTCCTATAATTGTTGTGTTTAGTTCTACTCGTCAACCAACCCTTAGCTAAAGATAGCTTTCTAAAGTTGGAATTTTCAAGAGAAGAAGGGAGAAGATATTTGAGTTTTTCTTTAATCTGAGCTGACTTGGTTCTCTTTTTTTTGAGTTCTCAGAACAGGGTCAGGAATCAAGGCTGTGTTGATCCCTCCTCCCCTAAGATGAGCTCCATGGTTTTCATGGTAAATGAGGTGACCACATGCAAACCCTTTCATCTTCTAGATGATGCTGTTTACTTGCTGTGTCATAAGGTAGCTCAAAAACGTCTGAATTTCCTTCCTGTAGTGAAAGTACGTTGTTCTATATTTATTTATGAACACTCCTTGATGTATTTCACATAATCAATTCCATGGTTCATCTTGAGAATCCAACAGAGTTGTATCATTGCATCTTAAAAAGGTGTACTCTGTGTAATCTGCTGGTTTTTCTTCATCATTTTAGGTTTCCAAAAGCCCAAAGTTATTTTTCAAAGAAACCTTATTGCCTCTCCAGTCTGAGGTCTCTGATAGAGTACTAAACTTTTTTTCCATATCCTAATTAATTACATTGCTATTCTTTTACATTGCATTCAGTCCGGTACATAGGTTTTTGACTTTTGAGCTCCCTATTATTTGTATTGTTGTGACTATGAAAGTAAATCAGTTAGAAATATTTCTGTGTTTCGTTTGCTTCATAGCACTTTTGGGAAGTATTCTCTCTCCTTGGTGATGAGAAAAAAGAAAACTGACATAAAATTGTAAGTTATTATATTATCGAGTGCTTCTTACCAAAGTAATTATCATCAGAGAATTTTCTCCTCTTTCTTAGGGGAAACAAAGATTTTGGGGAAAACTGAACATGAATGTGGATGTGATTTTCAGAATTTATAATCTTGTGATTCTAGAAGTATCTTTCTGGTCTCATTCCCTAGGTACCCGAGAGATACTTATGTTTCCAATGGTGCCTAGTTTTGTTTTGTTTTATTTTTATTTTTACCCTTCCTCTCCTAGGCATCTCTCCTCGCATTCTACTTAAGTGTTCTCTGGACCAGATTTAACATTTTTCCTCATAGCATTATGCACCATTGCTCAAGTTGTGATCTGTCTGGCTTTTTTTTTTCCCAAGTTAAAATTTGAGAAAGGGAGAGACAGAACAGTAATATCTTATACCCCTCAGATGGCCACAACAGCTATAACTGGGCCAGCCCAAACCCAGATGCTTCTTTCATGCCTCTCCTGTGAGTTGCAGGGGCCCAAGCACTTGGGTCAATCTTTTGCTGCTTTCCCCAAACCATTAGCAAGGAACTGGATTGGAAGTGGGGCAGCTGGGACTGGAACCATCACCCTGTGGTATGCAGGCATTGCAAATGGCAACTTTGCCTGCTATGTCATAATATTGGCTCCCTTGTCTACCTTTATAATAGATTTGGCCTCCTGCCATATCACCAATGATTGCTCACAGAGTCTTTGATTATTATCTTGTTGATATCATTCTCTGACTCATTTGTTTACAATTGATGAGGCAAACTTTATAATAATAGCAGGCACTGAATACATGATGATTGGGTAAAGAAGTAAACAAGCAGAGTTTTTCAAATGTGGGCAGATCTCAGCAGGAATTACACTTAATATATCATTGGGTCTGTAATAATTTTTCATTAATATGTGTGTCAAGTGGCTGCTTAGTTGCTGTTTGATTAGTCCCTTCAACTGTAAGTTGAAAACCTCTTCAGGCATTTTTTCCCCCTTGAACAACTAAATTAGCTTGTATTTTGAAAGTGTCACCAGATTAAATTTAAACTTTGAACTGAAGAACTAGTGTATTGCCTCCTTGTAATTCTGTTTACACTGTAACAAGTAACTCTGAGAAGCTCAGTATTTAAACGAAAGAAATTGTATTATGAGGGCAGAATTTTCAGTCACTGGCCAAGAGGGAAAAATGCAAATTTCCTGCTTGATCAATTCAAGATTCTATTACGCATTTGTGGAAGATATTGGATGACACATGTTTGAAGCATGGAAATATTTCGTTAAGAAACAGATTTTGCACATCAGTATGCATGTAGGAGAAGTAGTATAAGCTATGATAGAACTAAATACATGGTAGTCAGATTTATTGAATATAAAGACTATAAAATTTACATTTCTTCCAGTTTTAAGAAATACTGTAGGAGTGAATTGTTGCATTTTTTTTTAACTTGACAATTTTCTCAAGTCAAACTTGGAGAACCATGAGGGTGAAGTTACCTGAACCAAGCATTAGAAAGGATATTTCTCTAAGCAGCAATTAAGACTTAAATATCATCATTTGATTTCTCCCTGGAAAGCATTTGTTTGCCCTCCTAAGATTGAGCCATTAAATCAGGCACACTTGGAGAAGTCAATGCTATATCAAACCTCATCTTCAGAGGGCACATCTACGTGCTGGAGAAAAACAAACATGCTAAATGACAAACAAAGAGAAATCAAACCACAATTAATATGTAGAGGTGGGTGATACCAGTTACCATGGAGAGCTGCTGAATTAATTTGCATCCTGCTTACCAGTGTATCCCTACAGGATCATGATGCCTATTGACTGGGCAGAGTTACACAGGGAGAAACTCCATCTCCTGCCAATGCTCCCAGGGGTTTTATGGGCATGTCATCAGCCTATAATGATCTCATTCCACTGGCAACTCTCACTGCCACTCCTCAGGCTGAACCCAGAAGCCGTGTATACACGAGGGGAGCCCATTCCCACCCTCTCATGCTGTAAACAGACACCTGATTTTGAACAGCCCCTGTAGATTTTTTAACTCTGGAATTTGACATTTGGTTCAAAATATGTCTCAGCCTAATGTAGCTTTGGTCAAGTGGTGGGCAGAACAGCTGCTCGCCATGGTTTTGAAGCCCTTTCTGGCCTGTGATTCTGCAACTTTGGATAATCTTGGCTTCTGAGAGATGGCACAGCATCTTTTTTATTTTTAAACTCCCTGACTTGATTGAAGTATTTTAAGTCATTGTATAAAATGTAAGTAAAATAAAGCAATTTGAAATGTTGAAATATTGATGCCATTATCTTTGTTCCTCACCTGTTCTAAAATTTTTCATAAAATTCAAGTCAGAGAGCGCTTCAGTGATGAGAGCATAGAGAAAAATGTTACAGTGGTGAAGAGGTCTGAAAGAAAATAAGTTACAGTATTATTATTCCTTTCTTGTTCTGTTATCACTGCTTTCTACCTCAATATCACTTTTCCGGGGAAAGTGAAAGTCAGTGGAAATGGACAGGCATATATCTCTTTAAGATAAGAGCACTTCTAGAAGAGCATTACACTTCCAGTGATCTCATTTCACTGTTGACTAAAATATTAACATTGCTCATTATAAGTGACTCCCTCCATTTCTCTTAAAATGATTGTAGCAATTACTCCCTTCATTTGATGGAAGCTTCTCCTTAGAGTAGGAGAAGCAAGTTGTATTAATTTTATGTTATTAGTAAAATTAATAATGCACTGATTAATTTTTGGTTCTTTGGAATGAGAAAAGAGGCAAGAATGAGATTCCCTGAGTCAGGAAATTCTAAGAAGATTGAATTTATCATAAAGTTCCCTGGCAGGACCACAAGGTTATAGAAACTGAAATGAGACAGTGCATTAGGGTGAAAGTGTTGATTTTATAGATAGCACTCATTATTGCTTCAGAATGGAATATTTTTTCATTTGCCACATTCTCTGCCAAGTTTGGCCTTAGCTGAGATCATGTTTCTGTTACTGAAATTGTGGATGGAAAATATTCGCTTCAATTTTTAACAAACTCAACTCCCCCTACCCACACCACACCTGCACATACACAGTCACAGGTATGTGACTACTTGCATATCTTAAGTCCCACATTAAATGTCCATGTAATATTCTTTTAAATGTCACGTTAAATGTCCAGTTAACATTCTGCGTGTCAGGTAGACCTGCCTATTAATCTTGTAGCTTAAAATGTAGCTCATTATATTTCAGTTCATTGTAAGTTAAGACTGGCATTTGAAGATGACTTGACAAGCGGCAGCTCATGACTGAAATATTGAGTCTGTATCACATGCATGGGAATCCTGGGTATTATCCCCAGATCCTGGCTTCAAGTTGTCACCGTTGAAAGAACCAGTACATCTCTCTCTCTCTCCAACATACTTTGTTTTAAATGAATTCTGATTCTTGCAAAAAAAAAAAAAGAACTACAATAGGAAAATTACAAAACTTTGATCAACAGATAACTAAAGTGATGAATATTTTATATTCTTAGGGACAATTCAATGTTTGCAAAGTATTAGTTCTTCTCAACTTTATCGTCATGTTCAGTTCAAGCTCTGTAAAAGTGTCAGCAAATTTCTTTGCTGACTTTGACAAACTGATTGTAAGGTATTGATGGAGAAAGAAATGACTGAATACACTAACTCTATTGAAAGTGAGTGAAGCTAAGGATTTATGTTTTTGACTGCTGGACTTATTACCAGGCTCCAGTAATCAAGACAGTGTAATAGTGGCCAAGGCCATTAGAACCACCTAGACAGCCCAGACATAAATTCACATCAGTATAGTTTTTTGAACACTGTGTAAAGAATTGGCAATGTAGCAGACATAAACTTTCCTGGAAAACTACATATCTACCTGAAAGAAACAGTCTAAATACAGATTTTAACATCTTTCACAAAAGTTGAAATGCATTGTAGACTTAAATGTAGAATACAAAACTGTAAAACTTGTAGAATATCTCATACAAGAAAACCTAGATGATGATGTATCTAGCAATGAATTTTGAGATACAGTATCAAAGGCATGATCCATGAAAGAACTGGTAAACTGGAATTCAACTTAATTAAATTAAAAACGTCTGCTTTGAGAGTGACTGTGTCCAGAACGTGAGAAGATAGACCACATAGAATGGGGAAAAAATACTTACAAAGGACATCTGATGAAAGATTGTTATCCAAAATAGATGAGGGACCTTGACACACTACAGCTAGAAAAGGACTAGCTTTTGTTCAAAGAAATAAACAGACACTTCCTTCAAGAACCCATGAAAATAGCAAGCGAGCATGTGAAAAGTTGTGAGGCACATGTTATCAGGGATTTGCAAATTAAAACAGCCATACAATACCAGGTCACACCTATTAAAATGGTGACTTTTAAGACACACAAAAAATTTATTCACATACTCTCAAGTAGAAAAAGATGACCTGCTACATAGTTTTTGCTATACAAGAGTCTGGAAAAGGCCAAGCTAAGGACAGGCCACTTTTGTTGTCAGGGAGTATTGGAGACAGGTAAGCAAGCAAAGATGTGACAAACACGACAATAAAAACATTGTACTACACATTGATAATACAATAGTGTGTATATGTCACTTGATCTTTCTCTAAAACCATAGGATATATAATATTAAATGAAACCTGATATAAACCATGGGCTTGGAGTGATAATGCTGTGTCATTATGGGTCCATTGGCTTAATCACTCTGCTACAGAATGTTCAGAAGAAGAATTTATATGTGTGCGAAGATGAGAGCCTGTGGGAAAATTGTTTTTTCTCCTCTTGTAAACTTAATGTTTATTTTTTAAAAATTAATTGAAAAAAATCTGGGACTGCAAAAAAATATTCAAGATAGAAGCTGCCTTTTATAGCCCTGACACACTATAGTATACTATAGATCTTTTATTATTCAATTTTAAAACAAGATCATTTATCTCTTCATGCCAATGGTATATTACAGTATCTTCCTATTAAAAAGATTAGTTTAGGGCCTGGCGCAATAGCATAATGGTTAAGATCCTCACCTTGAACACACCCGGGATCCCATATGGGTGCTGGTTCTAATCCTGGCAGCCCTGCTTCCCATCAAGCTCCCTGCCTGGGAATGCAGTCCAGGACGGCCCAAGACTTTGGGACCCTGCAGCCACGTGGGAGACCCGGAGGACCTGGCTTGGGATTGGCTCAGCTCCAGCCGTTCCGGCTGTTTGGGGAGTGAACCATTGAATGGAAGATCTTCCTGTCTTCCTCTCTGTATATCCACCTTTCCAATAAAAATAAATAAGTCTCAAAAAAGAAAAGATTAGTTTATTTCTCCAATCTTCCTTCCCACACTGAAGTCTTCTAAACTTTTTCTGTAAATTCTTGTGAAGTCTCAGGGAAGTTGCAGGCATAATGATTAAAAATGTAGCCAAACAGATTTAAGTGTTTCTCATGTGTCCTCAGTAAAACTTCTGAACTCTTGAGTATCCCCAACATTAAACAGGGTGGGATCCCAGGAGTCACCTCCTATGTTTGTTGTCAGTGTTCAAGGAGATGATACATACCAGACTTTTTGCAGTGGTTGGCATATCTGAGTGTTGACTTCATGACTTTCAGTTGGCCCAATGAATCAATCATTTCTTCCTGACTTCTCACAATATCATTGCTAAAATCAGGTTATTATGTTTTATTGTGATAGGCAGTTTCTAAATGATGGCTCCTTAAACTCAGTAATACTCAGGCATATTTATAAGCAAGATGTTTTCTATTACTCAGAAATATGCTTACAAAGGTCCTCAAATGTTTCTCTTTCAGCATTGCCAAATACAAGGGTTAATTCCAGGTTCCTATTTGATTTCTATTAGTGGCGTTGAACATAGTTGAACATGTACTTCTTTGGGGATTTTTTTTTTTTTAATATCAGGGCATTGCCAGTTTGGAATTTCCTCTCCTGCTAATTTCTTTTATATTCTGCAAAATTTGCCTTTCTTTTACCTTTCTCTCACCCTGATTCCTTATGGTTCAATTCTTGGTTCACTCTCTTGATGAATACATCCCATTTCAGCACTTCTTTATGCTGGTGTTCACTGATTATTTAAATTCAGGGCAAAATTCTTCCCTGATCATCTCTTCTATTGTTCCTCACTTTTTCTTGTCAACTGAAGGGACTCTATCCTCTGGTGTTGAGAAGAGAAATTAATAAATTCTGCAGTTTATATCTCATTTATGAGGAAATTTTCCATATGTAAAGTGTCTCTAACATCAGATTAATTGTTCACCATCTTATTGAAATTATTCACTCATCTATTGAAAGCTACCAGAATCTGCAGTAGCTTCCCATATCTGTTTATCACAAGGATCTACTCATGTCCCACTTAATGAGCAGCCAGGGAAGTTCTTTCAAAATGTTGTTCTAGTGTTTCCATTTCTTATGACATTTGCTATGAAGTCAAAGTGCCTATAAGGGGCTTTAAGTCACTAATTTTTCCCTAACCCCTGATCTGATATCCCTTTATCAACTTATTTCCTCTTCTTTAATCTTTCTGGCTACTTAATTATATTTAAAACAATAATAATCTTGGCTTAAGATATTTAACTGTAGCTTTATCATCCCAAAAGACACTAAAAGGTATCATTCCTTGGTTCTTTCAGTATTTTGCCCTTATGTCCTTATCTCAACACTGTAACTGCACCTTCTATTTACACTCTGTTTATAATAGCCCTTATCTGTCTTCTTGTTTTTTACTCATTGAACTCACCAACTACTAACAGAATACGTATCTACAACTTTTATGACTGTTCCTTTCTCTGCCTAAATATATATGTAGATACTGGAATGCAAGCTCAGTGATGGCTGGGTGGTGTAGCCCACCTCCCCACAACTGATTTGTTCTAAGCTCCAAGAACTTTGTTTGGCACACAGTGCTCAAAAATTATTTTCTGATTATGTCATTAACTCATCAAAAGCTTACTACTGAACGTAAATTTGGCATCCTATTGAGCATTGGAGAGTTATTCAACATTTTATTCATATGTATGCTATCCATCCACTCACTAAAAAACTTCAAACAGGTGGTAACTGTTAGTAAAAGCTAATTTGTATTGACTTACTGAGCCAGACAGGAGCCCTCCATGCAAACATAAGAATTTGTCCTGAAGGAACTTGGGGTGGGGAGGAGAAATACTGAACAATGAGCCAGTTGTTACATCCCTGTTGCTGTTGGGGATTGGGGGATATTAGGAAAGAGAAAGCTATGAAAGCACTTTATCTAAACAGGAAGGGGGTGAATTCAAGGGAATATTTCTGGAGTGCAATAAAAAGGAAAAGGGGATTCAGTTTGGAAAAGTAACCGAGAATTCAGTGACCATGCTGTGAGAGTTGAGGTGCTTGAACATAAGATTTCAAATTCCTTGCAATGTAGGGAAGGCTAGTTGAGACAGACAGGAAAGAAGATTATGAGGATTTCGCAAATCACATTAACACATTTGAGCATTAAATTAGGGGCTTTCCTAGCTACATATTACCCATTTAAACGAATCCCAAAGACAAATTCTTCCCACAATTGCAGTTAATATAACCATGAGCTGTTAATATTTTGCTAAAATGTGGGAGGGCGTTAATTTCTTTCCCCCGCCCCCATCCTTCATTTTGTCAAATGCACATATACAATCTGGCAACAACATCTGTTATTATGATCCCGAAGGAGAGCCTCCTTGTGTTCCCACTTTTAAAAACCATTTGCACATGGCGTTATTTTTTTCTTTTTCCACTTTTTGAAGCCCCACTCAAATTCCACAATGGAATACATTTCCTGTTGTCTCTCAGTGTTGTCATCCATTACTTGCCACAATTCCTCTGACTTTGCTTACCAGACCACTCTCTTTATCTCACTTTATAATTATGCCACTGCTTCATTTCCTGTGCAGTAGTGCATTGGCTGGGGCTGGTGTGAGCTGTACTGTCAAAGTTCTGAGAAACCAGACTCCCATGAATTTATTTCGTAGCTATACTTGTGACATTCTGTGTAATGGAGATGAGCATGGCTGGCAAAGTACAGAGAGATGAACAGGAAGTTGGGAAGGATAGACAAAATGTGTTAGAGCTTAGAGAAATGGAAGAGCCAGCCCTTCATTTATTAAAAAGATAAATACACTTGTAGATAGTGTCTCTTAAAGTTTTATAGGGCATTTCCCTTCAAAACAGGCAGGGGGCAGTGGTTCTAACAGAAGAAATCCAATGGCATTAGTCCAAGCTAGCTGAGGATTTAGAAAGGTAGATTGGGAATACACTTCTAATGTTTCTATAGATTTGTCCTATTTGAACTCATTTCATTTCTTACATTTATATTCTTCTTCCAAAAGCCTCCACAGGGCTAGGAAATGTCTTAGGAGAAATGGGGAAATTGTGATATTCTTTGCTTTCCTTGAGATGCAAAGCACTGGGCTGCTTCTGAATGCCTGTTAATTGAATTAAAGAAATAAATGGGCTTATATTTGGAAACAGTGAAGTACTTAAACACTTCCACGCCTGAGATTTTCTTATTTATATGATCTATAGTGTTGGGGGATTGGGTCCCCAAAATGGATGCAACAATGAAGACTGCTTGAAATAATTGCATTCCATGTCAGAGTTCCCAGGTCAAGTCCAAGTTGTGCTTCTAATTCCAGTTTTCTGCTGGTGCATATTCTGGGAGACTGCAATGGATGGTTGATGTAGCTGGGTCTCTGTCTCCCATGTAAGAAACTGGCCCCAAGCTCCTGGCTTCACCTTGGCTTCAAGTTGAGCTACTGCAGACATTAGTGAAGCAATGGTTGGAAGATCTCTCTGATTGTGTCTCTGCCTATTGAATCAATAGAAATTTTGAAAAAAAGTAAATGGTTTGTGAGGATTGTTCCAATTATTCCAGATTTGTTATTATTTTTAATGTAGGGAAGTAGCATTTTCAGTGGGTGACACCTGCTGTTTTTCTGAAGTAGCCTGCATGCAGCAAGTGTCTGTTAACTTGATACCACCAATTACAAGTGTAGTGATAAATATTACAGTGATTAAAAAAAACACACACATGAACATCAGTAGATTTGCCTTTTACTGTCTGCCCTGTCTTGTGACCTGGGTGAGTTCCCTTCTATTTCAGAGTCTTAGTTACCTGCAATGTAAAATGAAAGCAATAGACTAGCACTTGGCTTTTTTCCAGTGAAGTGCTACCTACCTCAGCATCCTTCAGTGGTAATTCCATTAGAAAGGCCATGAGAGCTTTCATTTAAAAGCAAAACAAGTAAAAGCTAAGATATGTTGAAGTGGTGGCGGGGATTTATGTACATCAGAATATTTTAAGTCGCACCCCAGGTTATTTTAATATACATCAAGGTTTAGAAATAAATGAAGATGGAGTGGGTATGATGCTCCAGTAGAGTGTAGGGGCATAGTGTGAGTAGTTCAAGCAAAGACTCTCCATTTCTTTGAAGTGTCATGCTCCGTCTTAAAATGAACCTCCAATTTTTATTTTGCTGAAAAAAATATGTGTAGGACTGCTTTACTATAAATCTGTATTTTTCAATTGCTCACTTTTCTAGAATGCTGTAGAAAAAGATTCGTGTAGCTTTGCATACCCTTTTGTATAGCACTGGAGACATACATGTCAAACTAAGAAATATAGAGCTTGAAAACCTTTGAAATAATTTTCAACTTGAATACATATTTTGAAATATTTGGAGCCCAATATGTATTGTCCAGTTCTAAATGTGTGATTTACACTTTCTGGATTTCACATTAAAAAAAGAAAAAACAGTACCTGTGCCTACACAGTGAAGTGAGGCACTGGCAAATTCTGTTAATTAGTGTCTAATTAACTCTGAGCTGCTGGCAGGTTAAGTCACGTTGATTTTTATTGTACTAAGTATCATGTTTTGAAAGAGTAACTTTGGAAGTAGGCAATTCTATAAAAGATTTGGCAGCTATATATGGAATCTAAAAGTGTGTTCACAGTCTCTCCCCACCTCCTACTACACCTCTTTTGCAGAATAGTCTGCCTTTCCATACTGAACATGAATGTTTTGTACTATAGAAGTGAATAGGCTATGAAAAATACAACCAAAAAATAGTTGACAAAAAACATGTCAGGTTCAGTGACATGATATACATGGGGAAAAAAGAAAAAACCCACATTCTACAAAAGCATTGAGTGCAACATTGCATACAAAAGGCCTAGAAGGGAGAAAAAGTCATGGAAGGATATTTGAATTGGCTCCACTGTAAAACTTGCTTGTAAAACACATCGATAAACTACTATTTAAAAATTAGTTTTGTCAATATTTATTTGAAATCTTTGTGAAATAATTTGATAACTATATACCTCTACAGTTTTTATGACATTATTTTGTGACTATTCTAAAATTTAAAGTTCACTGTCTTGTCATTTGATCATTTATAATGCTTGCCTTTTTTCCTGATGAAGTATGGTCTTCATACTTTTTATTTATTGAACTTTCTATCGGGTGAAGTCATTAGGCCTTTGATTATAATGCAAATTTAGAAAAGCTCTCACTAAAAATTAAAAAGAGAAAAATTAAAAATGAGATTAGACTATATGTACTATGTTTACATGAACAAAATATTTGGGAACATGGGCTAAACTATATGAGCAATTAATTGATAAAGATTTCATAAGCCCTTCAACACTTAGTACATCAATCTTTATGTATCATATTTTAAGATTGTTGGAATCAAGAGACTAAAGTTGCAGGGAAAGTGATAACAGTTACCTTAGAGAGTGAAAACTGTGAAAATGAGTTCTAGTTTTATTTTGAGGGATGTTTGCTATCTGTCCTTCTCAAGATAGGGTCCCTGTGCCCAAACTAAAATCAAGAAATCATAAGAAACCAAAGAGAAGCAAGAGAGAAGTATCAGCAGTCTTGATGCTAGAGCAACAGAAATTGCATAACCTTAACTACAGAGGAGATAGTCTCTTAGTAATATGTGGACCAGTAACAAAATACCTACCTTTATTTGTGGAAATCCTGAAAGTGGAAAAAAGTTGGAGAAAAATCTGATAAAATACCTAAATTTTGTAAATAGAATTTTGTAAATAGAATTTTGTAAATTTCCTAAATAGAAAACTAAACAAAAATAAAAAATAACATAAACACTCTATGTAACTCTTTCAAATAAACAAATCTTCACAAGAAAACTTGGTTGCCTGATGCAGTGCTCCACCAAGGACAGTAGCTTCCATCTGCTAGTTTACTCCCCAGATGCAAAGTCCAGAACCTGGGCCTCTGTCAAGGTCTCCCAAGAGGGTGACTAGGGATCCAACCCCTTAGGCCATCCACCCCTGCCCCCTCAGGGTATGCTTGGGCAGGAGGCTGGACTAGGGAGCAGAAGTGGGCACAGAACGAATGTACTCTGACACGGGCCTGCAGCGCCTTCACTGCTGGGTACGACACAGCCTGAGCTGGTTGTGACAACTCAGCACCTGCTAGCCCTTGGGAAGGAGTTCCTGACATCTGCTTTTGACCTGACCCAGTCCTGGTCACAAAAAAATAAAAGTACATTCAAATAAATGAGAACTAGATTATGATAGATCAAAGTTTATAAAGCAAGGCAGGAATATTGATTGATAAGTAATACATCAAAAAGATAAAAGTCTTACATTAAAAATCTAAGATCTGGAAAAACAAAAGCAGAACCAAAGCAAATAGAACAATAAAGAGCATGAAACATTGAAACATCAGAAATATGGTAATGATTCAAAATTGTTACCATTTTATACCCAAAGATTTCAAACTCTTTTAAGGTGTATTTCTATTACAAATTTTTCTTGGGAAAGTCCTTAAACACGTTTAGTTTTTTTATACATCAGTTATTATACATCTTCATCTCCAAATATATTCCATACATTCTATTATTCACACATGACACTTAAATAATGAAGAATCAATACAAATAAAAGAGATAGGACTTCATTCTTTTCCACTGGACTTTCTTAGCACCTCTATTTGGAGCCCATATCATGAGTATCAGTAACAAAGGGCTGCCATTCTATAAAACTGAGATTAAGTATCATCATATACAGGGAGCCTCGGCTAGTCACATCTATGTCCCAGGAAATTCTTTTCTCAATTTTTTAGTGATTTTCCGAGATCAGATGAGGTGGAGCACGTTCAGGGTGGTATGGCCTCACTTAGTGATTTCGACTGAATCTCTTATTTTAAACATTAGCCATATTAATTGTCATAACCATATGTCATTTTTTAAAGATTTCTTTATTTTTACTGCAAAAGCAGATCAGATTTACAAAGAGAAAGAGAGACAAAAGGAAAGATCTTTGATCCACTGGTTCACTCCCCAAATGGATGCATTGGCTAGAGCTGAGCCAATTCAAAGCCAGGAGCTAAGAGCTTCCTCCAGGTCTCCCATGTGAGCACAGGGTTCCAAGATTTGAGCCATCCTCGGCTGCTTTCCCAGGCTACAAACACGGAGCTGGAAGGGAAGTGGAGCAGCGAGACACAAATCAATTCCCATATGGGATCCTGGGGCTTGCAAAGTGAGGATTTAGCCTTTGAGCCATTGCACCAATTTTCAAAGGCATACATTAAAGAACTCAAGATTTGAATGCTTGACACACGAATATGAAAAGAAAAATGTCCATATATTCATCTAGAGGAACTGTATAATGGAGACTAGCATACCAAGAAGTAAAAATACATTGCAGTATGCGTCTGTGCTCCCAAATAAAAGATGAACTCTCAAATCTTGACACAAGGGTGCTGAACTTTCTGCCATTGTCTATACCTACAATGTACCAATGTAAAATGCAATATAAAAATTTGGGGGTAGAAACGGGGGAACCATTTTCCTCCTCAAGTGAAATTATAATTGAATGTTATAATTCACCAGATAGCTAATGATTAGGCTCCATTCAATTACATGCGTGGTACAGTTGGCCAGAAAGTGGTTTGGGCTATGTTTTATATTAATGCATTTGGGCTAAGCAGAGATCTTGATTAACTACCGTTCCATCATTCAGACATTTTCTATGTCCTGGATGCTTCAGTAGTTATTGCTTGCCAATCTCTTAGAGTTCTCTGACAATTCCTACATGGTAGTCACAACTTTGTATACCACTACTCTGAGATAAAACAAAAAACAAACAAACAAAAACTAACCTAAGAATGAGGAGACTTGGGTTCCATGTTGTTGTGACATTTGCTAGCTCTGTCACCTTGCACAAGTCATGCTACTACTTTTCTCAAAGACAACTTCTTCCTTCAACTACAGAACAGTGATGATAATCCCTGCTCAGTGTATTCCATGGAGAAAATGAGAAAATAGTTAAAATCTGATAAACTGTTAAACAAATATTAAAATTATTGTCAGATAACCTCTTCATCTCTTTCCTACTGTGAAATATTTAACTGCTATGATCTTAGAAAAGCAACTTGTAATTACAACCACATTTCATAACAAAACCATCAGCCCTGTAGCTATGGATATAAATGGATATGGTATTTAGAATTATGGAGATAAAAATGTTAGAAGTCCTTGACTGGTTTTCTGATAGAACTGTAATTTGATACATGACAGAATTGCATTGTGTGTTATACGTTGGCATCTCAGGAAAATGGTGTGATCAAGTTTGATGGGATCCTGCCTGGGAGATTAACTGTAAATTGGCTTGAATATAAGCACTGCCATTAGGATTGAAAAATGTCAGGGAGTGTAATGGCCAAACTGACAGAGGGTACCAGTGAGTGGCAACCTGAGCTGCAAGGAGGTTAATGTGTCTTCAGGGGACTTCCCAGGATCAGAGTTCAGCTCAATTTCATTACCATCTTCATTATGTACTCAGGAAAGGCTTCAGGTCTCTTTACAGAGCATGCTTACTTGAGAGAAGCTGAAAAACAATGACAAGCATCATACCGACAAATCAGATAGGGAAATTTCAATGAACAGCAGCATGAGATTCTCTTGGAGGTACAAGCATTTGAGCTTGTGATCTATGAAAATGTCTACCTCACGCCCATTTCTGTCCTCTGAGTGAAAACTGCGTCCTAAATTTCCTTACCTCTCTGTGAGATCTTCTTTGATCCCTTCAACAAAAAGAGAGTAATCCTTCTGTGTTCTAAAATCCATAGCACTTCTCTGGACTTTACGAAAATGAAATGACATCTTACTCCTCCTTCAGGTGTAAATTTCCATAGCCAAAGGATTACTACTGGTTTATTCATTCATACTTTTAATGGTGTTCAGAAAAATGATACCTATTATTTCAGATGTTGGATCTGACACTCTTCCTTCTCTCTGCTATCCTATGTCCAAAACATTTTAAACTTTTATTAACATAAACGTGAACATCTTAACTGATCATCTTCCATTCAAGTTTCACATACATCTCTTTACTCTGCCCCTGAATTTTTCCTTTGTAAGTCACCAAGTCACAAGAATATTCCTGACATGTCTACCTGGTCATGCCATTTCTCTTCTCTAATTCTTTCCATGGTCTTAGTTGTCTACCAGCCTATGTTTAATCTGGTTTCTAACACTTTACTGCCCTAATCTCCCAGTGTGTTCTATTACCCAATGGTTCCTATTGTTTACTGACCAAAACCACATTGTTTTGTTTAACTCCAACCTTTGATCACATCCCTGTGTCTCTTTCTTTCTGTGTCTCTCATTTCAGTTACCTAAATGGCACTGCTTATATTCAAGCCAATTTACAGTTAATCTCCCGGGCAGGATCCCATCAAACTTGATCCCACAATGTTAAACAGAGAAAAGACAAAATAATTTTGACTAAAGTAAGACACCAGAACAGAGGTAGTGCATTGCTGGAGGATGATTGGAGCAAAGTTTTCAGTGGGAATGCTAGAGAAGAGAGACTCTATGGAACAGCCTAGACTGTACAAATACCCAATCAGAATGCTACCAGTGACTTACACAGTTGACGCGTGGTGGGAGTGTCATATGACTAGAGCAAGGTAAATGGAAGCTGGTGGCCTGGAGCCACTGGGGATCTTGTTTCAGAGAGAACCTTACAGTTTCCACTGACCTTGAGTCCGGTCTGGAATACTTGCAATGGGCAGGGTGCCAGCATAGGTCCCCATTAGAGAACAGGTTGCTATCTTCCACTGCTCCCACAAGATGCCAAAGGCAGGCAGATACAAGCATGGTCATTATAGAATAGGTGGACTGGAAGCTGCTGCTGCCCATGCACATCTGAAGAATTCTGTAGCCCCCTTGACTTGCAGTCTGGCCTGGAGAGTTTGGGTGGATATAGTGAGCCAACTTAGCTCCACAGGTGGAGCATGGGAGAAAGGTATGTTGCTTCTTTCTTCCCCCTCCAAAGTGCCAAACTTAGCCTCAAAGACAGAACGTTATCAGATCTTGGGCTGGCAGGCCTGAGCCAGATCACCTGTCTCTCAGGACCGGGAGACTCACTTCACAGACAGAGGGGCTTCACGGAGAGTGGATTCCTCTACAGAGCATGACTGTGCGGATCCTGTGACTGAGTTACACATATGCCAGGTAACGGAGGAAGGTGTGTGTCTTAGGAAATCATCTGTGGGACTCCAGTTCAAACACCCTGAAAGCTGCAGGGGGACATTATAGAGGATTCCATGGTCTCACTATATAGCATTTAGATCCTTTGTGCAGGTTTATTTACCTGAGTGAGCAGGGTATGCAGGCGCAGTGAGCTCAGCACAAGCTACTGGTTGACCCTGCCACAGCTATTGCTATGAATATGCCAACCAAAGGAATCATTCATTCTTTTCCCCTACTAGTGATAGACGAGATCTACTATGCCCAACTTGGGACCCGCACCCCACCCACTCACACTGGCCCACCCACCACATACCTTGGATATGTACCACAGGTGGGGGGATTCCACCGAGTCAAAGAGCTATGTTTCCAAGAACGAAGCTTTCAGAGGAGATGCATATGTTTCCCTAAGTATATAACAGTAAATGTAGAAATATAAGACAGTATGACTCCCCCAAAGAAACACAAAATGCTTCAGTGTTAGCCTGTGAAGATAATGAGATTGATGGAATATTTGGAAAAAATCCCAGATAATGTCTGTGAAGTGACTCAAAACTACAGAGAAGCAATTACTTGCATTCAGGATATTTGTACATGAAAATGGATGAGAAATTCTGCTGAGAGTTTGAGATGGTAAAGGAAAATCAAGCTGAAATCTTTAAAAATGAAGAATTAATACATCGAATAAAATATAGTATAAAGCCTTAGAACAGACTTGGTGAGGGAAGAAAGAATATCTATACCAGAAGATAAATCTTTGGAAATGGCTCAGAAAAAATAAAAAAGTTAGACATACCAAAAGTAGTGCTCAGAATCTATCAGATACCATCAAATAAACACCTGTATATGTGTTAGGAGTTCCTGATGGAATGTACAATAGAATGGCTTAGAAAAGTTATTCACTGAAAGAACAGCTATTCAGTGAGACAAAAGCTATATGCCAACAAATTGGAAAAACTAGAAGAAATGGATACATTTCAGGAGATATACAATTTACTAAGACTGAAGTACAAAAACCTAAATAGACCAGTAAGATAGAGATTGAGTTTGTAATACAGACCCAATCCAAAAAGAAAAAACTAGGACCAAATGGTTACACTGCTGAATTCTACCAAGCTATAAAAGATGTAATTCCAATTTTTCTTTAACTATTCAAAACAAGTGAAATAGATAGAAATAAGCTAGAATGAAAAAGGCAATAATTGCATTTTCTTTGATTGGTAGTAGGTGATATATAGAAAATAAAAAAAGGTGTAAGCGCAAAATTGATATGATTTGATTATCATATTCTAGCCAGTGGGTATAGTCCTGTGGGAGCAGTGGTCTTTCTGCTTTTCACTTGTGCAACACTATTTAGTGTAGTGTTAGGCTTATGATAACAAAGTAAATATAAATTTTATTATCCCAACTTTTTTTAAAGGAAGGAGGGAGAAAGATACTGTTATGTTCTTAGAGTGTGCCATCTTTAAAACACATAAAATACATTCTCTTTATATTAATGGAAAATAATTTTTAAAATCAGACAATAAATAATTTTTTCATGTACTTTATTAAGTAAATGAATTGAAGGAATGTCGTAAGTCATCACTGGCTGTTCTACAAGTATTAGTGTCTAAAGCATGCAAATAAAAATTTTGTTGTAGGCAGATAAATTTTCTGTCACACATTGAGTGTATTTGCTGATTCTAATAGAATTCTAGAACATAGAAATTGTTCAGTGCTGCTGATCTTGTGAAACCACCTTTTCCTAGTGGCTGATAGTTTTGAAAGTTTTTGAAAGGGTACCGAGACTGCTTGTTGATTACATTCATTGTTGGTGACTTGCGGGGCATGTGAAACCTGGCTGCTGGTGGGTTAGTTCCTGCCCCAACATGCATCCCAGGTGGTAAATTTTTTTCTGATGTAAAATGGAATAATTCTATTGTATGTGTTTTAAAACTAACAGACACATGGTTTCTTGATTCTCTGTATTGACTTTATAATTTATTTTCTATGAGCGTCCATACTTTATATATGATGGATGTATGGGAAAGCACAAGTATTTTTACCTCACTTGATCTATAGTCCTCTTAAGATTTAGCTCCTCTTTTCTGTTAAACTGTATTTCCTGTCATTTTCCTCAGTGTATTTTTGGACCAGGTATATCCTGTGCATACCTTGGGCTTCCTTGTATTTATTGTCTTCAGTTTCTGAAGGAAACACTTTTCCCTTCATATCTGGAAAATAAAGCAATTTTTCCATTTTAGCATGGAATATTTTCAGATCCAAATCTGACATATGACTGCTCACTTTATTTAAATTTTGATTTATTTAAGAGAAAGCACATGTGTATGCACACACATGTAACTGACCTGTCCCTTGGTTCTCTCTCAAAATGCTCCAGCAGCCGGGGTTGGATCAGATTTGATTTAGAAGCTGAGAGCGCAGAGCCTCTTGTACAGGTGGCAGAGACTCGGATACTTGCAACATCAGCCACCATTCCCAAGTGTGTGAATGAACAGAAAGCTGGAATCAGAAGCGAAGTCAGGATTGAAAGCCAGGCAGTTCAGTATGGAATGTGGGCACCTCAGGAAGCATCTTGACCTCTGCATTAAACTTCCTGCTTTTTCAGGCTTCCCTTTGCTTACCTTACATGTCCTTTCACTGTGTCCACATGAAGACAAAGTTATCCATGCTGAAATTTTCTTACTGCCCCTGAGCACCTGAAATTCAGCTTTCGTCTTATTACCTTATATATCATAATCACTAAATCGCACTATGCAAATGGCAGTGGTTGTTGAATGATGTGTCAATAAACAGCGAGTAACAGAAGTTGACCTGTGGGCTTATTTTTGAGTGACAGCTATGAGTGTATTCAGTTGCTGGTGTCATCTCTGTGTTTGTAAGCAGTAAGCAGTGACCGTTGGTACAAGTGCTTTGAGTACAGACCAGGGGAAACCAAGCACTCTGGATCTCGAAGCAGTGTGCTGTGGTGACTGACTAGGAAATGAGCCACACCTTTTGTACTCAGAGTTGCATTAGATTTTTGTATGCCAACCAGAGTGCTGCACTTCAGATTTGGAGCTCACATCAAAGTCCCCTCAATAACAGAGATTTCCAGAGTCATCAGCTAGCCTTTGTAATCATCCACTTCTAGCCATCACATTGTGAGGGCTTTCTCAGGGCAGAGGTGTGTGATTTCTCCTGAGGATAATGTTGTTCTCTTTCAATTGCCGTTTCTGATCATGCCTGTACCTATGGTGGCAAATGAACCACCGCACAGTAATTTATTGAGCAGAAATCTTAGGGGTAGGCAAAATTTGGAGACCATTGTAAAAAAAAAATCATCCCCCCATCCCTAACAGCAATGGTTCATTTCCAAAATTTCAGCTATTAGACACTGGCTCACACCTCCTAAACGCGTCTGACAGAAAGCAGGTTCCCTCAAGTTTGAATAACAACAATGTTGGCATAAATTCAATGTCCTGTGTTTTTCAAAGCCCCTTGACTTGCATTATTTCATTTATTCTCAAAATCAGTGCACCTTAAGATGGTAGAGTGGGAGAATCATCATGTTACAGAGAGGAGAATGGAGATTTATTGCTGCCAAATAATTTACCCAAAAATTACTCCATAATTCAAGCTGGAATTAAATTGCAGATTTTCTCTTGATTTCTGGTGATATTGTTTTCTAAATAAAGTGATATACACATTGATCATTGATGCCTTCACATTAAAGAGTTGCTTGGATCAATTCTGTAAAGAATCTTCAGCTGGAAAAGGGAATATCTAGAGCCTAAGAAAAGGGGGCGTGGCCTAGCAGCTAAAGTCCTCGCCTTGAACCCACTGGGATCCCATATGGGCGCCAGTTCTAATCCCGGCAGCTCCACTTCCCATCCAGTTCTCTGCTTGTGGCCTGGGAAAGCAGTTGAGGTTCGCCCAAAGCCTTGGGACCCTGCACCCGCGTGGGAGACCCGGAGGAGGTTCCTGGTTGCTGGCTTCGGATCGGCGCAGCACGACTGTTGCAGTCACTTGGGGAGTGAATCATCAGACGGAAGATCTTCCTCTCTGTCTCTCCTCCTCTCTGTACATCTGACTTTCCAATAAAAATAAATAAATCTTTAAAAAAAATGAAACAGAAGGAAAAATACAAATTGTGGTATGATGTGATCTCACAGTAAAATACTGACCAGAATATTAAAATTGCTAACATTTCATAGCTAGCAGGATAGGAACTGTGCTGTAGAGCCCTTCAATTCATTCCCTGATATTAAACTAACTTACTTCTCTTTTGAAACAATGCCTTCTCTCTATGCCACACTACTGAATATTTTGAGATCATCACTGATTTCTAAGAAGGTTAAGGAATTACGCATATAGACCCTATTCACATTTGGCTCAGTTTACTGCTGTGATAACATCGTATAAAACCATAATATTCCTAAATTGTCATACTTTGGATAGTGACATTTATAGTCAAGAAGCATCACTACAAGGATTGTCATGTCCTTTTACTTTTTGGAGGCGCTAATTTTTTTTTTTTAACACATTTCTAAACCCTCCTCTCTGAACCCTTGTAAACCACTATTCTGTTTTCTGTGTGTGATAATGACATTTTGAAAACATCATCAGTTTGAATATGTTGCGTGTAACATTTTAGACTGAATTCCCCCCACAAATAAATTTCTGGACAGATATGTAGCTTTTCACGTGAGTTAATATTTCCTTTGGGGTTGGTGGCAGGGTAGTGTTCTCAGTGAGGACATAACAGTAGCCATTCATCTTTTGCCAAATATCCATTGTTTATAGTTTCAGATGCTTATAAAATGGTTGCAAATAAATTGTATACAAGTTTTAGTGTGCCTATATATTTTTTTTCTTGGAGATAATGCTCAGAAGTGTAATTTCTGGGTGACAGGATAGTTGTGTGTTTTGTGATTTTAAAAAACTAATTCTCTTTTCCCAGCTGACCATTTCCAATGAGATCAAGTGATCAAAGCTTCCCAGGTCCTCAGAAGCATTTCAGGTTTAGTTTTAGTTATGTTTGTGTGATACATCTTTGTGATCTGAATTTGAGTTTCTTTTTAACCTAACGCAGTTGCATGCTTCCTTCATGTGCTTATCATCTGAGAGCTATCCAGTGGCCTTTGCCCTTTCTGTAGCATGCTGCTTTATTGGCTAGAGTGGACTTTTGAGTGTTTGTTGTGTTTTGTAGATGATACTTGTCAGTTCTGTGCTTTTTTATTTTATCTGACTCCATAGCATATCTTTCTAATTAAGTCTTTAAATAAACAAAGTATTTTACTATCAATCAAATGTACCTTCTGAATTTCTCCTTTTATGGATCCTACTATCAAGTCCACTTGATTCTGAATGTTTTTCGAAATGTTTCAGAACTTTCAGTTTTAATCTAAATATAATAATTGTACAAAGTCTAAGGTATTATTCAGAATACACACATATACATGTATATATTTAAAATGTCCAAGTCAGAGTGGTATCTCCTCAAGCATTTTTCATTTCTTTGTGGTAATAATGTCCAAAATCTAATCTTTAGGCATTTTCGAAATAAATGTTACTGTTACATACAGACATCATACTATATAATAGAAGCCCAGGATTTATGTCTCTTATCTAACATGAACTTAAACCTGTTGGCCAGGTATTTTTCTGACTCTCCCTACCCTATACTCTCTAGCTGTTATTAGTCATTATTCTGATCTCAACTTTCAGCAGGTCAACTTGTAACGGTTCTACATCTAAGATCTGCAGTATTTGCCTTTCTGTGGCTGGATTACACCACTGAATGTAATGCCTTACAGTCCTATCCATGTTCGTCACAAATGACAAGGTGTCATCCTTTTTTATCACAGAATAGTATTCCACTGTATGTAACACATTTTCTGTGTGTATCAATCGATGGAAACTTACGCTGATTTCATTTGAAGTATGTGATCCCCTTTAATTAATTCTTAAAACAGGTTACATAGTTTTTAAGTTATTTTATCTAAAGATGTCCATTTACTATTATATCATTTGTTTAATTTAAAAAAGGTCTTTTACATCCAAATTCATTTAAAGCACTCTAAAAAATACAGATATTTGTGTGCAACTGAGTTCTCTATTCAATTGGAATGTTCTACCCTAATACTGTATGCAGTCATTTGACTGAGATTATATTTAGACCAGGTGGATTGAGTCCTCTCACATTTTATTTTCAAAGTAGTGTTACATATTCTAATTATTTGTATATATATTTTTTCAAAGTTGGATATTTAACAAAACACCTTTCTAGGATTTTGACAAGAAATGTATTCCATTTTCAGGAAGACTGACATTTTTACCAAACTGAGCCTTTCCATTTATTTAAAAATAGACGCCATCTTTTACCAGAAGGTGTTAGGTTTTGGTTTCCAACTCCTGTACACATTTTGTAAGTTTATACCTGTCGTGTACTTACCTTGTCCTACTACATCATTGCATCATGTCTGAATGTTTTGTAGACCTTGGACTTTTCCTCCTAGGGAATGTTGTCATTTGGAAATATTGGGTTATTTCCTTTCCACTCAACATACCCTACATGTATTTTTCTTTCAAAATACACTGGGTACACCCAGTGTGGTAGCCTAGCAGCTTAAGTCCTTGCCTTGCACACCCAGGATCTCATATGGGCACTGGTTCTAATCCCAGCAGCCCTGTTTCCCATCCAGCTCCCTACTTGTGGCCTGAAAAAGCAGTCGAGGACGGCCCAGAGCCTTGGAACTCTGCACCTGTGTGGGAGACCAGAAAGAGGCTCCTGGCTTCTGGCTTCAAATTGGCGCAGCTCTGGCCATTGTAACTGCTTGGGGAGTGGACAAGTGGATGGAAGATCTTCCACTCTGTTTCTCCTCCAATATGTATGTTTGACTTTCCAAGAAAAATAAAATAAGTCTTTAAAAAATACACTGGGTAGAATTTTTCAGCATTCGTCTAGATTACATCTGTAAGTGCAGGTTTCCTTGCCTCATACCAATCTCAGAAGAGAACATTTTGAGTCTCTTATCAGTCCATTAGAGGTAGGTTGTCCTTTGTGGCTTTGTAGATTCCCTTTATTAAGATGGGAAAGTTTCCCTCTACTCTGGTATTACTCAGGCTTTTTAATTTTCCAAATGGTTTTACTGTATCAATTGAAATGTCATCTCTTAGCCTTGCAAGCTGAACTTGACTTACATCCAAGAGGCCAAATCTAGTTACAGATTTTATCATTGTTTTGATAGACTGATAAATTCCTCTTGGTAATACTTTGTAAGGGACGTTTATATTAGTGATCAGAAGGGGTATTTTCTTTAGATTTCTTTATAATTAATGTCTCTGATTTAATACCAGAATGATACTAGCTTCATGAAATAATTGGAATGAATTTCCTCCTCCTTTGGTTAGAAGATATTGAATAAATTGGTGCTACTTGTTTTTCATCATTTGCTAATATTCAGATGAATCATCTAGGCCTTCAGAGCCCTTTATATAAAGTCTTAAAATTATGATTTTAGGTTTCTTTATTATGGGATTAAAAATTATTTCATATTGAATATGCTGTGTCAGTTTCAAGGAATTTGTTCCAATTCAGTTGTCCCATTTATGTGTGCAGAAAGTTTTGATATTCCTGGAATCAGTCATTTTTTCCTTCTCCTTTTGTCACTCTTGCTGCCATGTTTCCATTTTACTGATCTTTTAAAGGGTAAAGTTCTGCATTTCTTTAATTTCTTTTGTTTCAGTGTCTTTGGTTTCTGTTCTTACTGCCTTCTGTCTGCTTCTGTTGGCTTTGACTCATCTCCTCCTAGGTCCCTCTTTTCTGGTGTGCATGTTCCATGCTACAGATTTTGCTGCTTCCTCTGCTTTACTAGTGGTGTATGTGTTTTGATGTATTGTTCTTCTTTTAGTCAAATGACATTATTTTTCCTTTAAGACTCCTTCTTTTGACCCATGTGTTAAAGTATATGATTTAGTTTCCATGTTTGTGCTTGTTGCTGTAATCCTTTTAGTTATTGATTCCTATTTTTATTTTATTGTGATTAGAGAAGATGTTCTGTGTGGTTCTAGTTTTGTCTGGGACTCTGCCAGCAGGACTACTTGTTACAGACCTAACTTGTTCCCAGGTTCTATTTATTGTTTTTAGGTCTAATTGCTTTGCATTGCTAAGACTGCATGATTCTATTGTTCGTTCTTCCAGCTCACTGATTTTTCACTCACTCTCCCTTGTTTCTTGTTTGGAGAGCACATTGGATTTTTCTTTTCTTTGATTACTGTATTTGAAATTTTGCACTCTACGCTTGAGTCACCGTGATATTTCTTACTTAAAATTAGATTTTCATTTGTTTCAAGTATATTTTTAATAGTTTTGTGAAGCTTTTTTTATGGCTAACATAACGAATAAGGACTGTTAATATATGTGAGGCCACCACATCCCTTGTGCTGTTTGGCCGCAGTTCAACAATTATTAGCTAAAAAACGTTTTGCCAGGTTGCCTTTTACCTTTTCTTATGGGGAATTTGTCCAGTATCAGGTTTCTCCTGCATGCATTATGGATATGTGACAAAAAGAAAATCCAGGGACTTAGTTCCCGTGTCATTGTTCAGGCCACAGTACCATATTTAGTTTACTTTCTTCCCTTGCTTTGTATATAATGTCCAGGCTTTTTACCTGAACTTGTACCACATACTTCAGTCAGAATGCTTGTAGTCGGAACCTGGAATTAAGAGCGGGCTTAGGATTCAAACCCAAACATTCACATAGTGTTTAATGGGTAGTCCAAGTGTTATTTTGAACTGCTGAACCTAATGTCTTCCACTTTGTAAATGTTTCAATGCCTACGCGGAATCTGAGGATTCAGATAAATGCACACAATACAAGAGAAGAGGAAAAAAATGTATCTGTGGAGGCCAAAAAGTATTGTGATATAGCTATGTTGTAATGGGTCCAAGATAAAAGAGGCTGGAAATGTGGAGCTTGTATGGATTGGATGTTTTCATACTAATGGAAAGCCATTGGAAACTATTATGTAAATCAGAGTTCATGGACTTCTCACATGAGTTGACTAAAGATTGAGTTAGTGAAAAGGAGAGAGATCCTTGAAGAAGTGCAGACAAAATTATCCTAATTAATGGATTACGTAGATCCTTAAAACTCTTCTAAAATGGCAATTGGAATAAAATAGTGTATGGTCAAAATTGGGGTTAACCCAGACTTGGTGTTAACCCAGGTTTCTGTACTGAGTCAAAAATGCCCGCAATAGTTTACATAAAGCTAGGAACACCATCCCGCTGATTCCCAGGTATGCCTGCGATCTGTTCAGTTTACCTCGTAATGATAAATTACGCAATTAGATTTCCGTCACTATAGATATAAACACTACAGTAAAACTGATTACAGTTTTGCACTCCCTGGGTGCATTTGCAGAATCAATTATGCTGTATTTCCAATATGACAAACTGCAAGAGAGATTGTGCTTGATTTTTTCTTCTCTCCTCATATTCGTATTGTTAATTTGCCAAGTAATTATCACTCCAGGCAAGACTTGTAACTGAGACAAACCTTTTGAGGGAAGCTGGAGCTCAGCATGAAGCAGTCCTCCAAGCTCACCTTGACTGTCCTGGTTGGCAGGCTGTCCTCCTCAGCCCCACCTGCTGGCACTCTGCAAACACAGATGATCATTGTGCATCTGGAATTAGACCTACCAAGCAAAAAAAAAAAAAGTTAGAATTTAGATATTCATTCTAAAACTTCAGCATATTATTCTAACAGTTTGGTTTTTCCTGTGGAAACACTTTAAAATTTGAGCTAATTAGAATCTCAGTACCCAGAAGAAATTGATGACGATCTGTTTTGGGCTGAAATAGGAGAGGTATACTGGGATTTCTGTCTTTGACACATTATTTTTTTATTAGAGTAATTCCAGACATACATTTTATAAAATCTGGGTCTGGTTCAGAATGATAGTTCCACATCCTTGGTTCTATTTTCCAATGTTTGCAGATGCATAAATCCACTTATTTTCATTTACTGTACTTAGGTCTACCATCTCATGGTCCATCACTATGGTAACAACTGAGAGCATTATAATAATAAAAGAAAGAATGAAAACTTTTGGCCTCTAGGTCAAAGTGGCCTATTCAGAGTTGCAGTTCACTCACTGGATTTTTTTTTCCCTCCTCAGTGTGTCCATTTTTTTCTCAAACTCAAACTGTGATCTCTCCAGTTAAGTTCCTCCGGTGTCATAGATGTGCCATGTTCCTTCTGAGCATGCTTAATTGTCCCACCTATTATTGAATAGTTAGATGGAGTTTTTAGTTGGCGAATTGAGCCATCCTTCTAAAACACCTGGTTATGTTTTTTCCACAAATTTGAGTGGCATGCCTATCTTTTTTGGCCAAATAGTCAATTTGTGATGATTGTCTGCTATCTCCAGCTTGCTCTTATCCCAGATTTTTTTTTTTAAGATATCTTTCTCTAAAGCACAAATATCTTTCTCTACAGCACAGAGCACATCTCTAGCATGGTTTATCCAATTTGGATTAAGTAAAGGAGGTAGGGATTCCAGATTCATAAAGGAGGTAGGGATTCCAAATTCAACACTAAAAATATGAAAAATCAAGTTAAGTTTTAATTACAAGTAAACAGTTAAAACATACCTGAGCACTGCATAGCATTTAGTTATATTAAACTATTAAAATTACTGCTTTTAGCATAAACATAGCTTCGAATATTACATAAGCATATTCACTGTAGAGTATAATTTGTTGTTTTTCTGAAATTCAAGTCTTAGCTGAGTATTTCATGTTTTTTGAGAGTGTTAGGATAGTAGCTGTTTACAAGTCAAACTTAGGTTATGTCATGTTGCAACTTACTGAATTACTTATGAGTGTTAGTTTCTACAATGTTGAAATGAAGTTTGATAAAGCAACCTATTCTCTAGAGTTATTTAGGGTATTATTTTCCTAAATGTTTCAAAACTGCAGTACCACATTTTTTGTCATGTTAACCCTTTGGTTGTTGCTGGCTCTTTTCCTTCTTTTGATTTCCAGAAACACTAGCACACACAGACACACACAATTAAGAAATTGGTATAGGTATAATATATTATCATGGTATGCAAGTCTATTTATGAAATTCATAGAAATGTATATGATTAGAACTATGCATGAATTTCAAAAAATTTTACACTAAAATAAATTTAAGTTCCACTTCCCATAAACTTTTTAAAATACCTTCATATATTTGTGGGTGAAGTTTATGTGTCTGTTGTATCACACGGGAGCGGCGGGGAGAAAATTGGATGCATTGCTCACAGTATTTCAGATTTGTTGAGGTGGAATAGTAGAGCTTTAGAAATGCAAGCTGTTATTATGCAGTTAGGTTTCATGGCCCATTGGAAAAATATCTGGGCTTAAATCAAGAATTATTTGCCTTTCTCATAGGACAGCACAGATAAATGTTCAGTTTACCAAACTCTTTCTCAGATACCATGAACTATGCACAATTTAAATGAATTTTTCCAGCCATGCCTTGAAACACTCCAAGCATATGTTTCTGATGAATTTGTACCAAAATCACAGAAATGGTTCTTTTTTCCCTCTCTCTCATTCTAAGCTCATAAAATCTACAGAGATTATCTTTATGTATTAGAATTTGTTACAGAGATTTAGGAAGATGTTGAATTTAAGTGTTTATTTCTATCTCCTCCATCTCACTGCTTTCTTTAGGTTAATTGCTAGCCAACTGAGAGTTAGAATTATGATCAGCAGCTCTCTGAGCTGAGTTATTTGCATATGGAAAAGGGACTTGATATTAACAACAACAAATAATTTTTTGGAAAATCAGATTTTCAAAGAACACCAGTAATGAAGTTCAAGCCTGAGGCTGCAGTGAGTAACAGAGTCAACAAGTTCAGACCCCTAATCATGAATACTGATGAACAGCAAACATAGCTGAAGTGTTCAGCATTTAGGTGTATGCCTAAAGAAAGATAGCCTAATTCATTCAAGGAATCTGCTTGCACAAAGGTTCCCATTTGTCCCCTGGGTAGAATGTGGTTTGGGAATAATCATAAATACCAAAAAGAATTGTATTAGTGCAGTTATGGTGGATTGAAATAATGTTACAGAAAATGCAAAAGAATTCCTCTAACAAATGCTGTGGAAACATATTTCTGTAGATGGACATTGAGAAACCAGCATCAGAACTCTGTGTGTGTGTGTGTGTGTGTGTGTGTGTGTGTGCTCAAACATATAAAAGCAGGCACTATAGAGGACAATACACTAAACAGAAGATTTTATGAATATTTATGAAAATTTTTATGAATATATGGATGAATATTCCTAGAATGTCACATAAAGTTGGTAACTTCAACATTAATAATAGACCATTTCACCTACCTGCTTAATCTCAACATTGTTTATATTTTGAAAATTTAAGTCGCAAATTCACTGAGAAGGCCTAAAGGTATTCTCCGTTCATAAAAAAATCCTTGGATTTGGGAACTTGAATAAGGCTCAAGGTTACAGGATTCATGTCAGACCAAATTTACTTAAGGACATCTGAATGAGAAAAGCAAGTGGGTAAGGTTAGAAGGAGTGGACTGTGGATCCTACTAGCCAATATTTTTTTAAAAAGGTTGCTATTTATCATTTTGAATTACTAGTCTGCCTTAATAGTTAAAATACACTGATTTCTTAATTCTCCTAGTCCGTGAGCTGAGTGTAAGACCAATCCATAGTATCACATTCAACTTTCTTTCCATCCTCTGGTGGCTTTACCATTGTGATTTCTCAGTATGTGTTACTTTAATCCATGTTGTGAACGTGGACAGAAATCAGCATTGAAGATGATCATGTGTGAGCAACTGATTGTAAGTCTAAGTGGTCCAACTGAGGAGGAAATGAATAAATCCATGCAGATAGTTAATGTTAAGGACTTCCCAGGCTACAAAGGTTAGCAGACACACTAGAGGAATCTTTACTTGACTGTATGCCATCCTGTAGAGAAAATATGGGATTTGTAAGTAGAAGACCTGAGTATTTGTGTAATTTCCACCATGTATCAGGGGGATCCTCTGTGAGGAGCTTGAGAAATTCCTTTAGTTCTTGAAATCCAATTCTGCTGTGGATGACAGCAGTCACTCCATTTCCCCTTAAAGTTTTTGTGATGATAAATAAGATGATGTCCTTCTCCAGATCTCTTCTGTCAGGAAATCGTTATTACATACACTGACAACCATGTTTACTGAAATATACTTACAGCAGCAAAAAAGTATAGGTAGCCAATCAATTGGAAACTGGTTAGATTAATGTTAGCCTATTCACAAAACTAAACATTAATGATGCATTTTTATTGATTTCAAAAAGAATTTCCATGATATACTTCTAATGGGAAAAAATGAAAAATCTAGGAACTGTTCTTATTTTAAAAAATAATAGGTATAGGGCCCAGCATGGTAGCTAGTGGGTAAAGTCCTCGCCTCATATGCGCAAGGATCCCATATGGGCACTGGTTCATGTCCCTGAGCCCGCTTCCCATCCAGGAAGAAGCTCCTGGCTTCAGATTGGCTCAGTTCCAGTCATTGTGGCCACTTGGGGGGTGAGTCAGCAGATGGAAGCTCTTCTGTCTTTCCTCCTCTCCATATAGCTGACTTTCCAATAAAAATAAATACGTCTTTTTTAAAAAGGGAAGTATAAACTGTACCAGCACAGATGACTGCAATTCTTAGGCCATCCCCCAATATGTGTCTGACATTGGAGGAGAGGAATAATAAAGTTGATAAAGAAGAATGAAGAGTTTCGAGTCCCTAAAAAATGCTAGAAACTATTTTAAATACTTGTGTTCATTCTGTCTTTCCCATGAAGATACTGTTATCTTCATTGAACAGACAGGAAAATTGAAATATCATAAGATAAAATAAGTTTGAGATCATAATAAAGACTGATCGTTTTAGACAAGCAGAGCTTGAATCGGTGTAGTCTGATCATAGACTTTTCCTTTGGCCGTTGAATGAATCTGGGAATTAGGATGTGCTTCCAGATTATTTTCTTCCAGTTTTGTATATTTCTCTGTGTTTTGAGTATTTCCACCAAATATCTGGTACTTTATACTTTAACACAGTGCCTTTACAAAATGAGATCAAATACATGAGCACATTTTGTTTCATAGTCTGTCACTTGTTGTACTTACATAAAAGCAAAAATACTAAAATGCTCATCATAATAGAAAAAAACAAAGTTGTTCGGCACATTAGCATCTCTTTACACAATCTTTGCTACAGCGAGGAAACTTGAAAATAAGACACATTTCCTGCATTTATTTTCTCCACAATATAACTCGTGATTGCTTTGCAGATGGGATCTGATGATCAAATTGTGTATCTTCCTAAACCCACTCATATCAATAACATGCCAGACAATGAGTAGTGAATGATGTCAGCACCCCATCGTCAGAGCAACTACCAGCAGGAGCTTTTGGACCAAGAATAAAAATGACAAGTGTATACATTTCCAGCTTTGCAATCAACATGGAAATTAAACTTATAGATGCTGAGTGGCCTTATAGAGAGGGCTCCAGCTGCAAACAAAATGCCAAACCAAGAATGGCAAACCACAGAGGCATTCAGCACTTGTATTCAGCTGCCTACTGATTGAGAGCCCTAGCAGTGGGGTGGAACGGGCAGGCAATATTGAATTGTTTCCAGAACTAACAGGGGATATTCAAACATTATTGTCATCCAGTGGACCACTGAGGCTCAGGAAGGGAATGGTCGGGGCTTACACAACAAGCTAGAAAAGCATAGAATTACCAAGTGAGGCCAGCACATGTTGCTCCCCTGCCTTTCTTCATCATTGAGTTTATAGAATTATCCATTCACACTTACATGCAAAAGACATTGATTTGGACATTTAATTTAATCAACATTTCTTGAATACCAGTGGTCTACTGTCTTTACTACAGCCAGGGCAATCTTTTTAAAAATGGAAATTAGATCATGTTCTCCTTAAAACACTGCAGGTAGAGTAACATTGCTCTTGTAATAAAAGCTCTGAGTATTGTTCATATGCCAAATCAACTTAGATTCTAGGCTCAGATGATTACAAATGGGGTTTTGACCCCCTAACCATGTGACAGCATATGTATAATCCTTGGATATAGATAGAGGTACCAATATTGATATTAATATACATATCTCAAACCCTCTTAGCTTGACTCAGATGCATTGCAAGACTTCTCACATCTCTGACCTCTTCCAATAAATGCTGGTAGCATCCACCAATTGTCCTAAAAAAAGTGCCCTTTCAAGGTGGTACTACCCTTGTTGATAATTTCTGATTAAATTGCAAACTGATGTCCTGACATGTTTTATGCATTTTTAAAATGCTGTATGAGGGATTGATAATATTAGGAAAATGGTGGGGGGATACAGGCAACATCACACTCAAGAGTTGAGATGGATAGCAGAATAGACTTCTATGGGACCCTTGGGTACAAAACACTGAGTGCAGAAGACAGCTATGTTTGTGGCACTGTTTCCACCAAGAAAATCTTAGGATTCCTTGGAAACTATGTTAATGCAAGATGTGCATGATGAATACATATTACGATACAAAAATCCTATGAACTATGTCCACTTTGGATGTAATGATTTTCCTGTGGGTTTGACTGAATTAAGGAGGTCATTCAGAGGATTTTGATGGGAGAAGGGAATACTCACATACTCATTAGTGATGGTAATTTAAATATTGCTGAAGCATCGGCAGTATTTATATGAAAACAGCTCAATTTGCCTAAAGCAGAAAGTTGCTGTCTGAGCAGAAACTTAATATTCAGTATAATCAAAATGACTACCCTACACCTGCAAAAAGCATCTTGCAAATTTTGTGATTAGGACATTACTTTTCCTTACAGTATCAACAAGGATAGTCATTTTATAAAGCTGATTGTTCTTTGTATTCTCGCACTGTGATGACTTCTTTGTTTGCAACTTTCCCAGCTTGCTAATTTTCATGAAAATAAAGGAATTAGGCCCTTTCAAAATATTGCCTGTGTTGGCCAGGCATGATGCTCTTGACTTACCCGTGAGCCCTGAAATGAACCATGTACATTTTTCCCATGTGGCTGGAGAAATGATTTTGTTTTCATCTGCCTACTTTGATGTGTGATTTCCTTATAATGAAGCTTTTCGATGCTGCCCACTGTGTCCTTTGCCTTAACAGAGGCAGTACACTCTGACCTTGACTCAGTGGACTGTAAGGAACTGAAAACTCAATGACGTGCCCACTTACAGTTTGTGTTCAGTGTTCTCCTGGCAAGTGTCCCTGTGTCTAAAGGACTTAAAGAAATGGGTATAGGAAATAAACAGCACTTCTCAAAGGATGAAATACAAATGGCTTCTAGACAGGAAAAAGTACTCAGGATCACTAAGCATAAAATAAAAACCCCAGCGGGGTTGCATCTCACCCCGGTTAATAGCCATTATTCCCAAAATCAAAAATCCAAAATGCTGGCAAAAATATGGAGAAAAGAGTCCTCAAATACATTGTTGGTTGGGAACGTAAACTAATTGCAACAATTATGATGACAGTATAGAAAGTCCTCAGAAATGTGAAAATTACTGATGAAAATTTACCCAAAGGAATTGAAAGCAGCATATGAACAAGTTATCTGTACTCATGGCTATAGCAATTCAGTTCATGCTAGCTAAGATATGGAATCAACCAGGATGTCAATCAACCAATTACTAAAAAAGAAACATGTTGTATCTATACATGATGGCATACTACTCACTGAAAAGAATGAAACCCTGGCTTTTAGAGCAAAATAGATGAGACTGAAGAGGATTATACTTTTTCAGATAAACCATGCCAACAAAGATAGGTATCTTTCTTTTGATTTGTGATATTTAATATGTAGAGTATAATAAAAGTAATCTAAGTGTAACTGACATCTTGAGATTTGATTATTATTTATAGCCATACAGAACAGTTGGATTTCTACTTTCTGCTTGCTGAATTCTTTATTTAGTGGAGGATTAAAGCCTGTAACTGTAAGAAAATTGAAAGTACATTATCACAAAAATTAAGGGAAACAAAGGAAAAAATAAAGCAGGCATGAGGGGGTGAGAAGTATTGTTATGTGCTTAAATTGTATGTATGAAGTACATGTACTCTGTTCACACTGTATAAATACAAAAAGAAAATCCAACTGTCATATGACCATGGAACATTAAAGAATTCCCTGTGTTCCAATTTCTGTATTTTAAAAATGTGGAGGTAAAGTTGTTTATTTAATGAGACACATGAGAAATTACATAAATAAATTTAGTACCTATATGAGCCAATGTTAAGGAAAAATATCAATAAAATTTAGCTGCTAATATTAAAACACTCTAAGAATTTTGATATGGGAGAATGTAATACTGGATGTAATACTTTGATTCTGGAACAAATCATATGAATTTTCTAAAACTGAATCCTAGAGAAGAATTCAAGAAAATATCAAACACATACGACAAATATGTGTCCCTCCTATTATCTTATTTTCTCTGACTTGCACATTTAAGTTTCGTTAGGCTGTAGGATGTAGACTGTGGCATTCTTGGAGGCATCCATTGTGGATAGATGCATTCACTTATTCTTTCACACAGAAATACCTATTCTTCAGCACTGTCTGTGTGCAGAAGATTATGCTGGGAGCCCTGTGTCCATGAAGATAATAAAAATTCATGAGGCAATTAACTTTTATTTGTATATTAACTTGACATCACTCTATTTGTCTCTGATGAGCTTCTCCATTGTTCAGTAAGAATGAGGTGGATAACTATTAATATCTGTCCTGAGTAAATTAGTGGAAAGGCCCTCTACCCCCACTTGGTTCCTTTCTGTGTGGACCCTATGCCGGACTCTTTAAAAGTACACAAACGCATATCAAAAACACACTAAATGTAGTTCTGCTGGAGGATTGGGAATGCTTTATGAAATAAATGTTCCTTGTGCCTTGAATTTGCATAAGTAGAAAGGAGAATGCAGTTTCAGGCAAGAAGACCAAAAGGAATATCTGTATTGTGTTTAGGGGCAAGGATGAAATCAGTAGGCTCTTATCCTAGAAAAATGGACAAGGAGAGATTTCATTAGTAAGGAGGATATGAAAGCAGCACCAGGAAACCCAGAGTGATTTTAGTGTAGTTGTATTTCATTGCTTGTTCTCAAAGAGATTATAACAGGACATTGCTACTGTGCTAAAAATTTGTAGGAATGTGAGACAAAGGCAGGATTATATTAAATTAACTGGCTAAATGACAAGCCAACATAAGAAACTTCATATTTTAATTAGAGAAAACGTTTTGTATATAAAAAGAAATGAATATAATGTTGTGATTGTTTTAGACCACTGCTGCAAGAATATCCCCCAAACTAAATGTTCATAAAATAAAGTGTGGTAGAATGTTGAAGTTTGGAATAGGGTGCTGAAATTTTTCTGTAAGACAGAGACAAGATTGAATCATCCTTTTTGACATCAAGATGCACATGCTGAGTTTTGGTGGTAGGGGGAGTATTACTCTTTGTATGAAGATTATGGTTATACGTATAATATACAAAGTTAGTACAACACGTTTATAAAAAGTTAAATAAGTTGGTCATGGCATGATAGCCTAGTGGCTGAAGTCCTCGCCTTGAATGTGCCAGGATCCCATATGGGCACTGGTTCTAATCCTGGCAGTCCTGATTCCCCTCCAGTTCCCTCCTTTGGCCTTGGGAAGCAGTCAAGAATGACCAAAGCCTTAGGACACTGAACCCACGTGGGAGACCTGGAGGAGGCTTATTCCCCTGGGTATAGAATCCTTTCATCTGCAAGTAGATAATTTGGACTTTGTCCTTTGCATTTTCTATCATTTTGATTTCTTTTTCTTGCATAATGGACTTGGCTTAAATTTTCAGAACTGTATTTAAAAGCAATGGTATCAGGCGCATCTTTGGTTCCAGATGATAGCAGAAATGTGTCAGCTTTCAACATTCACTATGATGCCGGGTGAGGGTTTGTCATATTTTGCTTTGGTTCCATAGAAGAATGTTGCTTCTAAACCCAATTTGTAAGATTTTTATCATGAAGGGATACTGTATTTTATAAATGTCTGCTTTGAATATATGAACAAAATCACGTTTCTATTCTCCAATTTGTTAATGTGGTGTGTCACTTTCATTGACTTACAGATGTTGAACCAACCATGCATACCAGGGGATAATTCTTTTGGTACAAGTGATTGTTCTCTTTGATGTGTGTTTGAATTTGATTAGTTAGTATTTTATAGACATTTCTGCATCTATGTTCCTCAGGGATATTGGTCTGTAGTTCTCTGTTGTATGTGGTTGAATTGTTTGGAGGAGAATTTGAGGAGAATTTAGTGCTTAAAGTCTGTTAGAATTCAAAAGTGGTTTTCTTTGTTGGAACAGTCTTTATTACTGATTCCATCTCTTAGTTTTTGGTATATTTAAGTTTTCTCTAACTCTTCATGACCCAATCTAGGTCTATTATATATGTCCATACATCTACCCCCTTCTGTTTTCCATTCTGTCAGCATATAGAGCATATAGCTGTTTGTAGTAATTTCTAACTATTCCTCCTATTCCTGTGATATCCATGTTGATGCATCTGCATTCTCATATCTGCTTTTATTAATATGGTTATTTCCCTCTTTTTTATTAGTAGTCTGCCAATTTATTTACTTATAAAGAACAGCCATTAATTGATCTTTTATGAGTTTTTAATTTTGTTGATTCCTCATTCTAGTAATTTTTTCCTCCTACTAACTTCAGATTATTTGTTACTACTTTTCTAGGCCCTTCAGATGCATTGCTACTTTATTTACTTGACTTTCCAATTTTTGTATGTGTGCATTAGTTGTTTTTGCAGTATCCTATAAGTTTTGATATGTTGTGTTGTCATCTTGATTCATTCTAGCATTTTTTAATTTACCTTTGGATTTCTTTTATGCCCCTCTGTTCACTAACGAACATATGGTTGAGTCTCTAGATGCCTTTGAGTATTTTCTAGTCTAATAAGTTGTTAGTTTCTCAATTCACTTTGTTGTGATTATAAAAGATATATGAATTCAATAAAATTTTTAAGACTTCCTTTTTGACCTAGCACATAGCATATCCTACAAAAAGTTTTATCCACTGATGAAAATAAAGTGTCTTCTGCAACTGTCCAGTGATAAGTTCTGTAGATATTGATCAGGTCTCTTTGGTGCATAGTGTAGATTAACTCTCTCTTGTTTATTTTCTGTCTAGTTGATCTGTCCATTGATAAAGTTGGATGTCGACCTCCCCATTACTGTTGCATTGAAGTCTGGGTCTCCCTTTGCATCCATTATCAGTTATTTTATATGCCCAGATGCTCTGACTTTGAATTTGTGTACATTCATTATAATACATACTGCTGTTTAGCAGTGTTCAGGTGATCCACTCCCAGCTATGTAAGCTAACCCCATCCACAAAGCCTGTGGATACTTCATCCTGGCAGGTGGAGCGCAGGAACCTGTGAGTGAGGAGAGCGATGGGAGACCCCTGGTGCTCTGAGGCAGCTCTTAAAAAACACAAGATTTTCCTGCAAGAGTATCATCACCCTAGTAAAAATTGTCTTTCTAATTTAACATAAATGCTTACAACAATCTCATCCCTCAAGATTCATGGGCAAAATTATAGAATAAGAGTTTCACTGTCACAAAATCTGTTGTCCTAGTTCATCCCTCCCCCCCAAAAAGCATAAATGTTCCTAAAAAAAAGTTTCCTCAACTAAATGGAGCGATCCTCTTTAAACTCTGCAATTTCTCAGAAAAAAAATATGGAAATCATAGGAATTTTTCTTAGGTGGATATGGAGTTCAAATCCTGAATCTATAGCTAGTTTATCTCCTGTTCACAAGTTGCTACTCTAGCATCTCTGTGCTTCAATGATCAACTAGGCACAGCATGAGAAAAACTTGGCTAGATATTTATCTGCTATTTTGGTCCATGAAACCAGGGAGTTGTTATTAAGGCACCATAAAAAATTTTAAAAGAACTCATAAAAATGCAAAGTATTATTATTAAAAACTGGCTCCAGTTGTAGCCATGCCTCTGTCAAATAAAGTAATTTTTCTCCCATTTTGGTCTAAGCTAATGGTGATTGGCCTAAAGAATTTTGAGCTGTACAGGATTTCAGGAAGGAAGATTAGATGTTATAAATAATCACTGGAAGTAAATGCGTGTACATGAATGTGAAATGACACCTCCGGAATTTCCTGGGAGTCAGGAGTGACATTTAAGCAATGGAAAACATCAGCAGAACGAATCGACTCACAGAACACAAATTTATGTCACAAAGGAAATGGAAGTATGTTGCTCCTTCTGAAAAAAGAACTTACGAGAACGTTAATAACATGTCTACCATGCAGATTTGTCTACCAAAATGGGGAGTTATTTCCTCATAAAACCCATCCTGGGTACAACTACATGCTTCGACTTTGAGAAGCACAGCTCTGTTCTTCAGTCAAATATAGTGCTGTACCATAACCCAGAATACTCTCTTACCTACCTCTGCCTTTTCATTCTTTCTCATGTGCCTGTCGAATATCTGCCATCTCAATAAGGCCTAGAATCACATCACTTATCTCAGTTACAAATTTGAATCCCAGGTTAGAATGAGTTGATTTATATCGCTATAGAATTTAAAAGAACAGGTACATTAACTTAAGATGCAACTGAGCAGGCACTCACGTGATATTGTCGGGAAACTTTTCCTCTGTTGGCTCTGATTTCTTTAGTGTTGAACATTTTTTTTTAATTAAAAGGTCCATCAGTGAGAGCAAAATCATTGCCAAATATTCGAATTCAGATTGAAAAAAACTCTGCTGAAAGAAGAAATGGAAATAGATGTTGTTATGTCACAGAAAGTAGCTAGTCTTTTTTTAAATATATTTTTATTTTGAATTTTGAATTGTGCAATTTTTTGTATAGACTGGGATTTCCCCCCCCAAAATCCCACTCCCCATCAGATTTTTCCCCATTTAGCTTATCTTTCAAACATACCTAACAGCTAGAAGTCATCTGCTTGTTCATTCCTCCAGATTGCTGAAATGATCAGAGTTGTGCCCATCTAAAGCTAGGAGTTGGGAGCTTCCTCCCTGTCTCCCATGTGAGTTCATGCTCCCAAGGCTTTGGACCATCCTTGAATGCTTTCCCAGGCCACAACCAGGGAGCTGGATGGGAAGTGGAGCCACCCAAACTAGCAGCAGCACTCATATGGGATGGCAGCACTTGCAGACAGAGTATTAGCCCATTAAGACATTGTACCAGTCCCTAAAAGTAATATCTCATCCTATTCGGTTTTTTTTTTTTTTTAGCACTGACAACTTCCTAACTTGCATTAGTTATCTGTGCACATGTCTCGTTTCTCTACTAGACGGTAACGTCCTAGAGACTAAGTGGACGCTCCTATTCATCTTTGAGTTTCCCATGATGCCTTTACACAATGCTTTGTTCTACTTTTCCTATGGTCTACTCAGCATGGAAGTAAAAGCAGAGCACTTAGCCTCCTTGTACTCTGTCGTTGAATTGAGATATAGTAATGGATCATTTCTCAACTCCCTTCTTGCATTGAAATCTGTTTATTCTGTATAATGAAATGGTCATTGAGTAGATGACTGGCTATTATGAGAAAATGCAGAAATGATCATGCTTTCCATTTATTTGGTTATATCTCAGGAATGTCAGTTCTGAGTTAAATCCACAACTATAGCAAACTAAAATGTCCAGTTTAAATATGACCTGATAATACATTTTTTCTCATTTTGATTTCCTACACATGGAATACACAGCATTCATAGCATTCATGTCATTTTCCAGTTTGTTGCTTTCACAGAGAAAGATGCAGTAGCTGAATGATCCTTTGGAAGAAAATGAAACACAGTTTGTTTCCTGTTAGCTCACATGAGATGATGGGCCTTCACACAACAACAGGGTTCTTTAACTCAGAGAACCCAACTAAAAATAGAGAGTTAGTAATAATTGAAAATTAGTAAGTTTAATAATAAACTTGAGTAAGGACTTGCTAAATATTAGGCACAATACCAAGCAACTACATTTAAAAAATTTGGGGTATTCTACCTATGAGCCAGGAATGGCATTCCCATTGTACAAAGGAAACAAAAGAATTAGGGCTCAGAGAGTTGTCTTACAGACGCATACAGCAGTGGAGCAAAGAACCTTAACCGTAAGTGCTTCTGTTGTGAATCCAGAGTCTGAACACTCAAAATGCAGTCCTCCTTCTGTCAAGCTCAGAGATAACTGAGTCATTTCATTATATTTCTTCCCATAGACTTCAATTCTTGGACTTTTTCATTTTCTATTCTAGTAATAAAGTACTGTTTTATCAGTAGAGCATTTTATAAAAATGCAAGGTCAAATTTCAGGAGGTAATTAGTATGGCTTATTAAAGGGATGCAGGGACCAAAATGGTCATTGAGGTTGGCTACTTGAGAGACTAGGGTGTTTTACAGAATTCTAGAAGTTCATGGTTGCAAGACAGTTTACCATCTATTTTGCACCATTCTCTTTCAACCTGACACTTTATCTTCCACAGTTTTAAACACAATATTATATAAGTTAGGGACTGGTGCATTGGCTCAGCTGGTTGTCCTGACCTCAAGTGCTGGCATTCGATATGCTGGCTGTCTCACTTCCCATCCATTTCCCTGCTTATGTCCTGGGAAAGCAGCGGACGATGCTCCAAAGCCTTGGGACCTTGCACCCATGTGGGAGACCTGGAAAATTTTTCTGGCCTTGGATCAGCTCAGTTGTGGTTATTGTTGCCATTTGGGGATTGAACCAGCAGATGGAAAAAGTTTTTCTTCATCTTTCTTTCTCTCTGGAAATCTGTCTTTCCAATAAAAATATTTTTAAAATAATTACACAAGTTAAACAGTGCATAGTCATATCTGACTCAGATGTACTAAAGGCAGTTTTGCAGTTTGTATAGAGGGTTCAGGATATGTTCATGTTGTTTCTACATGCTGCATGGAAAATAACTATATAGTATCATTTAAAGCATTTTCTTCATAAATCCTGCCATGATCTTCTTGAAGAAGCAAATCTGTAGATTTTAGGGTTTCTACCTAAATTGTTTGGGAATATTATTCAGCCATGAGAATGCATGAAATCCTGACGTTTGCAGTGAAATCAAACCATGTTATGCTGAATAAGCCAGACACAGAAAGATAAACTTCATTTATTTTCTCTCATATAAATGAGCTAAATTATTATATATTTATACATAAACATTAAAATGTGTTGCTATCATATTATTTGGTAAATATATGTCTATATACTATAATCACTGATTTGTTTATACATAATATACCATTTATTTTATAATTTTGTCATGAGTCTGCTATGTAATAAAAATGTCCCCACTTTGAAGAACAGTATATATATAATAGTTCTACATGAGTTATGAGGTGAACATAGCAAAATGTTATGCATTGTTAAATCTTGCTATAGTCTTTGAACTCGCGTTGCATGAAATATTTAAAAATAAAAAAATAAACCCAGGAGGGAATATGGAACATTTGGTGCAATGAGTAGTTCACTGCTAGCGATGCCTACATTTCCTATTGAAGTGCATGGTTCAAGTTCCTACTCCACTGCTCAGTTGCCTCCTGGGAGGCAGCAGGAGATGACCCTGTCACGGGTATAGGAGACTCCAGTTGATTGAGTTCTAGGAGGCTGCTGGCTTTGACCTTGCATGGAACCGGTTGTTGTGGTCAGTTGTGATATAAAATAGCAGATGGATTATTATTTCATTCTTTTTCTCTCCTTCCCTCTCCCACTTTCTTCTTATCCTTCAAAATCCAAAGTACTCAAAATAATGGATAAATAATACTAATCTTACGTCACATAGCATGAGTCAAATCCAACATGAGTGCAGACCGCATCTCTGAACTGTCTGGTGTTACCACCCAGTCTCTGCAACAGGATTTCTCTATCCAACATTGTTTCCCAACATTTTCTATCTTAGCCCCTGAGAATGTGTAAGATGAATGGAGAAAAATCCAGTGATAATTGTGTAGTTATCTTTGCCTTCCAAGAATGAAATGCCTGAGATGGCCTTAAGTTTTGGGAGTTGAAAGGGCAGCCTCAGTGGTCACACTGGTTAGGCCTCGGCTGAGGGTACTGGAGGGTAGCACACATGTGCGGAAGTGCTTACTTCGGCAAACAAAAAGTCAGAAGGGGACAGAGGGAGGAAGACGGGTTTCACAAACCCTTCTGAGAATGTGATTCTGATGATCTAAGGATTCACACCAGACCCATTTCCTCGAAGTTCCCACTGTCTTCTAATAACACCACTGGGTGCCAAGTCCTTAATCTTACAATCTTGGAGATAAGGTGAGGGGACACAAGCCATATTGAAACCATTGTAATAAATACATTCAAAATGTTTAGTTTATTAGACACCACTCATGAGAGAACATGCTCTCATCTGCTCGTTGATTCCTCGCATGCCTGCAGTGCCTGATGCTTGGACAACAGTGAGAAGCCAAGAACCCGGTCAGCATCTCCTGTTGGGGTGGCAGGGATCTAAGTAACTTGAGACATTACTTACTTCCTTCTGGGATGCACATTACACAAAGCTACAGTGAGCAAGGGGCAGAGCCAGGTCTCCAACCCAGACCACGAGATGGGATGTGGCATCTCCAGCGTGATCAGTGCCTGTCCTGACAATCTCTTTTTCTGTGGCTCTGTAGCCAGACGTGGAAGGAAAGCTTCCTCTATTCATTTCTGGCCCCTGGAGTCATCTGACCTCTCATCTTCCCTCAGGACTTCTCACCCCACTCCCTGTATAAAGAAATCATAAGTTTTTCTTGTCAGAGAAAGCAGAGGGAAGTTCTTGACTTTTCCTATTTATAATTCTGCAGAGTATAGCAGAAAACACAAATATTAGGAACAGAGCCTCTCATTATATAGATTGGTCCCACGTTGGTCACACGTTCTTTGCTGCTTGGTCTTACTAAAGAGAGTGTGAGGCAAATGTGAAGATTGAGTTGCTATTTGACAAAGTCATCCTCCTTGGCAGGAGTGGTCAAGTCAGCTGTCTACTTCATTAACAAGAAATTGGACCGTCTTTATGAAGTGGTTCTTAACTCATTAGCACCAAGTGGCATGATTGAGTACAAGAGTCAGTGCTTTGCTAGTTCTATTAGACTCACTGGACAGGGGCTTTCTGTGAGAAACTAAGTCCTACATATGCTAATTGTCAGTTTGTCCAGTGAACATCGAACTCTCTTTTGATCCCCTTATTGCCTTGATTTTAAGGCAATAGAACTTTAATAACAGTTTTACAAGGAAAGCGGCCTCGAAAAGGGGTATAATATGATTACAATGTAAATAATGTAGATTCTTATTATATATATGTAAGTTATAAAATTATTAAATTACAAAACTATAAAATTATAGTTAATACATTATAGGCTGTACTGTATGGTTTTCCAATTATATTTATGAGTTTACATAATACAGTTTTATCACATAGGTGTCCATCCATCCCGCTTGCCTTCCTCTCTCCCCCAAACCTTCTCCAACCATTTATTTCCAACTTACTACAAAAGCACAGTGATTCAGTTTACCATTACAAACTTCACTTTCTGATACATGAATATCTCATGATATGGTAAAAGTTAGGAAAAGGCAGGAAACAGTATCATAGTATAAAAATATATTTGTATCAATGGGAATCCTATTAATTAAGAGTAAAGATGCATGCTGTATTCATTCGTTACTTCCCAGTATGCTAATCTCGCTTATACTCTTCATATGTGTGTTTATGTATATGTAAATATATAGGATATACATATACATGTAGAATATTACTTGTCATATAGCAGACAGAATATATGATTTTTGTTCTTTTGGACTGGCTTATTTCACTAACCATAATGGAGTCCATCTGGGACGATTTTACTGCAATGATAAGATTTTATTCTTTTTATGACTGAGTAGTATTCCATGGAGTAGATGCACCACAGTTCCATTCTTTGTGAATGAACATCTGGATTGTTACCATGTAAGCTGTTGTAAAATTGCAATATATATGTTACACAAGATACTTCCAAAACATCATAGGCAATTGAATTAAAGATGCTCATTTTAGTGGAGATAATTGAAATCCATTATAGCTTTTTTAATCCTTAATACATTTCCATAGATTTTTGAAGGCCTTTCACATTCATGAATTTCAAAATTTTAAGCACTGAAATCAATTTATAATTATAAAATCAGTGAACTTTTTCATTTTATAGTTTTATTAATATAAAGAACATATTTCACTTATTTTACAGGTACAATTCTAAGAAGACAATCATTCTTTCCTTCCTGCTTCCCTACTCTCTGTCTTTCTTTTTTTTTAAAAAAGATTTATTAATTTTATTACAGCCAGATATACACAGAGGAGGAGAGACAGAGAGGAAGATCTTCCATCCGATGATTCACTCCCCAAGTGAGCCGCAACGGGCTGATGCGTGCCGATCCGAAGCCAGGAACCTGGAACCTCTTCCGGGTCTCCCACGCGGATGCAGTGTCCCAAAGGTTTGGGCTGTCCTCAACTGCTTTCCCAGGCTACAAGCAGGGAGCTGGATGGGAAGTGGAGCTGCTGGGATTAGAACCGGCGCCCATATGGGATCCCGGGCTTTCAAGGCAAGGACTTTAGCCACTAGGCCATGCCGCCGGGCCCATCTTTCTTTTTTTTAATGTATTCATTAATTACATTGTATTATGTGACACAGTTTCATAGGTACTGGGATTCTTCCCACCCCTCCCCAAACCCTCCCCCCATGGTGGATTCCTCCACCTTGTTGTATAACCACAGTTCAAGTTCAGTTGAGATTCCCTCATTGCAAGCATATATCAAACATCCTCTCTTTCTATAGATTACTTTTTGCAAAACAAAACAAAAAAATTCAGTCAATAATATGGCATGAACCATAGTTATCAACAAATAAACAGTAGAAAAAAACATAATTCCACAAGAGTATCAACATGGGCTCAAAAATGAGAATATTCAGTGAACTTTTACAGGTATTCATGTGTGTTGTTTCTCTAGATAACATATGCTATTATTATTTAAAATACAAAGCAAGCCCAGACCCTGCCGTGTGTGTGTGTGTGTATGTATGTATGTATATATACACACACACAGAGCTGTACACTTAGGTGTCCACTGAACTAATACAAACCGGCCCTGAACAGACAGAAAATATTTTATAAGCACTGCACATTCTGCCCAGGTTGCCTAGGTTTTACTTCAGTGAAATGTAGCAGTATTATGGCTTTATGACTTTAATGAAGAGAAATTCTATAGAAGCAATAATATCTTCACTCATTCTCTTAAACAAATGAGTTGTTTCAAATGAGAAGAATCTGTATTTGCACAGAAGGGGAAAACATAGAAGTAAAAAGTAAAGATATCTTTGAAGGGTGTCAAGGAAAGAAAATGTTGTCCTCTAAGAAGGATGTCTTGTAAGTTTATCAAGATCCTGGTTCCGGGCCCGGCACAATGGCCTAGCGGCTAAAGTGTTCGCCTTCAAAGCACCAGGATCCCATATGGATGTCGGTTCTAATCCCAGCAGCTCTGCTTCCCATCCAGCCCCCTGCTTGTGGCCTGGGAAAGCAGTCGAGGATGGCCCAAAGCCTTGGGTTCCTGCCCCCGCATGGGAGACCTGGAGAAAGTTCCTGGCTCCTGACTTTGGATTGGCACATCCCCAGCCATTGCGGTCATTTGAGGAGTGAATCATCAGATGGAAGATCTTCCTCTCTCTCTCTTCCTCTGTATACCTGACTTTACAATAAAAATAAATAAATCTTTAAAAAAAAGAAATCCTGGTTCATTTATTCATTCAATTGCTTGACAAGTATTAATGAAACAATCTATGTTGTGCCGTGTGCACTGTGTGAGTAAACAAAGACTTCTGTACTTTTAGGAAGTGGCAAACTTTATGCAAATACTCAGTGAAGGCATGCCTGAGTCATGAGTTAGACAACAACAAGCACGAAGCAGGGAAATTAGCGTAAGCAAAGAAGTATAAATGAACAAGGCCCAAGAAACTAGTCATAAACAGAGCCAGGAGAAAAAATATTAGAGACAGGGAAGGGAACAGTCTGTTTGAAGAGCCTAATAAAAATGTTTATAACAAGAAGATCTTGTTAGAAAACAGAACAAAAGGGGAAGCAGTGTTAGATGTGTGTGGAGAGGTTGGTAGGAGAGGGTCATACAGATTCCTATAGACAACTGTATGAAATTCACATAGAAATCTAAGTTCAAAGATCACTTCCTGTATGATTTCTGTGCTTCTTGTGCAATTTCTATATTCCTTGTGTTTCCCTTGTGTTGTTTCGGTGGGTTTTTTAGTACCATGCTCAATTGCTAGGGGGCTGACATTGTGGAGCAATGAGTTAGGTCACCCCTTGCGATACCCGTGTTCCGTATCTGAATACCAGTTTGTGGTCTGGCCATATATCTGGTGAACCAGTGGCCAGCCCGCTGTCTCTGTCTCTGACTCTCCTTTTCTTTGTAACTACGTATAAACAAACAGATCTTAGGAACATTTTTGAACTCCTTCCTCCCCGAAAATGTCAACTATTTGTGTATATTTCAATAAATATAATCTATTAAGAACAAATCACAAAAGTACAGGTGTAACCACATCCAAGGAGAAGGTTTATATAAAACAAAAATATAATCTGCACAGTTAAAAAGGCAACCCGTGGAATGGACAGAATATTCGCAAATAATATACCTGACAAGAGATTAATCTTAAGGAACTTCTAAAACTGAATAATAAAGCAATAACCTGATTTTCAAAGATTAAAGAAAAGATGTTCAGAAGTCAGAAATACTTCAGTACTGTTCTGGGGAATGTAAAATGGTACAACCACTATGGAAAATGTATGGGTGTCCCACAAAAAAAATTTAAAAATAGAACCTTCATATGCTCCAACAATTCCACTTGTAGGTATTGAACCAAAAGAACTAAAATCAGGACCTGGAAAGTATGTCTGCACTCCTCTGCTCTTTGTAGTACTATAATATCCATTATGTAGAAACAAACAAAATGCCCATTAGTATATGAATAAAGAAAATACAGTATAGTCATATGATGAAAAATCATTCAGTCTTTAGGAAAAACTCTGTAATATGCAACAACATAGATCTTAACATTGTGCTAAATAAAATATGCCAGCAGAAATATTAAAACTGCATGATTTTACTTATGCAAATAAAATATAAATTCTTAAAATCGAATACATGAAGTAAGGGGAAAATAATTGTTATCAATAGCCACTAACTTTTAGTTGGTATGGTATATAAACTTTGGAGTACTAATATACAACATTGAACCTACTGCTTAATGTGTTACACACCTTTAAAATGTGATAGGACCCATTTGACCACAAAGACAAATGGGTGGGACACAAAGATTAGTTACTCCTCACCATGGTGTTGAGGATTTTCCTGCACACTCCCCCCCCAAAAAAATGTTCTGCAGCTTAAATGTCGACAAATATCTTGTTAGAGTTACAAGCCAGTCTAGATTATCCTAAAATCTGCCAAGATCAGCAAAATTATACTTCAACACAACAGATGGCTAAATACTAAAATGAAATAGACACGAGAGAGCTGAATGGTACCTTATAGCCATTTTAAGGTATATAGCAGCCGGTCCTGTATATAAACTAAAATTGAAATGTCGATGAACTAATCATAGGTTGTGGTTAGGACTTGCTTTTTTTTTTTTTTTTTAACATACTGGTTACTCAAAACCATGTCAATTCCATAATATTGCAAATTGCTGTTGATGTTATGTTGGGACTCTTAATTGACTGGGATGATATTCTACCAGCTCTAACTTCAGACCAGAAATGGTCTCCCCAAGAAACTGTTCAACCCATCTGGACAATAAGTAGCTGGACTCTATGCTTGGTATATGTTTGCAAGGAAAGAATCTTGATTGAATTTGAACTGTAATACTGCATCAAGGTGGAGGAATCCACCGGGGGGAGGGGAGAGGGAGAGGGAGGGGTGGGGGGATTCCCAGAGCCTATGAAACTGTCACATAATGCAAAATCATGCATCTGCTGGTTCACTCCTTAAATGGTAGTAACAGCCAAGGCAGAGATGAGCCAAAGCCTGATGCTAGCAACTTTATTATGGGTTTCTCATGTTTGTGGTAGGGACTCAAACAGCTGGACTATCTTTCACTGTTTTTCCCGGGCCATTAGCAGGGAGTGGGATTGGAAGTGAAACAGCTGGAACTCAAACTGGCACCCAAATGAGATGTTTGTATCATGGGCAGCAACTTTACCTGTGACACCATAATGCTTGCCCCATGCTTGTCAGTTTTGATCTTACATACTTTAATGTCATAGTTGTATGACTGTCCAAAGACTCTTCTTGGAGAATTATGCTTTTATTACAGTATAATTTTCCTCTTTAGACTTATTAATGAAATTGGCTTTGAAATCTACGTAAGTTCCACATTTAGTATTGCTACCCACTTGATTTTCTGTTCAACTGTACTTCAGGGACTACTTATTGGCAGGCTATCATTATATTTCACTGTTCTTAGTAAACCAACTATTTGTTTTTTATTCAACAATTTCAATTGATTACATTATCATTATGAATGTATTTAGAATCACTTCTACCACCTTACCATCATTTTTATTTGTTGTTGTTGCCATGGTAGTAAATTTAGTAGTTAGTTAATTCTATAGCTATTCAGAATTTCTGTGCTTTCCTAGTCCAAGAAAGGACCTTTGGAACATTTTAAGGACCCATTGTACCACATTGTATCTTGTTATGCTGTGTCTTGGTTAAATTGCATCTCATTTTGTTAAGCAAATGAAAATAGTCAAGTTAGTTACATTACTGAAATCATCTCTTGAAATAGAAAAACAAATTCTAAAATCTCAGTAGCAGTTAGCTTTCCACTCTACCCCCCTTAGTCACAGTCTGATTCAGGTTGGGCAGCTGTCTTTCAAGTAGCAACCCAGAACCTGCCCATCTTTCATCTTGCAAAAGATCGTCAGACCTCTTGGGCTGCGCATTCACAGTTTAGAATTACCGTCTTTACTGTGATGTCAGGGCTGTGTCAGATCAAGCAAAGTTAGTGGGTACCTTGACACAATCCCTGGAAGTAGGGTTGCGCCTTTTTCCTGATTTCCTATGTCCTGAGCTCTGCCAAATCCTTCCCAGTCAAAACATCACAACCTTTATGAGGGCAGACTAGACCTCCCTGCAGGCCACACACAACTTGAGTTCCTTGTCCCTACTCCCACCATTACTCCCTGATCCAGAGAATGAAATATTTAACCTTGAACACAGGTATTCTGAATCCAATCCACAGAGCAAAGAGAACATCTCATTATTTGTCTCCCCATAGAACAGACTGCTGGCTGCTCTTAATACCTCCTCATTGTTTTATTCTATTTAAGGTTAATTATTTGCATTAATAGATTAAAGTTACTTATTTTTAAAAATAATCCATATAATTATTTGCAGTGTCAGTGCAGTGTAATCATAGAGTTCTGGGTACAGAAGAGATTTGGATAAAATAGTAAATCTCCCCAACTTTATTGATTGTCATTTTCATTAACATAGCATGAAAGCATTTTTATGTTTAACATGGCTGAACATACACTGTGATAGATTTTGTTTCTCACCATCATAGCAATTATGTGCTATGTCACAGAACAATGAATGTGTACTATAGAATTTTACTCAATGCCCTGAACAGCCCCCCAACAGAGCATGTTTTAGTGAAAGTGGGAGAACATTATAGAATCCTCTGACTTTAGCAAAGAAGAAAGCAAACTCTTAAGTAGAAATTCTTGAAAGAGAGCTGTATGTGGGTTGTAGATGCGTGCACTCTCAAGTAGGCTTCTCCCAGAACTGCAAGTGAGAGTGTAGTGGTCCACTCTCTGGTCACCAAGAATCCAATGCTGAAATGTTTCATTTTTGCTTCATATGAACCTAAAAACACATGAACAATCATGGAAAATGAAAAGGTTTAAGTTGTCTCTCATGTGGTCATCGAATATGTATAATTTCTATGTTCTAAGCCTTGTGCTAGGCAGGGCAATGCAGGATGGTTGAGAGAGACACAATGATAGAGCAAAAAAAATATCTGCCAATAGCTACATTGAAGCAAATCAGTGAACAACAGATACAATGCATTGGATTATTGATAAATAATCTGTAAAACCACAAAGCATTAGGGAGGAATGATTTCAAGAAATAGGTTGCAGGGACTAGTACTATGGCATAGAGTGAGCAGCTATGGTGCCAGCATCCTATTTTGGTGCTAGTTCAAGACCCAGTTGCTCCACATCCAGTCCAGCTTCCCCTTGATGTTCCTGGGAGAGCGGTAGAAGATGGCCCACATGCCTGTGTCTCTGCAACCATGTGGGGGCTTAAAAAGAAGTTCCCAGCTCCTTGCTTTACGTTAGCTCCACCCTGGTCATTGCAGTCATTCGGGGAGTAAGCCAGGTGATGGAAGAACTCTTCCCTTTCCCTATCTCTGTAAGACTGCCTTTCAATAGATAAAATGAATCATTAAAAAAGAAAGTGGTCAAGGAAATTAATCAGATCTTTATATGAAACATTTCAAAGGATATAGAACCAATTCATGTAGATGGCTTTGTGGTGGTAGTGGGATGGTCCAGCAGAGATACCTGGACAGTGCTGAGTGGGAGTTATTAAAGAAGAAGGTGGAGAGCAAGGGTTTCAGACTGCATTTGACCGTATGGGTCACTGTAATGATGTCAGCACATGCTTGCACGGGGAGCTAATGAGAAGTTTTGAGAGAAGTGACATGATTTGCTTTTCAGCAAAGCAAAACAAAAAATCTCATTCTGCCTCTTGTGTTAACAATAGACAATCAAGAACAAGTGGGAGATGATTATAATTTATCATGAATGTATTTTAAAATAGAGACTATATCTCAAATAACAATATGTTAAAATACCATCCACAAAGTTTGCTAAGCACTTGGATTTGGGGCATGGATGGAAGAGAGAAATTAAGATAATCATGCTGTTTGCAGTCCAAATAACATGAAAAACTGAGTCATCACTTCATAAGATGGGTAATTCCATAAGGAAAGCACAGGAGAGATATTAATCAGGAATTTTGTTTTGAAATTAGTAAAATCTAGGTACATGGTAGATATCTAAATGTAGGTAGTGATCAGGTGGAGCAAGCCATCATCTGGAATTCAGTACACAGGCTCAGCCTCTGGTATACAAGGTGGTGAATCCAAGAAGAAATCATCAAAAGAGTGAGGGTGGAGATGCCAAAGTGTCCCAGAACCGATCCTGGCACAACAGGGTGTGATGAAAGAAATAAAATTCCATTTCTGGGTGAAAGATAATGGATCTGTTGTGAGAAAGTTGCTGCAGATTGTGTAAAATAAAATCCAGGACCCAATCGTTAGAAATTAGCTGTGGGTAATGCTCACAAACCTGTTTTGCTGTGATGAAATTGAGAGTTTTGTTGAAAGCAGTTTATGAAATCATAGAAAACCAGAAGCAGCCACAGGTAATTTGATTATTTGATTGCAACATAATCAGGGAAATGAAGAAACCTCTACATCTGTTATGGAATCTAAATCACTAAGTCAAAATTATATATATAAAGTATAGTTCTTAAAGTATTACTGCCACACTGCGCAGTATTTTCTCTTCTTATTATCAATGAGAAAAAAAAATTTTTGCTTTGTCTTCAAGCTTATCCAAGCATTTTTACTTTTCTCTTTCCTTTTCACACATGCAACTTAAGCAAGTTAACTTTTTCTTTCCGTTTAGTAGTATACTCTGGCAATACAGGGTTTTTGTTTGTTTGTTTGTTTTTGGTTTGTTTTTAGAATGAGTGCGAAGATATTTCTATTTTGTGTATTCTATATTAGAGTTGCATTGTGTGAGTACACTGTTGTTTATTCAATGAAACTAGAGGGACCTGTGGATTAGTGACCCTTTAATAGGGTTTTGCCAGCAGCATTTATGCGTATTTGAGGCCATAGAAGTGGGCCCTCTAGTTCAAAGAACAAGAATGTGTGAATCTGGTTGGTATTGGCAATGAAATTGTCCTTGGGATTAACTATACTATCTGGTATTCTAAGCAGCAGTGTGTCAGTGAGTATTTCACCAGAAGAAGCTTCCGCACTTCTGAAATTTTACGAATTTGAGAATGGTTGGAGGTAGTAAATAATATCACTTAAATTTTTCTAATAGTGATTGATGGTGAGCATGTTCATGTATTTTAAGGACCACTGGTACTTTGATATGACTCAAATGATTTTGAAATAATTCCAGTATGTAAAACACAATTGGTTCAGTGAGCACACATACATATACATATATATATATATATTATTTCACTTAAAAACGATCTCTAATTACATTGATTTTGCCACATACATAAGGATTTGTTTTTATGTATTGTGTGTATATGTATATATAATGTATATATACACACATATATAGTATGTGTATATATCTAGATAGATAGAGATAATCACATTTTCTTTGGCCACTCATCTATTGATAGACATGTAGGTTGATTCTTTGTCTTTGCTCTTGTGAGTTAGGTTTCAACAAGCATAAGAATGCAGTTATCTTTTTCATATGTTTTATATCTTTTGCCTGTGTTTCCAGTAGTGGAATAGCAAAGTCATATGGTAGAGCTATTTTTAGGATTTTAAGATTTATTGATTGGGACCCGGCGGCGTGGCCTAGCGGCTAAAGTCCTCGCCTTGAAAGCCCCGGGATCCCATATGGGCGCCGGTTCTAATCCCAGCAGCTCCACTTCCCATCCAGCTCCCTGCTTGTAGCCTGGGAAAGCAGTTGAGGACGGCCCAATGCATTGGGACACTGCACCCACGTGGGAGACCCAGAAGAGGTTCCTGGTTCTCGGCTTCGGATCGGCACGCATCAGCCCGTTGCGGCTCACTTGGGGAGTGAATCATCGGACGGAAGATCTTCCTCTCTGTCTCTCCTCCTCTGTGTATATCTGGCTGTAATAAAATGAACAAATCTTTTAAAAAAAAAGATTTATTGATTTTTTTTAGGATTCATTTATTTTAAAGATTTATAGAGAGGGAGGAGAAATTGACTGAGAAAGATTTACAGAGAGAGGGAGGAGAAATTGACTGAGAAACTTGACTGACAAATTGATTGATGGTTCAATTGATTGAACCATCGATTGGTTCACTCCCCAGATGGCTATAAACAGGGTGGGACCATGCCAGTGCTAGAGGAGTCAGGAATGCCATTTTGGTCTCTGACATCAGTAACAGGAATCCAGTGGCTTGGGCTATACTCCACTGCCCTGACCAGGCACATTTGCAGAAAGCATGCAGAACCTGGGCTTCAAACTTCACACTCAAATACATAATCTGGTTGTCCCAAACTGTGCTTTAACTGTGCCACAATGTGTCTTTATGTTTGTTTGAAGAATCTCTATAATAATTTTTGTGATGACTCATTTGCAATAATACAACAGTGTATTAAGGCTCCTTTTTCTGTACATCCTTAAGTTTGTATAATAGGAATTATTATACATTAATACTAATTTCAAGTAGAATGAGATATTTCTGTGATTTTCATTTGTTTCCTTGATGGCTAGTGATGCTGAATATAGTGATGCTGAATATAGTGATGCTGAATATTTTTCAATGTGTTTGTTGGTTCTTTGCATTTCTTCTTTGCAAAAATCTCTATTCAGACAATTTGCCAGTTTTTTTTTCAACTGTATTGTTTGTTTCCTAATGTTGAATTTTGTAAGTTAGTAATCTTTTCTTGGTACTAATCCTTTACTAGATGCGCACTTGCAAACATTTTCTCTAGTTTTGTTGGTTGCCGCTTCACTCCGTTGATTGTTTCCTTTGATGTGCAGAGCTTCCTAGTTTGGTATAATTCCATTTTTTTTTCCATTTATTGCCTGTGCTTTGAGAATCTTATCGAAAAATTCATTGCCTGTGTCAATATCTTGGTGTGTGTCTTGCATGTGTTCCTTTATACGTTTTAGATCTTACATTTAGATTGTGGATACACACTAAGTGGATTCTTGTATAAGATGTAAAGAAGGGGTTGTGTTTGAAACTTTTATATGGGGAAATCCGATTTTCCCAACACTTTTTATTTATGGGGTTGTCTTAGCACATGCCTTGCAGGTAATTTTGTTGTGATTGACAGGTTCATTTCTTAGATTTCCATTTTTCTCAAATAGTCTGTCCATTTATTATGATAGTATCAAATTGTTTTATTTATGATAGCCCTGTAATATGACTTCAAATCTATTATGATGGCTCTGGCTTTGTTTTATTTTTATTTTTCAATACTTGTTAATTTCAGGATCTTTTACTTTTCTATATAAATACAGCAAAACATGTTGTTAGAATTTTGATAAAATGGAATTAAACTTATAAATTGTTTTAGATGATGTAGACATTTTTATCATATCTGTTTTTAAAGAATTTTATTATTTATTTTTATTAGAAAGGCAGATATACTGACAGGAGGAGAGACAGAGAGAAAGATCTTCCATCCATTGATTGACTCCCCAAGCAATGACAACGGCTGCAGCTGCACCTTTCCAAAGCCAGGAGCCAAGAGCTCCCTCCAGGTCTCCTACATGGCTACAGGATCCCAAGGCCTTGGGCCTTCCTCAACTTCTTTCCCAGGCCACAGGCATGGAGCTGGATGGGAAGCAGGGCTGCTGGGATTAGAACTGGTGCCAACATGGGATCCCGGTGCATGCAAGGAAAGGACTTTAGCCACTGGGCTACCGTGCCGGGCCCATATCATATTCTAATTTGTGAACATAGGAAGTCTGCCTTTTTTACAGCATCTATGTCTTTCAATGGTGTTTTAAACTTTTCACTCTTTCACAGCCTTATTTAAATTTATTACAAGAAAATTACTCTTGAAGTTATTGCAAATAGGACTTGCAAATGCTAATTTTCAGTAAGACCACCAGTGGTGTATAAAAATGCTGCCAATTTTTGTGTGTTGAGTTCTTACCTGTAAATTTGCTACGTTCTCTCAAAAGTTCTAAGGATCTCTTGGTAGTCTCTTGACTGCCCTGTATAAATTAGTCATGTCATCTGCAAACAGAGAAATGGATAAGACTTCTGTCTTCCTTTCTGATTTGTGCGTATTTTCATATCTTAGTGGAAAGTTTCCAAACTCTCTCCCTTGGCTGTGGACTTGTCATAACCAGACTTTATTGTGTTTAAGTATGCTCTTTCCATAGCTTTTGTGTAAAGTTCATATTAGGAAGGGATGTTGTCTTTCATTAGGTGCTTTCTCTGGATCTATTGTTATGCAAATGTATGTATATATAGTCTTTATATATACAGACTATATATATATATAATATGTATATGTATATAAAATATGTATATATATATATAGTCTATATATATATAGTCTCTCTCTATATAATAGTCTTTTATTCTGTTAAGGTAATGCAACATTGGTATGGGTTTGCTTTTGTTGCACTGCCAGTATACACATGGGATGAATTGCCTTATGTCATGGTACCCTGGTATGTCCGGATGATTTTTTAAATGTGTTGGTGTGTTCACTTTACTGGGATTTTCGTGAAGATTTTTTTTCAACCATATTCATTATTGGTACTGGTCTATAGTTTTCTTTTATTCTATCCCTATCTGGTTTTGTATTAAGTGATGTTCGTCTCATGGAGTGAGGTTGGACATGTTCCCTTGCTTTCAGTTGTCTGGAATAGTTTGAGAAGTATTGCTGTTAATTCTTCCTTAAAAGATTGATAGAATTCAGTGAAGCCATTTGATTCTGCACTTCTCTTTGGTGGTTGTCTTTTATTGCTGTTCAATATGAGTCTTGGTTGTAGGTCTGTTCAGGTTTTCTCTGTCTTCATGATACAATTTTGCTATGTTACAAATTTCCAGAAGTCTTATCCAATTCTCTGGGCTTTCCAGTTTGTTGTGTATCCTCCATTCAATGCTGTTATTAATAAGTAGGGAGTTGACCATGCCATTTTTCCTTTAAAATTCATTTTCCTTATTTTGAATAGCGTTCCTGGTTTTTATACTTGATTTCATATTTTCATATTCTTAAATTGTTATCGCTCCGTGTTTCTGTTTTTGTCTTAAATACATCCTTACTGTAAGACCTAGCAGTGATGAAGTCTTTCAGTTTTTTGGGGGAGTTTCCATCTTCACTTATGAAAGAAAAATTTGCTGGGCAAAGTATTCTCACTTCGCAGTTTTTTCTCTTAAAAATTGGAGTAAATCTGCTCATTTTAATCTAAACTCTAAGCTGTTCTTCAGAAATCTGTTGTCAGTAATGGTTCCATTTCCTTTAAAATTTGGTGTTTTTTTCCTTGTAAAGTTTGGAGGAGTCTCTATGTTGTACTTTTGGAAGTTTAACTATAGGCATGATGGTGAGGTTCTTTTGTGCTCATGTGCTTTTGGGGTTCCATGGATCTCCTGTATCTAAATGTCCATGTCTTCTGTGTGTGGCAGAAAAAGCAAGTTCAAACCCTCCACTGACTACACTATTCTGTTTATAACTCTTTTTATGTAACACAAAGATGGATCCCTAGCCTGCGAAAAATCCTAAGTTTTCCCTTGATTATTTTGTCTTTTATGTTCTGAAAGTTTTTTCAGTACAAGTAAAATGTAAAAACACCCTAAACATTTTTTAACCATCACTGCTTTTCTTCATATTTTCATCCATTAAGTATGCAGCATTAAATGCTTTAATTTAGCCATACCCATTTAAAAACTGTGTCTAATTTTCTTTTAGTCTGAAGTTTGTCTCTCCTTTTTTAAATTCTTTTTTCATACTATTGTTTAAAAAACTCAAAGTATTTGATTTTTAGAGTTTCCTGCCAACTGCATGTTACTGATGGCACAATCCCAGGGTACTCAACATATTCCGCTATCTTTGTATTCCCAACTAATTGATTGGTGAATCCAAAGGCTTGATTATTGATGGCAGTATGATCTTTCATCATAAGGTATATAATGTCTACTTAAATTTTTTAACACTTAGCTTCCTACAGAGGAAAACGTAACACCTTTCTTCTTACTTTCTTCTTAATTAGATGCAGTCATGGAATCTTTCATCATAAATTGTTCAATGTAATGTAATTCTTTGCTGTTCAGGGTGAAGAGAGAGGGATGGCCTCTGCTTCCATGAGATAATCCTTAATTTGTATTTTTTTAAAAATAACAGTTTTGTTATGATCTGAAAAAGAGAATTCCATGTTCAAAAGATGCATTCTCAAATGTTGATATCTTCAATTATTTATTGTTTGGAAAATTTTTGAAATCTTGGGATGGTTAGTGCATGTTGGATAGGAAAACTAGGCATGAATTAATAACTGCTAAAGCTGAGTAATGGAAACTTTATGAATCATATTCTACTCTCCTTATTTTGATCTTTTCCATAACAAAAAAAAAAAACATTTTAAAGTCATTATAATAGCTGAAGAAATCTTCATGGCTTTGTATCTGATGGGACAAAGTTGTCCAATGCTCAATTGTCACTTAATATATGTATCGTGATTGAAAACAAACAAAAAGACAGATGGGAAAACTTATCTGAATCAATTTAATGTTATAAAAATCTTGATAAATTTCTTAGAACAGATAAAATTTTATCAGTCAGCAGGAAACATTCCAAAATCGTAGACTGAAAACAGTTTGAAAAGTAAGCATCTCACACCAGGCCAAGAAAAGCATCGTTTGTCATAAAACTTAAAAACACAAAGTGAGTGCCCTCATAGGCCGAGAACTCTGAGGTCAGTCATTTACTATCGGATATCCCACAGGGGATTGAAACAGCCCAGAACCCTCCTCATAGGGTCTGATGACAGGAGCCCCAGGTAAACCTCAGAGATAAAGGAATTATAAATTTCCTTCTGGACTCAGAAGAACAGCTTTCTCTGGTCCGTACTTAGTTCCGGCTTTGGCTCCCTAACCTCTCTTGCACTGACTATCAGGGTCTCTCAGCCCCAGGATTGGCTCAGATAGATAGACTCATATAGAAAGCTTTGAACAGACAGGAAAAAGTCAGCTGGCCTATAACTGCTCAGCCTATACTTACTGCTCAGGCTCCCAATTTGGCTTATCCTAGTCCTCACTAGATAGGATGTAGAGTTCAGTAATTGGGGATTTCTCTGCTCACCCGCCTAAGACTGTTCTACTCTTCAGTAGTTAATATATGAGTTGTTAGAATTATGACTGTTTTGATTGCCCTTGAATGCACGAAGTTCTGTAAAATCTTCCTTGAATACTATCAACTGCTAAGTTTAAAACAAACAAACAAACAAAAAGATGCAGCTTACTGTTCCCCTTTGTCTTCTCTACAGTTCTGGCAAATTTCAGTCTAAAAGAAAATCTGCATTATTTCATTCTGCATCCTACTTACATTTGCACTTGCCACCTCATTATCTGCTTCTTTGCTCATTTGACAAATTAGTATGCATTATAATTATTAATGCTTTTAGTGCTGACTTGAAAAGTAAAGCGTTTCTCTTTAACCAAATCATTCAGGTTTTATGCAAATACCCTCTTTCCATTTTTGAGTAAGCCTAATTTTTCATGAAGACACCTATGCAATTTTTGAATTCCTACGCATGTTGAAATATATGCTCACAAATATTTAAATGTTAAAATAATTTAATATTCTTAGTTGTTCTCTAAAGGAGCAAAACTTATACCCTCATTGGCTATCATGAATGACTGAGGCTAACTATTTAATGCTGTCTGTCATTGGGTGGAATGTTTTATGTGGTTACATAATAATGAGGATTACATAATAATGAGGATTATGTAACATGTACATTCTCATTGGTGCTTGGAGAGCAACACTTTCCAAGTTGTAGCTATTTTATTTCTTCTGGATTATAGGGTTTATTGATGTATTCTAAATACATATCCCTAATTTATTAAATATGTTGCAAATGTTTTTACCCAATTAGTTGCTCTCCTTTGAATTGTGACTTTTTTGTTATACCTAAAGTCTTAGTTTGACACATTCTCTTATTAAAAGGAATCTAATTACCAGGTCTCTGCTACCATCGAAATTATTTTATGATATAGAAAACATAGCAAATTTAATTATTTTAGCTTTAACTCCAGTAATCATTTTCAAATGAATCATTTATATGGTGTCTGTCAGGTAGAGTGCTAAGTGTTTTAAATATTTTATCTCAATAGAAATCTCAACGGTGACATAAATCCTTAATTGGTAAAAGAAAAAAATTAAGTTTATAAAAAGTTGGCTCAGTTATATAAATTGAAACTGCTCCTAGGCAGTGAAACTAGAATTTTATTCAGAGTCACTTTAGCCCTTCTTGCTTTGTGTGCTATAAATCTCCGGTCTGAGACTAAAGGCCTGAGGACATGGGAACCCGGTACTATAAATCTTAGAGTCCAGAGATACGAATGATAGGAGCTCTGAAGTGCGAGGGCAGACAAAAACAGAGGTCTCTCCAAAAGATAGGAGAATGTGCCCTCCCTTCAGTGGTTTTTTTTTTTTTATTATTTTTTCAAACGATGGCAAAATGATGTGCGCACATTAGTCAATACAGAACTTTGCTTCAGTCTGATTCACACCCTAAACCCCTTTGGAAACATCCACATAGAAACAAGCAGAAATATGTGACCAGCTACCTGGGCATCCTGTATCCCAGTCAAGGGGGCACAGACCCATCACAAGGTCCTTATATCATTAGTGCTTTTTCTGTTTTATGAAATTTTTGTTCTATAGTCTTTCAGGTGTTTGATAAGTATTTGATGTGTTTGGACTTAATTTTTTGGTGTAAGTGTCAAATTTCATTCTTAAACTTTTAAATACTCAGTTTTACCAACAACATATATTGAAGAAACGATCACTTTCCCCGTAGGTATTCCATTTTTATAACTTTATATATAGTGAACATTTATATATTTCATGTGTTTCACAACACAGATTTGGGAGAAAAATTATGCTTCCTATTGTACCCTCCTACCTTCCTACCTACCTACTCATTTACCCTTCTAATCCCTTATTTCTTGACCTTTTAAAAAATAACTTTTAATGGCATACTCCCATTTCTTTGCAATGACAGGGTCAACCCTCCATTGGATAAAGATTTCAGCACATAGAAAAAGTAGGGGGAAAAAAAACATTCCTGAAGAACACAAACACTAAAAACAATAATGAAATCTCAAAATGTCAACCTAGTTTATGTATTTTTCTACTTTGTATTCTTGACACCCTTACCAAAATGTATTTGACCAAACGCTAGTGGACTCATTTCTGGGCTCTATATTCTAATTGCTTTATCTGCCTGCTGGTTCTAATGCCTATTCCCATGTGCTCATCAGGAAGGTAGATGCCTGCAGCTCTGTTTCTCTTTTTCAAGAGAGTTTTAGCTTTTCAGATCTTTTATGGTTCTGTATGGATTTTATTATTTTTCAATTTCTATTCAAAAACACTGCATTTTTATGGGAATTTTACAGAATCTGTATATGATTTTTGGGACTATGACTATTTTAGCAAAATAATTTCTTCTAATTCATTTGTGTAATCTTTTTCTTTAATGTTTTGTACTTATCAGAAAATAGATCTTTCCTATTCTTAATTAAGTTCATTTATAAGTGTATTTTTGGATGTTATAGGCATATGACATTGATTTATTCACGTCATATCTAGATACATCATTAATTGTTGGATGCTGATGTTCTCTCCTGCAATGTTACCCAAATTATCAATACTAATAACATTTTGATGAAAAGGATGTATAAACAGATTATGCTATGTAACAATACAGTTTAACAACTTCTTTTCCAATCTGGATGATTTTCATTTCTTCTTCCTAGATTTTCTGATTAGGAACTTGAATAATCTAAAGGTACTATACAGTAGTTATAGAAATGAAATTAAACTCATTTTTTTGGTACATAAAACTTTGGAATCCATGCATACAAGGAGTTTTCATCAATATCAAGGAAAATGCATGCTGTGATTTAAAAATTGATTAAAAATTTTTTTGCACGAAATCAAATCATGAATTTCATTTTTTTGCTGACTTCTTGTATTTAACATGTTAAGGGACTACAAGTGGTTAATATTGATCTGTTTCTTAAAGGAAAATCATTTTGCTTTTTACTATCAAACATGTTAGTTGTGAATTCAGACTGTCTGGCCTTAAGTATATTGATGTAAACACCTGTGTTCTTAATTATCACACCAATCAGGACTGGACCAAAATTCCCATCTTGGTCCCCCATAATGGGTGGCAAGGCCTGAGGCAATTGGGCAATCTTTAGCTGCCTTCCCAGGTGTGTTAGCATAGGATTGAAAGCAGAGCAACCAGGACTTGAATGTGTGGATGTCAGTGTTAGCTTCACATGCTACACTACAATGCCAGCCCCAAAAGGAGGTACTGAAGTCCCTTACAATCACTGTATTATTGTTAATTCTCCATTTGCCTCTATCAATGTTGGCTTTACATTTCTGGATGTTCCAATGTTGGATATATATATAGAGAGAGATATATCTATATCTATATCTACATAGATATATATATAGTAAAATGTTACATATTCTAGATAAATCAGCCTCTTCTTATGGTGACCTTCTTTCTGTGCTTTATGCTAGGCATCATGGCACAGTAAGCTAAGTTGTTACTTTCCATATCGACAAGTCCTGGTTACTCCACTTGCAATCAAGCTCCCTGCTAATGTGCTTGGGAAAGCAGCAGAGGTCTGCTCGTGCTTGGGTTCCTCTACCCATATGGGAGTCTTGGAAAAAGCTCCTGGCTTTGGCTCTGTTCAGCCCCCACCAATATGGCCATTTGGGCGTAAACCAGAAATTTAATCTATCTGTCTCTGTCTCTTTGTAACTTTACCTTTCAAATAAATAGATAAATAATCTTTAAAAATAATTTCTACCCAAAACAAGCTTATTTTTCAATACCAGTTTTCTGTGAACTGTTTAAGGTATCTTAATGCTTAGGATAAACATTTTTAAAAATAATACTTACACACTAAAATCAACAAAAATTGCTAAAAAATATAAGCAGCAAATCTGAGTAAGTGGACACTCTGTTCAAGGACTCAGATGAGTGATATCATCACAAAATTCATGAGAAAAAAAGAAGATATATATATACAGTTGAGAAGATACACAATTAGAGGACTTGTTCATCCTGTAAAATATTCAAAACTACAGTATCAAGAAAGAATGATACCAGCATAGGGGAAGATATCAGATCAGTGAAACAGAATTGAAAATCCAGATGCAAATTCATATTAACATACTGAGTTCACTTTTGAGAGGAGTATTCAAGTATTCAAGTCATCCACTGAGGAAAGAATGTTTTTTTTTAATATTGGAGTTTTGCCAACTGGATATCCACATACAAAATAATGTGGCCCTCTCTCTCACATCATGTTGCAAATTAAGACTTAGTAGAGAATACAGATGTGAATTTTTGTGACTGTAGCTCAGTCATGAATATGAAGCAAGCAAAGGAAAAAACAGTCATAGTGAATGTAATAATCAAAGTGTAAAGATTTTGAGCATCAAAGACCCTAACAGGAAACCAAAATAACAACCCACAATGAGGGAAAACACTTGTAATTCAAGTGTCCAATTAAGGAAATGTGTTTAGAGTATGTTAAAAACTCTTCTAAACCAAGAAAAAAATCACCCTGTTAGATGATGAGCAAAGGATAACGTTGGAAAACTCACCAGGGAAGATGCACACATGGCCAGTGTTCAACATAATCAGGCACTAGGGAAATGTGAATTGTCTCTCGTTTCCTCATCCTCATTCTAGCTGTGCCTTTCCCTCTCAAAAAAACAAAAACAAAAGCAAACAAAACAACAAAAAAACTATCATACCAGATACAATATCTCCCCCCCTTATCTAGTTTCACTTTTTATAGTTTCCAAAAACAACGAATTCTAATGTAAAATGTATGTAATTCAGACTAGCATAGTGAAGTTTTGAGCATCTTACCCAATCCTGTCCAGGACTGGTATCATCCCTGTGTCCTGAATATCCATCCTGGATATCCCATTAGTCCCTTAAGTTGCTGAGTAGCGATTTCCGGTCAGGCTGATGGTGCTGGTATCATAGTGCTGGTGCTCAAGCAACCCTCATTTTGGTTGATAATGGCCCCAAGGAGCCAACATTGGGTGGTGACTGGTTAACCACTGCTTGAAAAGGTATCCCCTACCAGAGTGCTGTTTGAGTCTAAGCTGTTCCACTTTGATCCAGCTCCGTGCTAATGTGCCTAGGAAAGCTGCAAAGATGACGTGTGTGCCCGGGCTCCTACCATTCATATAGTGTACCAGAAGAGATGTCCTAGGCTCCTGGCTTCAGTCCAGCTCAAATCTGGTTGTTGTAGCCATTGGAGAATGGACCAATGAACTAAAAACCTATCTCCCTCTCTCCTTCCTTCTGTTGACCTACCTTTCACATAAATGGGCACTTTATAAAAATTATCCCAGGGTAAAAGAATAAGTATCTGCATAATTTTTTTCAGCTGCAAATCTTATTTGACTAATAGGTTAAACTTTATTATAGAAAAACATATATATGATTTGATACTATCAATAGTTTTGTTGTATGACTGATGTGAGATCACACCCAAAGTTGTTGAAAATGTAAGAATTTTACTTCAGTTGCAGACACTTGCCAGTGGCCTGCAGCTCACTCGGTAACCCAAGGATCTGCCACACCCAAATGAGTTGTTTGTTCAATGTAAAGCAAAAACCCACATCCCCTTTTAAAACTAGTCAGTACAGGCAAGCATGGTATAGAGGTCAACAAGAAGCATTAGGCATATCTTGCTTGTGTATTAGCCTTGGTGTAACAGTGGGTTATAGCTCCTTGTCTCAGGGTTGGGGGTTGCTTTGCTACCCCGTTTCTAAGAAATGGTCTCTTAACTGAGGCAAAGGTCAAGCTGAAATTTTCCACATTTGAGGTATCACTGGGGTCTTAGAATATATCCTCTGTCGATAAGTGGAAATGAATTACCATAATAATTTTGTGTACTTCTAAAACATGTGTAATTATATTGCCCTTGCATGGAAAAGTAAGCCAAAAATCACTCATTTGGCTCACATTATATTTGTGGCTTTTTCGTCTTTCATTTCCATAAGTGTGTTAGGAAAGTCTCCTCCCCTCATGGTTGACTATCAGATTTTTATTTAAGACAATAGAATATTGGAGAAAACTAGGGTTAAGGATTGTTTGTCTATATCATGAAAGTTGTGTTTTTAGTTTTTGAAATCCCAATGAACATGTGCTGTAAATTTCAAAAATACTTAATTTTTTTTAAATCACTTTTGTTGAAAAGGCAAATTTACAGAGAAGGCGATATGGAGAAGACAGCTTCTCCATCCACTGGTTCACTCCCCCAGTGGCCACACTGGTCAAATCTGAGCTGCTCCAAAGCCAGGAGCCAGGAGCTTCTTCAAGGTCTCGTTTGTGGGTGCAGGTTCCCAAGGCCTGGGGCTGTCCTCTACTACTCTCCTAGGGTACAAGCAGGAATCTGGATGGGAAATAGAGTAGCCAGGGCACAAACCATTGTCCATATGAGATCCTGGCATGTGCATGGCAAGGATTTAGCCACTGAGCCATCATCACACTGTTGTAGGGTTTTTGAACCCCGAATACTGCAGCAACCTCAAATTCTTGTCTCGCAGGAAAGAAGAATTTTCATGCGGACACAGTTTAGTTTTAAAGTAAGATTTATTAGAAATAGTTGAGAAAGTAGACTCCCATCCTAGTGATGGGAGGGGGCCTCGAGATCCTCTGCCATAGTGGCAGGGGGAAAGGCAAGAGAGAAAAACCCATATTAATGGTGGAGAAAGCATCTTTTAAAGGTTGCCCTCAAAGATGTTTCTCCATAAACAAAGGAAATTCCTGGTTTCCATGGTACCTGGCCTTGGGACAAAAGGCCAGCAAGGTGTCACTGGCCAACTTCCTTGGTCCCTTTCTAATGATAAAGAGGCCAGTCTGAAGTCCACCCCCTTGGCAATGGCTGGAGACAGAATTGGGTGGAGGCTTCAGGTGGGGAATAGATATGTTAATGTCACTCTTGTCTCCTGGGGGAAACACTCCTGATAGGATATGTATTTGTCTTGGGAGAGACGTGTTCTGGTGAATCCAAGACATGGTGGGGAAAATACCCCTTTATATTTGGGAAGAAAAATGACTTGGGGACCCAGAAAACCCTAACTGCCTACCACCCAGTCTAACTCCTCTCACAACACTAGGTACCAAAATTCTTTTTTTTTTTTTTTTTTTGGAAGGGTTTATTTGGAAGGTAGAGTAGAGAAGGAGATAAAAGAAATCTTGTAGACACCAAAGGCAGCAATGGCCCAGGCCTAGTCTCCCACATCTTGCACCTACTACTCCTTTGCTTCTTGAGCACAGGCCGCCTTACGCACCTGGACATGCGCATCCTTTCTGAGGGCCCTGGAATTGCCTGTGAGGTCCTCCCAGACGTGGGGCTGTCCTCAGTTCCCCTTTATGCTTGCCTGTCTCCTGTTCCACCCTTCATTCTGTTCCGTTTAACCTCTGACATTGAGGATTTGGTTGGGTCCCTGAGCTGCACTTTCCTGTGGTACTGTCTACCTCTGTTCTTTAACACTGATCATGCTGATGAATTTTGCAATTATGCATGTGATCATTTGTTTGTTTTTTTTATTATTCCAGACATACCCTAAGGTCCCTACAGGTATAATTCATGTCTGTTTTATTTCATATAATGTGCTAATGCCTAACTCAATCTATAGTACTCTATAAATATTAGCAGAATGCCTTCATGTGTCTGGAAACAAACCAATCAGACAATAAGAAGCAAGAGATATGCGCACGGGAGATAAAAAGAGCTCAAATTTCAATTAGCATAGAAAGAGAAAAGGTGATTTTTTTAATATGAAAAAGCTGGAATTGCTTTCTCTGATTTTATCCTTCTGATATAAAAATGGGAAATAAATTGATAAAAAAAAGTTTGTACTGTTATGAGATATGCCTTTTTCCAGCCTTAAGAAAGACATTATTCTAAATCGAGAAGAGAAAGTGAGACACAGTCCTCTGAGTCAGCATCTCAGAGAATGTTCTTGCTGCAGTGTGACGATGAGGTTCCAGAGATGACTAAGTTTTCTTACAGGGTCAGGCGACCTCCACACTGAACATTCAGCTTGCATTTTGAGGTTTTTTTGTATTTGTGGCAGGTGAAAGCAGCAGATAAATCAGCAAGTTCTGAGCTATGAATGCCAGTGGTTCTTCTCATCTCTTTGCTGGAAGACTCTGTCATGTGTATTTATTGTAGCATCAGCAACATGGCTTTCTCCAAACTTCAGAATTCAGGCCACAGAACACTGCTCATTACAGAAATAACGGATACATGATGCTTCCTGTCTTAATTGCTTTGTTTTTTTCCTTTGCAAAACAATCCAGCTACCTGCTGAGATGCAGTTTGTCACTCACAGAGGAAACTGAATTGGCAGAATTGTCAGCTATAGTTGTGGCATCAGTAAGTTTTCTCAAGTTAAAACCTGGAAATGGGTTATTTCGTAAAAACTGAGGCAAATATTTTTCTACTGAGGAAGACAGACATGAATGTTCTTTTGCTTTGATGTGGACTGAGAACATGTAATTCATTGTTAATATTAGAGCATTTATTTATGTATATTTGAATGGCAGATTTACAGAGAGGAGAGACAAAGATCTTCCTTCCGCTACTTTACTCCCTAAATGGCCTCAACAGCCAGAGTCCCAAAGCCAGGAGCTTCATCCGGGTCTTGCACCTTGATGGCAGGGCCCAAGGACCTTGGGCCATCCTCTACTACTTTCCCAAATCACAAGCAGGGAACTGGATGGCAAGTGGAGCAACCAGACTACAACTGGTACCCATAGCGGTTGCCAGCAGCTGCAGGTGGAAGATTATTAGCTTGTTGAGCCAGGTAACCAGTTGCTAATCTTGGAAATTCTTAAAAAATAACATGCAAATATGACTTATTTCAAAATAGATCACTCAAATGGGGATTCTACCACAGTCAGTTAAGGGGTTCATGGCTTTCCATTTAAAAAACAAAAGAGTTTACCTAATTAATACCACAAATTCTGAAGTTTACAGTGAAAATGTTCAGAGAAAGCATTTGATGACTAAAAAGCTATTGAGATTTTATACCAAGTTTCTAGGCCATTTACTTTTAGATTTAATAAACTTTATTATTAGCGAGGGAGGAAAGAAACGAGAGAGATAGAGGGGTGTAGGTAAATGTTGATTTTACCCACTGTGTGCCACAGCTGTGTACCCGAGGACTTAAGCCAGCACCTCCGAGGGTGCACTTAGCTGAAAGCTAAAGTCAGAAGTGCAACTAAGGTTCACAGGCTCAAATCCAGACTCTGGCCTAGGGAGTGCTGGCCCAGCGAGCAGCATCATGATCACCGTATCAAATAATCACCTGTTTCGTTATTTTTTTTAACCAACTCCAAATATTTCCAGAAATGGTTTATCTTCTAAGGACTATGTTTCATTACAGCGTTCCTCAAACATTGAGTATATCAAGATTTACCCAGAATGCTGTTTTATTAAGTTTTAGTATCTGATTTAGGAGGTCGGGAAGAGGTGCTGGAATCCACAGTTGGGCGGAGCACCCTGAGGGTTTTGGCACATGAGTTCGAGGCACCACTGTTTGGAAAACATGGTTGAAATAAAACCTGCCACAATAGGTGACTAGAAACTCTTGGGCTGCATTGTTAACAGATGTACTTTATCGCTCAAACTGAATGCCACGTACAAATTTAGTAATCAGTAACTTTACTGATGATTAATTGCTCTCAAAAACAGTTTTTCTTTTTTTCACATTGCAGTTCTGTGAGCATCATCAGACTCTAGCTGCCGTCCACTCTCTCTAGCAAGCAGGGTGAATATTGGTGTCCTTCACAGTGCTGTAGGGTGCAATGTTAGGCTAATGTAGCATACAACAATATAACATCACAGGCAGGGCTGCAGACTCCATTTTTCTGTCGTACCTATATAAAGCTCTAGGTTATACATGCAGTTTTGGGAAATTCATTGTTTTAGTATCAGCTTTGTCTACTTCAAAATAGGAATACCGCTTTTCCTACTGACTTGTAGGACTGCAAGTAGCATCAATGAAGGTGGGATTGTAAAGTGCTTAGTGAGGTTCCTGAGATAGCTATCAGCCTTTGAATGAATAAACAAATGAAATCTGATTTTTTTCATCTTCCTAATGGATTGATTTTGCTGTCACGAAGAAGGTAATGAATGATATGCCTTGCTGGAGTTTAGAAATAAGTTAAAAAAAAGTTGAAAATATTAAACACAAAGTTTGGGGAAGCTCATCATGGTTGACACATATTCTATATAAATGAGGAGATACGTGGAGTTGGAGAGAGGAGTCTAGGCACTGAGACACGTTCAAAAAGGTGTGACCTAGCGATTGCCCCTGTTAGTGTGGATACTTATCTAAAAGGAACAAAAACTAATTAACCATTTTAAAAATAACTTAGGTAGGGTTAGGAAGTAAAAACACTACAAGAATGAAAGGAGAGCCATGCGAGTTGTGGGGGGTCTGCCCGTGCTGAATTTCATGCAGTTATACTGTTGCTGAAAAAGAGCCAGATTGACTCCCCATATCTGTCTCTAGTTCAAGGAGAAGGATTCCCAAACACAGCCAGGACCTATGCTCCAGGGAAGTTTCTGGGATTCTCTATTGAAAAGTGAAGATATACCCCACTAAATTTGAACAATTGCATTGCACTAACATTGGATAGTGATATAATACATACAAATTTTAATTGATGCTATTAAATAGTGATATAATACATCATTTAAAAAATAACTATGCATTGCTGTAATATTACATAGTGATATAATACATATAAAATTTTTAATTGATGCCTAATCTGTAATGACAGCACAGAAAATGTTTTCTATTATAGCTTTCCATTGCTGTTGCAGATTCTATACATTACGTACATCTCCATGAAATACAGAAAATCCCCCAACAGATGTTAGGCCTGATCAATATCACTCTAGCATTCATTATTGAATGGATACTGATGATCAGGCTAAGTTACACTCTATTTAGTTTCTATTACTTCAGCACACTAAAGATGTCACTGTCAAGTTTCTATTGAAAAGTATGTTCTAATCCTTTTGGTTTTCTATTTAGAATGCCTTTTTTCTATCTGCCTTAAAGATTTTTACTCTAACTTGAATTTGCAAAAATGTAAATATGAATATGGTATGTGTGTGACATTTCTTCTGCCTCGGCTCAGCAGTGGCCATTCAGTCAGCTTTAATTATGTCTGAAAATTTGTGGCTATTATTTCTCTAAATAATTCACCCTTCTTAATGCTTTTTTCTTCTATTCTATATTTTAGAAAAGTTTATATTGTTCCTTAGTTATTGAACAGTGAACATTTTTTCCACCATTATTTCTCTTTTATGTTTACTTGAATAATTTCTACCAGCTTATTTTCATGTTCACTGATTCTTTCATCAGTTACACTGCCTCATTTGATAATCCTGAAGGTATTCTGAATCTAATACTTAGATTTCTAGTATTTCCATTTTATTTTTCATATGGTTCCCACTTCTCTATTAAAATCTGTCTTTATTGGAAACTTTAACCTAATGATCACTGTTATTTTAAATCCCTGAGATTTCCAACATTTGCTTTTTATTTGAATCTGGTTCTGTTAATTGTTGTGTCTCTTGACACTGATTTTTATTTTCTCATTCAGGTCTTAGAAGTGATTCATAGAAAAGAAGCAGCTTAGCAAATGATAATTAAGCCTAAAAGCTGGCTCTGTGTGTGTGTGTGGGAGGGTGTGGGGGTGTGTGCGTGCACACGTTCACTGCTTGCATGTTGTTGGGGTTCAGAGGGATGTCCTGTTGCACTGAGCTAGCTAGTATGTATCTGGGGAATTAACCATTATGAACTGATCGCTGATTCTGCAGTAGGAATTATCTGTGAACCTAAGCCCAACATGAATTTTCTTCCCTAATAATAACAGAAGAGGTATTTGTTTTTGCTTTGTTTTATTTTTAACATTTTTTGTTCCTCCAGCCACAAGACTGATTTGTGTGCTGGTGACCATAGCTTTTATTATTCTTCCCTTAGAATAGTAAGGTATTTTTTTTTCCCCTGGAGGGTGGAAAAAATTCTGCTGCAGGCTCCATGCTTGTACAAAAGGGATGAACACTTTTCTCCTTAAGGACTGCAGCTTAAGGGAGGGATTTTGTCTCTTGCCCAGCCTGCCATCTTTCTTTAAGCTCCCTTAAAAAAAAAAATCCTAAAGAAGAGCCTATAGTTAGGTGCATAGTTCCCCTGTGTCGTATAATTCCGGGGAATTAGTAACTCATGATAGGGAACTGGCTCGGCTTTAACATGTTGCTAGAAACTGTAGCTGAAATCTTACTGCCCGCTTAGATGGTGGCTCTGAATTCTCTGTGTACTTTTTCGAGAAAATCAGTGTCTCCATGCCTGGTTGGAGTCAGTTCTGCCTGGTATTTCAAACTAGTGGCTTGCTCTGCAGCTTCAAGTTTCTTCAGAGCTTCTAGAAAAGTTATCATTTCATAGAAAATACAAGGAAAGTTCAAAAACTTCAAGAGGAACCAAAATGAAAGATTTTGGTATAAAAAGTTTTTGAAATTCATACACGGTTGTTCCTTTTTTTTTTTTTTTACATGACACAGCTTTCTGAACTTTTTGGAGACCGCTCACATCATTTCTTTGCTAAAGTGAGAACACTTTCTAGCTTTGGCTGTATAAATGGAAGCCATATTTCAACTGCAATGTCTTAAACACATGCTGACAGGTTGATAAGCAACTGAATCTAAAACTTTATCTTACAGCCAGTTCTATCCAACAACACTTTTTCCTGGCACCTGAGCCCAGTTCTTATTCTCTTGAAGACTTCTGATTCCTGGATCCCCTGGAAGCACAGCGAATCTCATTTTATTACTGATCTTTCTATTTAAAATACTTGATCAAGTGTTCAGTGTTCAAAACTTTGACAAGTAACTGTTTTAACTATCCTGGGAAAATGTGATTTTTTAGGTGCTCCTTTTGCTGTGCTCTGATCTTAATGTCTTGGATTGCTTGAAGATTTTCTTTAATTCTCATTTCAATAATTCTCACTGATCTCTAGTTTCCTGAAGGTTTTCAGAAAACTGAGTTCTGAGATTTAATTAGTAAAGTCCGATCTGCTTCATGTATGCTTGAAATCCACAGGGATTAAACAAAATAGCTCTTACATGATCACCTGTCATCTCTCCCAATAAATTACAGATTTCCAAAGATACTTCCTGCTTAGTTCACTTACGAAGTGCTGGAAAAGAAGTTTTTTCTTCTTTTTTTGAATTTATTTTTTTTGTATTTGAAAGGCAAAAATTTAAAGATGTATTTTTTAAGATATATTTTTATTGCAAAGTGGGATAGAGAGGAGGAGAGACAAAGAGGAAGATCTTCCGTCCAATGATTCACTCCCCAAGTAACCGCAATGGCTGCAACTGTGCCAATCCGAAGCCAGGAGACAGGAACTTCCTCCAGGTCTCCCACAAGGGTGCAGGATCCCAAGGCTTTGGGCCGTCCTCAACTGCTGTCCCAGGCCACAAGCAGGGGACTGGATGGAAAGTGGGGCTACTGGCATTAGGACTGGTGCCCATATGCAATCCCAATGAGTTCAAGGCAAGGACTTTAGCTGCTAGGCCACCGTACCGGGTCCTAAAGTTATACTTTTTAAAACAGCAGATAGATTTCAAAGAGATAGGAGGAGAGAGAGAGGTTCACTCCCCAAATGTTTACCATGGCTAGAGCTGAGAAGATCCAAGCCTGGTAGCTGGGAACTTCTTCCGAGCCTGCCATGTGGGTACAGGGTGGCCTTGAACCATCCTCCACTGCCTACCCAGGATTGGAATAGGAGCAACCAGAGCATGAACTGACACCACTGGGATGCTGGCATCTCCAAGTGGAGGATTAGCTGGCTATATCAGTGCACTGGCCCCAAGAAGATTTTCAAGGATGGGTATTGTTCACTTTTTATTAGCTTGGCATCTGATCCTGGCATGGGACAATGGTATATAGTGACAGATTATTTAAGCCACAAGAAAGAGCTAGAATTCACTTAGACAAAATTAATAATCTTAACTCCTCTGTTTCACAATCAGCCATTCCTAAAATCTGAATTATTTTAAAGCAGTAATTGTTTTTAAGGGTTAGAACTTATTGACTATTTATAGGTTATCCGCTTAGTGTGTTAAATACATAATTTAATGTTATAACAACAGAATAAGATAAGATACCTAATGTTTTTCTCTAAATAGTAAATTAACACTTAGAGAAGATAGAATCATCCCAGGTTCCCATGACTGGAGAATAGAGGAGCTTGGCCTATTGTCTTCACGCATCTCTCCCAGCTGTACATGGAGCTGCGTTGTGCCTGTGTTTGCCTTACCTAGCACAACCCAGTCATCAGATATTTTAACATCTTGGCCAGTCACATTATTTCTGGATAGAACAACACAATGATAATCACTACACTTAGGTTGAAAGGCTAATGATGAGATTATTTATAGATTCCTGCTTAAACCACTCCCCTCCACAGCCCTCGGTGATTGATTGCCCTTAAGGTGAAGGGGTGTGGGTGACATTGGAACTGTGTAAATATTAGGGGGTATCCTGGATAACTAGTTTATACTAAGCCCTGAATACCCATATCTTAAATTTCATGCTTGTTTGCATTTTCAAAGAGGAAGTATCAAGAGGCCAAGTGACTCACTAATGGAAGCAATTAAAATTGTCTAATCAAGTAAGGAGAAGACTCCAGGCAGTTGGGAAATGTTGCCATCAATTATTTTATCCACCATCCCAGTGAATAAAACACTTGTTTCCTTCTCCCCAAATCTTTTCATTTGTCTCACTGATGATTTTATTAAACTTGCTAAAATCCAAGGAATATATTGAGGTTATCAAAAATGTAAGCTTTCAGCGGTGGGCAGTGCTGGAATGTCCACATTCCACTTCAGAGTGTGAGTCTGAGCCCTGCCTCCTCTTCCAATGCAGCTTCCTGCTCATGTACACCCTGGGTGGCAGCAGCTGGTGATACAAGTACTAACACTTGGCCACCCACCCAAGACATGGATGGAATTTCTGGCCTAGTTTGTCTTAGCATAGCCCTGGCTGGTGCTGGTATTTGGAAAGTGAACTAGCAGATGGAAGATTCTGAGTCATTCTCTCTCTCCTTTCAAATAAATACAAATGAGCGTTAAAAAAAATAAATAAAATGTAAGAATTTGAAATATCAATGCTAAAGTTAAATCCAGTGAAGGAGTTAGGAGACCTCACTCTGAGTCCATATTGAGAGACACATTTGTGAAACTCGTAATTCTCCATCCGTTACTTAGAACCTTTCATTCCAGTGAGCAAACACAAGTAGAAATGTCTGTGGTAGGACCTGCTGCAGTATTTTTCACAACCAGCATCAGTCATTGGAGGACTTGAAGCAAATGATGGTGTTCTCTTCACTAAGGAAGAGGAGTTCACAGGGTGATGCATATTAAGTTCACCAGCCTTAAATAAAAGTTTTTTTTCCAGGAAAACTTCACTTGTTCCACGTCCTCTTTTGATCAGACCTCAACTTTATCAGAATCATTTCTACCGTATATCAAAGTAAAATGATGTAGTGATTCAGAGCGTAAGACTGGGCATCTGACGGACTGTGTTCAGCAAAGTCTCTGTTTTTAACTAGATATGCCTTTGAGTAGTCTAATTAATTCACTTAAGGTTAAGTTCCCTCTCATGGAAGATGGAGGAGGAGGTAAGAGTGGCTAATTGGGGTTCCATCTAATTGTGGAGAAGGTCAAGAGGAATGTTACACTTCAAGCAGTCTCCATTCATAATAATTTGATATTCAAAAGCTAATGCCGTAGGACAGTCCAGTCTCTGTCATCCTACAACACTCACACATGCACACTATATGTATATATTTATGTATGTATATATTTACATCCACAAAAATTTTTGAGCTTGATAGAATATCTAACTTAAAATTCCACATAAATATCAAAAAAGTCATGTGACATTTATCTTCCATCAAATGTTAACTGACAATTCTTAGACCAGTGTTCAGTTTGTCCAACTCTACATTGGGTTTGACTACATTGGACATGAGGATTAAACAAACCAAAACACTTAAAATTGAGGCTGCCACTTCAACATAAACAACAGCTAATATTACTTGAATTATTTCCATTAATACTCATTTTTAAGCTAAAAAAAAAAAAGATTAAGGTCGTCTTCACTTTTGTAAAAAAGAAAACATTTATTTTTCCTGCAAGATAGATTTACAGAGAGGAGGAAAGATAGAAAGATCTTCCATTTGCTGGTTCACTCACTAATACCACAATGGCTGGAACTTAGCTGAGCGTCCACCAAGTCTCCAACATGGGTGCAGGGTCCCAAGGCTTTGGGCCAGACTCCACTACTTTCTCAGGCCACAACCAAGGAGTTGGATTGGAAGTGGAGAAGCCAGGACACAAACTGGAGCCCCTATGGGATTCCAGAGCATTTAAGGTGAGGATTTAGCCACTAGGCCCTCCTCACGCCACGCCCAGTTTTTACTTCTATTACACCCAACTTAGGTCTGTCACCAGAATTTCAAATTCTTTAGGCTACTGCCCACCAAGTATTATCATTTCTGTGTCTTGCAGCATGGTTCAGGTAACCTACATTGAACTTGTGCTGTATTTAAGACTTATTTTACTTCTACAAATTATTCTACCTCAATGGATAGTAAATCCATCCACCTAGCACCCAAGCTTTTTCGAATGAATTTTTCTAGACTTCTTCCTTCTTATGCTCAGTTTTCACTTTTAAACTAGGGCTGGGCTTTGTCTCTTCCCCTGCTTTTATATCACACTCATTTCCCTAATTTCAATGGGTTTCATGAGGGTAGGAATAATAGTTGTTGCACATGTATCCTCAGTGGCTGTTGAAACTGGAAATAACCAAGAACTAGGTTCTTAATCACTATCAGTTCTTGTCATTTAGTAGATGAGGCAGACAGGTAGTGAATAGAGTTGTTTTTTCCTTATGTATAAGTCATGCTGCTATAGAAGTCCAGAATGAAACTAGAATATGTAATTCTGAGGCCAAGTCATAGGTTTTCTGACCAATTGATTTCAGGCCTTCCTCTGTCACCCTTTTCTTTTACAAACTAAGGAATGCCTTTAGCCACATAGAGTACTATTAGAAGGAGGTATTTCAAAAAGAGACCATTCTTACAACTATAGCAGAGGCTTGATTCTATCAGAGTTGAAAGGTGACTCAATATGGTTCATGATGGCACTTAATCCTAGTGGTGGTATTAATTCTAATGCTTCTGCCTTGTAAGTACATGCTGAATCTGTTCACTGGTCTCCATTCACATTACCTCTGATCTAATACCAAGTACTAGCTTTTTCACCAAATTATTGCCAGAGTTTCTAACATGCATACTCTCTAGAGACCCCTAAGGTCTTCTGTGTTTGTTTTCATTCCTAAGTGAAAATGTGACTGCTTTCTTCCTTTGTCAAAACCCTTCATTGGTATAAGGTAAAATCCCAAATCCTCAACACTGACATGGCCCTGCCTCTGGAGGCATAATACTTCAGCTTCTCACCCATCTTTCTGCATATTCTGCAGCCACAGAGAATTTCTAGTCTTCCCATCACTTCATTTGGATGCTCATATGTGTCCTTACTTCTAGTGGGAAACTCTTTCCCAAAACCCTATGACTTCAAGCCTCATCTTATACATATCCCATGAATTCACAGAAGTCTTTCTTGAGAACTTCCCCCAACTTCCCATCACACCCACAACCCAAGGATTCTCCGCTATGGTGTGCCAAAACAAAAACCTAAGGAGGTGTTTCAAAATGTAGCTCCCTGAGGCTAATACCAAGAGTCGCTTGTGGGGGGTTTGTGGTTGTGATGAATGTAGACATTTCACATTTTGGCTAACAAATATCTGCAAGGATTTCTTACTGCTTCTCTTTGAGAAGCCTTGGGTGTTACATGTCCTTTTCTATAAAAGGTCAGAGTAGAGAATCTTTCTTAAGCTCTCCATGGAATCACGCAATGGTTTTTGAATTACTGTTTTTAAGTTGGTAGTCAGTGCTAATTTGTGTCCTCAAGCTCCGGGGCCAGGAGGTTGTCTGTATTGCTGCATCCATAATTCTCTTCCCCTTAGCAGAGGATATTTAGCACATGTTGGCTAAATTGATGATTGCCTAATCTTGTAGAGCACTTTTTATGAAGAACAGTGCATGAACTTGGAAAACCATGGCATTGAAAGCAGATGAAAAGCTCACTGCATTTGAGCACCAGTCTTGAGATCTTTGGACACTGCTGACTTCAGAAGGGTGGCTAATCTGCTTGTTTAAAGCTCATCTATTTTTACTACTTCCTTTGAGGTCTCTTCCTTCAACTCCCTCACATGCTGTGGTGACAGTAAATTGTATGGTGAGGCTTTCTGCCATTTCCATGGCTTTGCTGATGAGCTGTCAAAATAGTTTTCTACTTGGCAGGGACCAAATGCTGCTACCAGCAGAAAGATAAGAGGCTCTCAGTAATCCAAGTACTTCACAGCAGCTGGGATCTAGGGAGTCAGCCTTGGAGGCAAAAGCATAATTGATAAAGGAAATGAATCAGCATGCTGAAGGCTACTGTACCACAGAAACATTTGCCCACGAAAGGCCTGAGAAAAACGCAGTAAGTCTCAGGCCTACCTCTGAGCAGGAGACATCATTTGTTCTGGATCATGTTGTGACCAAAAATGGTGGAAAGAATAAAAGGCTGTTGTGGACTGAGTTGAAATCCTGAATGAGCCCCACAATGTATTTGCAACGGTTGGTTGGTGGAGAGTTAGACCATTGACAAATGATGATTGCAAGTTCCTTTCCTGTAGACCATGATCCAGTAGATCTCAAATGGGTCCCTAGATTTTCATTATTAATGAGCACCTGCTCAGGTAATTATATTGCAACCATTCCCTTAATGGCTAGTGTTTAGACTTCAGCAAATCAGGTATTCCAAGTCTCCATTTCCTCAACTACAAAATGGAGTTGGGACCTCCAACCAGACGTAACTTACAAAATTAGTTTAGGAAAACCTGAATGTTGGGACAGCTGGATAGGGCTGGAAACATGTAAAAATTTTGCCATGAAAATTGCTGATAATAATGTTAATTTGCAAGGAGCACAATTCAACTGTACATGAATTATATAATGATATAATTCAGCACAATCATAAGACCATGTTATATACAAATTATAATAGATAACCTTTACATATAGGATATGTAAAGGATATAACGCAAAGTATACTTAATTTTTGAGAAACAAAACATAATTGTCTTGATTGATATTGCATCCCCAATGCCTGACCTGTACTTTATGCTCAATAACAGTATTCATTAATGAGCTAAAGGGCGAGAGTTTGGTACAGTGGTTCTGTCACTGTTTGGAATGCCTGCATCAGTGCCTCAGTTCAAATCCCAGCTTTGATTTTCATTTCGGTTACTGTTAATGCACACTCTGGAAGCAGCAAGAAATAGCTCTAACAGTGGGTTCCTGCTACCCATAGAGAAGGGAGACTCAAATGTAGTTCCCATTATCTGGATTAGGCTTGTCCCATCATTATTTGTTGCGGGCATTTGCAGAGTAAATGGATGGGAGCTTTCTCTGTATTTCTCTCTCTGTCATTCTCTGTCAAATTAGAAAATAAAAGGATGACTCACCACATTGTCAAATGCCTCATGAAGTTTAGTTTTTTTCACTTGCCATTGTTAGTCCTGAATGTGGTAAAGCATCAAGGACTACTAAAAATCACAACCTTTACAAAGTTTAATTTTTAAATGAAAATTGGTTTTAAATTTTGATATATTTATTTTCTTTGATCACTTTATGATCCTATTTCATAATGTAGACAAAATTTGCTAGCCATGCCTACTATTCAATAATCAGCTGTTGGTAAGAACAGCTTCTTGTTCCATGAGTTCCAAACTCCTTAACCTTTTCCAAGGCCTGTGAAATAAGCTATGTTTTGGGTTTCTAAGTCTAGAAACACTTAGAATATAGGACCACACGGGACAGGTGTTCATCCATATGGTTAAAGTTCCCATATCTCACGATGGAATATGTGGGTTAGATATCGGGCTCCAAACTTTTATTCTAATTTTTTTAACATTTGCTAGAAAGCATCAAGTAATATTTTTTCCTATCACCCATGTGGGAAACCTGCATTAAGTCCTTTGCCCACCAGGTCAAACCAGGACCACTGAAGCCATATGAGGGATGGGAGGGTGAATTACCGAACGGGAGCTCTTGTGCTGCCTCTAAAATGAGAATTTGAAATAATTTTAATTAAAAAATGAAAAATATAGAACAAAATATTTGGAACTAAGGAGTTATTCTCTGCAAATGCACTGTTCCAATAAGGAAGGGAAAATATTACTTGTTGAACATTTTTATTTAGTGAAAGATTATGTGAGTGATTATGAAGTAATTAAAGTATGTCATTGCAAAAAGTCTTTAAAAAGGAAGATGGGAGTAAAAGGGGAGAGTGGGAAGTATCATTATGTTCTTAAAATTGCATATATTAAATATATTGTATCTTTGTGCAAAAAAATTTGAAAAGAAAAGAAAAAAAGAACAGTGGGAATCCTTATCTGAGTGGCAGATAACTACAAATTCTTAGAGGTTATCAACTTTAATTTCCCCACATTATTCTTAAAAACAAAGAAATGATTCACTTGTTTTTGTTTAAAAGGCAGATTTTAAAGAGAAAGAAAGAGATATATAGAGAGACGGTATTCCATTCATTACTTTGCTTCCCTGATGGGCGTTTACAGCCAGAGGTGAGTTCATCATAAGCTGGGAACCAAGAGCTTCTTCTGGGATTCCCACATGAATACAGGGCCCCAAGGACTTGGGACAATCCTCCGCTGCTTTCGTAGGCCATAAGCTGAGAACTGGATAAGATGTGGAGCAGTTGGAACTCAAACTTGTGCTTATATAGGATATTGGCACCACAGAGAGGAGGATTAGCTTGCTGTGTCACCACCCTGGCCCTTCCCCATGTTTTTATGAGTGTGGTTACTAGAATACTTTATAATCCCATTCCATGGTGTACACAAAGGTTGTCAACTTTGGCTACTATTTTTTTTTTTTGAAATTTTTATTGTAAAGGCAAATTTTCAGAAAGAAGGATAGAGAAAGGTTTTCTATCTGCTAGTTCACTACTCAAATGGCTGCAACAACCAACCCAAAGGCAAGAAAGACCCAGTACTTTCTGGGTTTCCTACATGGGTGCAGGGTCCCAAAACTTTGGCCCATCCTCCACTGCTTTCTCAGATCGTAAGCAGGGAGCTGGATTGGAAGTGGGATAGCCAGGACATGAACTGATACACTTATGGGGTAGGCACTGATAGACAGAGGATTAGCCAGTTGAGTCACTGAGCTGGCCCCTTGCCTACTATTCAGTAATCAGCTCTTGGTAGAAAACACAGGAAAAGAATAGGAGGATGATTTTTCTACAGGGACAGAAGTAGGGACCCGTGGACTGTGGTATTGTTTCATGTGTAACTTCACGGCCATGTCAATGAGGAGCTGTTGATCCTGGTACCCAAGCCACAGCCATCACAGGGACACTGAGGATGCAGGTCTCTCTCTGGGCTTTGATATTAATTCACTGGCTGCCTTCTCTTCAACAACATACCTGCAGTACTGAATTTTTAGTTTTGTTATTCTCTTTCAGATTTCTTTGATCTCTCAAAGTGTCAAACTGCACATTATTCTCTTGTAAGAAAATTTGAACTCATAAGACTGCTCATATTTATTAATTTGGAAAAAATTTACTGAATATTAAATTAGTAAGAGAAATTCTATTCTCAACTTCTTGATGTTTATAATATAGAGGAGTACAAAAGGACCAGAAATCAGTGTAATTAAAAATAAAGTTTCCTGGGAAATATTACAATTCTTTGCCCTTGCAGATCTTATAACTTCAGCAATTCAAAATTTGTTGCAAGAGCTTATGGCAGGATAGAATTTGCAGTGGCAACTGAATCCCTTGTGGGTAAAGGTAAGACTAGTTTGGGGAAACAATTGCATCATTGACTGATCAATCAAGCTGCCTACCCAGTACCTCTACTTCTGGGGTACTTTATTGGTTTCTGTACACTAGCATTTACACAAACATCAGTTAAGCATCTAAAGTGCTGACACATATTTTAATTCTGGAATACTGACGTTTGTGTAGAGAATGATAAGGTGATAATGTTGACATCATGATCAATTTCAAAAACTAATGATTTATTTTAGTGGAATTATGTAATAAATTTAAGGAAGGAAAAGCCAATTTTTTGAAATTTATTTATTTGAAAGAATTACAGGGAGAGAGAGTGGAAGAGAGAATTTTTTTTTCTACCGACTGGTCTATTTTCTCAAATGGCTGCAGCTACCTTAGGCCAGTTCGAAACCAGGAATTTTTTCTGGGTCTTCCATGTGGGTGAGAATTTGTGTTGTTCTCTGCTGCTTTCTCAGGCAAATTAGCAGGGAGCTGGAGTGGAAGCAGAGCAGCCAGACTTGAATTGGCACCTACATGGAATGCCAGTGGCTCTGATGGTGGCTTTACTCGCTATACCACGGAGCCAGCCCCATAAGTTTCCTTCTTAAGATATTTTGAAATAATTTATGAGGTAAAGTGGCATTGAAATTAACTTTCAAGAATTTAGACATTGACATGGTGAAGCAATGGTCTCTATTCGAAGTAAGTGCAAAAAAATTTAGAGATTAAAGGAATAATGCAACTGTGATACACCACTATTAAAATAACTAAAATAATGACTTTCAAAGTACCAAACAACTTTGATTCATTGCCTGTTAAAAGGCAAAAATTTATAGTCACTTTGGAAGATACTGTCATTTTATTCCTAAACGAAATCTTGGTATTTTTTCCAAGTAACTTGAAAAGTTAGACATACACGTACATGCACATACTCACCTCCATGGGGATATCAACATAGTAAATTTGTTAGTGATAGCTCATACATAGAATGAACCAAGATGCCTTCATAGGGTTAATGGGTAAAGAAATATTTTTCAGTGACAAAAAGAAATGTGCTATTAAGCCATCAAAATACCAGAACTGAATGTACTGGATTCTGTATTTTTCTATAAAGCTATGAGCATATCATATTGGAAACTAAGCAGTTAGTTCAGAAAAAAAACTAGGGAAGATACATTAAGTATCCTTCATGTTTTTTCTAGTCCTGGAACACTAAGTGTGTTCAGTAAATACAGATAGAATATAAGAATACAGCATTGAAAAGGAAGTAGACTTGGCCAAGGTTAAGAGGAGCGGGGACCAGGAGGCAGAGGAGCTTGACTTAAAGGATGATCAGGATAACATATGTTTACATTACCAGATCCTATTCTTCCTTTGAGCCCATCTGGCCAAATATTCAGAAGTAGCTCATACACTCTGAGTCCAGTTCAACCAGCCTTGACTCGGCACGTTCTGCAAGGCTGTGCCTACAGGCGCCAGTACCATCTCTAAGGCTAAGTGGTAACAGCTTGCAGAAATTGTGTTTGATGAGTGTCCACAGACATAATCCCCGGCACTTAGAGGTTCACCATTGCTTTAAAATGCGGCTGGAGAAACGTATGATCAATTCCTTCTAAGTGTGATTCGTGAGGGTTATTTGGGGCAATCAACACGTTATTCTGCAAGGCTTTCTTCTCGGGCACATCTCCAATTTTGTTTGATGAGAATCTTTCTGAAGGCCCTTAGAACATGATCTCTTATTATGTGGATAATCAGCAGAACCTGCTTACTCCTCAATGCAAGCAACTGAGACCAAGAGCCGTAAGAGCTGAAATAAAAATCATAGCTTTACTGCAGGGCCCATTAACTGGATAGAAACTGAATCCTGAGGTCATAAATTATTATTAGTCAGTTAATGACAGCCATAGTCAAATCATTACATTTACATCTGATGAATACAGATGAGGTCTTCTTTGGCTTTTCGGTAGCCAGATGATTTTCTATATTGTTTCTATATTCTGGGCAGTAGAATTTCCAAAGATTTTTAAAAAAAACTAGATCCTTCCACCTACCTAGAAGAAATATGATGAATGAATATAAGAATTATGTCAGTTTTCATAAGCTATCTGACTTACATTAACATCTGTCATTTTCATATTCCTAAAATATGGATCTCAGTGAGGAAGAATTTAGACTTGAACCGGGTCCTCTGACCCCAGATTATGTGACTCATGGTGACATCACCTGTTACATAAAGAGATTATACCAGCTCATCTCAAAGCTCACTAATGGATGTTTCATGCTCCAGAACCAAGACTGTGTCCAGAATGACAACAACCAATCAAAGCTGAAACTTTCTCTGTTCTTTTTCTCACTGGCAATTTTAAAATGGCTATTTCCTGTCTTGTTCTAGTTCCAATTAATGGTCCTTACAATCGAAAAATATCTAAAAATGCATGTTACATCTAACCCTGATCCTTCTGTGGTATACATGAATTAATCCACAATACACTGCTTAGGTTCATTTAATATCCAAGTACCTGTATTGTGAGCTTGTTTTCCAGTTTGTTTAACTATGTCTTTCAGCTTTTATTGGAGCAACTTGGACTAGGGCATATTTATTTAGGTAGGCTCCCTGAGAAATATGAAAACCATAATACAACCCACAGATACCATTGAAAGGAATAAGCATTGAGAACTTTTGTATTTCAAAATGATAATATTCTTGAAAATGTGGAAGAGGGTGGAAGGCAGAACAACACTATTGCATTAATAGAGCATTTGTGATCATTATATATTAGTGATCATAGATTAGTGATCGTCTGTGATCATTCTATATTAGTCTGAGTGCCAGTTTATGTGTAGAGGCTGTGTGCATAGGTCCTAGAGGAAAAGTGTAACTCATTAAAAATAGTAGGAAAGATTCTTGTCTTACTACTAACATTGTTGATGGATTAAATGTATTTCCATGGTTACTCTTTATTCTTTCTCAGTCATCTAAGTACATAGTTGTTTAGGGAGTGGTGAGAATGTGTTATGAGAGACCCTCTCAAGTCACATAATGTTTAGGACTAGATTAATTTTATGGGATAAAGTCAGTTTCCTTGAGGCCAAGGAAAATGTAGTTGCCTAACTGAAGACAGGTTGGCTTCACAGTAAAAGCACTGGATCCCAAAGACGAGGAAGCTTAGACACATTATCATCTTTTCGAGCTTCGCTTTGCTTTAACAAGGATATGTCAGTACCCAGCCACAGGGTGTTTGTGATGGTAATACAGGAAAAGCATTGTGCAGGGCGTCTGGCACATAGTACTGCATGAAATGTTAGCTGCTGCTATTACGGATGGTGGTGGGTGTTAGGCATTATGCAGGAAAATGCCAATAACATCAGATTTCAAATCGCAAAATTTTGCTTTGAGTCTCAGTTTTGCCAATTACTACATGAAACTGAATTAGCAACCATATCTATGGACTCAATTTTTGAAAAACTATAGATGATAATCATGTATTGCATGATATTTAGAGGAGCTAGTAGGCACCAAGCATGGAGGAGGGTAGGAAGTTGGAGACTGATTGTCTGAATTTACTGAAATCATGCTTATACATCTGTTGACACACTCTATTGATATTCCACAAATGTATGTAGTTATTGTTCATCAAAAAATTGAAAGAAAGGGAAATGGATATATGAATGTGCCACCTTTTGTTCTTACTCTGATGGGTTTGTTTAAAGCCCGAAATAAAACATTGAGCTTTGGGACTCATGAAATATTCTGAAATTGAACATGCTTTGTTCTCAGCCATGCATCTGGCTAGACCTTGGCCTGCACAGACTGTCCAAGAGCATTTCCTGTGCTGTCTTTCTGGAAGGCCGCCATTGCCCAGGGCTTCAGGAACTTAGCCGTGAAATGACTGAATAAAAGTGCCCAGTGATTTGCCTGGCAGGCTGCACGCAGTATTGTATTATGAAGATGTGGAAATCGGATCACATTTTCGGGCTGGAGAATAAGCAACTTCAGATGTGTTTACCTGTGGGGCAGCTGATGGAGTCTGGGAAGGCACAGTGGTCAGGTGGGGCGCTGAGGAACAACCAAGGAGTAGCCCAGGCAGAGGGCCTCCGTGCAGCCTGCTGAGCAGTTTCGTGGTCTCCGAGATGCTATGATACTAATCTCTGAGAAGGAACTTAACCTGAAAGAGTGAACAATAACCCACCTTTGTCAAAAAGGCAGACAGAAGAATTTAAATTATTTCTGCATTGTAACGATAAGGGAGTCAGTCCTTAGGATATTTTGGTAGATGAGTATAAGTCACTGCGAAACGGGGCACGTGTGGCCACAATTACTGCCTGCACTGAGAACATGTCAGACGGTCAGCAGATGTAAACTGCTCTGTCAGCTGACTGTTCGCAACATCCACTGCTCCAGAGTGACAGGGGTTTCTTTCCCAGTGAGCTTACACAGGAGACGGGGGAAATATTCAACTTGGCTGAACTGCAGGAACACTTTCAAAACAGTGACTGATAGTCAAGTTCAAACTTAGAGCACACGAGAAAATAACGTTCAGGCCAAAGTGTTCTGTTTCTAAGCATCCTTGTTTTTGAAGGACCAGAGCTGTCCTTCAAAGGCAGTGTTTTTGGTGGGCTGGGTTGACAAGTTGACTTGTTGCACGACTGACACACTCACCACACAAGTGATTGTGCAAGTCTGTGTCTTGGTACAATGCACTCTGTGAAATGTCGCTTGGAGAATGCTATTCAGGAGCAACTATAGTGTGGGAATGGAAGAGAGAAAGAGAAAAAAAAGAGAGGGGGTCCGGCGGCGTGGCCTAGCAGCTAAAGTCCTCGCCTTGAATGTTCCAGGATCCCATATGGGCGCTGGTTCTAGTCCCGGCAGCTCTACTTCCCATCCAGCTCCCTGCTTGTGGCCTGGGAAAGCAGTTGAGGATGGCCCAAAGCTTTGGAACTCTGCACCCACAAGGGAGACCTGGAAGAGGTTCCTGGTTGCTGGCTTCGGATTGGCGCAGCACTGGCCATTGCACTCACTTGGGAAGTGAATCATCTGACGGAAGATCTTCCTCTCTGTCTCTCCTCCTCTCTGTATATCTGACTTTGTAATAAAAATAAATAAATCTTTAAAAAAAAGAGTGGGAAACTTGATTCCAATTAACTCCTACCCCCAATTATAATTCAAACAGGTCCTTTTCTATCCACCGCTGTTTAGGATACTCAGAAGGTTTTCTGGAGAAACAGGATTCTACACTAGGTGCTTGGACATGAAGAATTTTTCTTCGCTGTTGCTAATGTTCTGATACTTCTTCAGTAGCATCTGTCGTACTTCCTGTTTGCTATAGGTCTAGTTCAGTTACAGCAGCGTTTTGGTAAAGCGCAAAGAACAACATGGGGACTCAGGAGATCAGACAGGGCTATTGGCCCTGCCGCAGTCCCCAGGAATCAGGTTACCAGGTGAAAACCACTTCTGCTCCTTGGTCTGCCTCCCATGCGTTTGTCTCCATTGCTACTTCCAGCAGCAGAGCTGTGACCCGGGCCAGACTGGATTATGTAATTCCAAATACCCTTACCATTGAAAAGTTACAAATCCAGGGTATTCCCATGGCAGTCTAGGTGTGAACTTACAGATAATATTGACGGCATCTTAAACTTTCTTAATAGATTTTTTTTAATGGAAGTCTATAAAACTGGCAGAAAACATTAAGCTCACTGTGCTGGGAGTCAGACTCAGTGCTACTCCCTCCTTCTGACTCTCCCAGTGACCTAAAAGGCATATTTGTGGGGAACCTGGAACACTGTGAAATGACTCAGTGGTATCCAGGGTTACTTCTGGATATGATATGCTACAATTCTGTGAGGCAGTCCTTTATGACTAGCCAAGCATGATGTGATAAGAATATAAGAATATCTCATATAGGAAGTGACAGCAATGATGTAGCACTTGGAGCTCTTAAGGAAACAATTGTGATACAAATCTATGAAATGCATTCAATTGAAAACTTAAAGTGTTTAGTGCTTCAAGATTTGCCTTACATTCCCAGCAAAATAACATTCCTTTTTGCCATCCCAAGTGGTGACTAAGGCGTGATGGAGCTACCAGGATGTGACAGTTTCTACCACTAGGGGTCACTTCACTCTGTGTCTCCCGGTGGATTAGCCAGTACTTGCCAGATAGACCTGATCTTACCCCTTCTTCGTTTTGTTCTACACAGGTTTCTATGCAAGGTCATTTGTGACTAATATTTCTCCTTAGTACTAAGCCCCTCCCTTGCCCCAAACTTCCACTATCCTCTGCAGCAGCATTCCTCATTCCGTAACTTTAGAATCATTTTTCAATTAACTAATTGCTGCCCCTCCTATTTCCTTTAATTTATACATCTGTCCATTAATGAATCTGTGATGTGCAAAATGACATCTTAGCCACCATGGGCATAGAGATCTTATGTACACTTTAATGCCGTCAAGGAACTTAAATATGTAAATATGCCCATAAATTCTGCCTTTCATTCTCATTATAAATTACCTGTAAAAATAAATTCAGAATGCATACAGTTAGCACCCAGAGGGTAAAACAAAAAAACATAATTCAAAGTTGCAGTATCAAGGATGACTTCTGGGAGGAAGTTGCAATTTCAGTAGAGCTCATAAGTCATTAGAACGACATTGATAAATGAGCCAATGTGATATTAATTGCTGTGTGAATCAGTCATCTCCAGTCGTGGCACAGCTCACAGACCTGAGAGATGGTTCATTAGAACTGTGAAAGCCAAAACAGATGCAGATTGCTGAAAAATTCCAGCACTGTGCATGTTTTATTGAATACAATTGTCCTTACAGACACAAAACAAAACCTTCAGACCCCTGAGTTATTTCTGACGTCTGTTATATATTTTTTTTCAGATCATGGTGTCAAGGTCAAAAAAGGGAGGAGAAACCTGAAGAAATGAAAGAATAAATAATGAGTCTGGAGAACAAGGCCTCTTTGAAGAAATATCAAAGTGAAATCTAAGGGGTAAGGAAGAAATTTTCAGAGTTACATGCTTACCTTAAGGTAAAAACTTAGTAGATAAAGTGAAAGGCACGCAAACACCTTTACCTTGGTTTTGCTCTGCTCGTCTGTGCTCACACACACCCCGTGCATGTGCAACATTCCAGATGCATAAAAAAAAATGAGCATAAGATGGTGTCCACAGTATATGCATGAGAGCCGTGAAGAGAAGGAGTTGAAGTCAGGATGGGATATGAAGAATAAATGATGTGACTCTTAGCTCCCTTTTCAGTCTCAAGAAACGAGTAAAAGAGGAGTAACTCTCAAGTGGTCCCATATTACTATCTCTAGTGATGTACACGGTCAATTTACGTGATAGTCTAGAGGCTCTGTTAAGAAAGGGCACAATGAGATGGTAATATCATAGTCCTAGAGAGTTAAGAAGTTTTATCTCTACTCCAGAATCCAAAATAGCTTTCCAAGGTTGAACTTCGGCAACTGTTAACTTTGAGCCCCATTTCCCAATAATGGGAGAAAGGTGAGGCAGCAGGAAAGCTCATTTTCCTCAGTGGATTAAATTAGTGTTGATGCTTGATTTCCACTTAAGGGTACCAAAATAATTTCCTCCATGACAAGTGTTTGTAGCTCCACGAGCTGCCTAGAGACATGGGTCTTGCCTAGGAAAAGACAGATGAACTAGTAAGGGAACACAATAACCGAGGCTTAGGATTTTGTTTTCTCAGCTTGTTATTTTTCTGTGTGTCTGGGCTTGAGATACAGCTTTATATTCAGTTCTCAAGCTGGCAGTTACTGTTGTAACTATGAGAAAAAATTTAATGTCATTTAGCTCTTTATTTTACTTTTATATAACACAGTACTTTAGCTTACTTGTCTATCTTAAATTGGCATGCACCACCTCTCTTCCCACAACCACATTTTCACACAGCAGTTCCAAACTCTTTTTTTTTTTTTAATTTTTCATGATACAGTTCATTACGCTCAAGGATTTCCCTTTCCACCTTCCATCTGCCCCTCCCTCCCACTGTTTCCCCTATATTGTAACAATAGTATACATCTTCAACAACAGTCACCAGGGCATCATTTTTCTATTCAAATGTATTCTGACATTGCAGACACAGACTGGTAGAAGATCCAGCATCCTTTTATCAAGATACATGTAAGTTTCTTTCATGAACTCTCTCTTTTAAAATTTTTATTTGTCCTGCTGAGTATAAGATAACACATCATGGCTTTAATTTGCATTTTCCTGATGACTGATGATATCATGCATTTTAAAATTTTTATTACCAAGGCTTTTTATTCTATTTGAAAAAAAAGACATTTCTCTAAAGGAGTTAAATATAGCTATAAATTTCCCTCCAGCACTAATCTAGTTTCATACAATTCATTTTGTTATTTTGTTTATATTCATCTTGAAGTATTTTATAATTTCACACATGATTTCTTCCTTTGACTCATGGGCTATTTAAGGGATATGCTGTTTAATTTATACATATTCATGTACTTCTAAATTTTCTGTTATTCCATTATATTTGATTTTTTAAAAATCACAGAAAGTATGCTGTCTTTTGCAAATTTATTAAAGCTTGTTTTGTGGCATAACTGAGGATCTATCCTGGAGAATGCTCCAAAAGCACTAGGAAAAAATATTCTAAGTGCTTTATAATGATTAATTCTTTTGTTCATCTTGATATTGTTCCATCTGTGATTTAAAGTAGAATATGGAAATCTGTATTATTGTTTAATATTTATTACTGTCATAAATTCTATGACTCCTTATTTCCTATATTTTGAGACTGTCTTGATAGGTGCCTATATACAACTCTTTTGTACACTTTTTTCAATTATCATTAATATAAGAATTGTATGTTGTTTTTAGAGTACTAATACGTATAGTATCTTTAGATCTATAATCACTATATTGTAGATACTATAGTATATACAGAGTAACTTATTTTTAAAGTGGTTTATTTATTTAAAAGACACAGAGATCTATTGTTTCACTTCCCTAATGGCCTCAATATCCAGAAACGGGCCAGTCTGAAGGCTAGAAACTGCAACTCTTCCATGGGTAGCAGGGACACAGGCATTTGAATTGTCACCGATTTCTCCAGACACATTTGCAGGGAGTTGGATTAGAAGTAGAATAGCCAGGATTTAAATTATTGCTCATACAGGATAATAGCATCACAGATATTGACTTATTCCATTGAGGCATAATGCTTGTCTCCACCAGAACTAATTTCTATGAAACTATAATTTAGTACCCATTAAATAAACTTTTCCATGCCCTACCTCACTCTGCTCTATGCAGACTCTGGTAACCATCATTATTCTTTCAACTTCTAGGGGATCAGGTGCTAGATTCTACACATGGAGAAGGTCCTGCACTATTTGTCTTTCTGTAATTGATATATTTCATTTAACACTGTGACGTCTAGCTCCATCCGTTTGTTGGAAGTAACAAGACTGATTCTCTGTGTTAAAGATGAATAACATTCTGTGTTTATGCACTGTATTTTATATATCTATTCAACAGTCAAGGGACACTTTGGTTGTTTCCATTCCTTAGGTACTGTGAGCCTTGCTATAATAAATGTAAGAGTATGGATTTATTTTTGCTGATTTGATTTAATGGCCCATAGATAGATCCCTCACAGTGGAATTGATGCATCATATGCTGGTTCTTTTTTGGTTTATTGAAGAATATGCAGTTATGGTTTAGGTCTTATGTTTCTGTCTTAGATTTATGTGGCATTGATTTTTTTTAAAATTCATGGTATTTTATTCTCCACATTTATATTTTCAATTTAATGGCTGTGTGAAAATTGTCCATATTTATGGCATACAGTGTGGTATTTCATTACAAGCACACATTGGTTAATGTCCAGTTAGGATAAATATATTTATGGCTTTGTACATTTAGCCTTTCACAGTGAACATATTCCACATTCTATTTTCCAGGTTATTTTAGTGAGAAATATAAAGTTTTTTCTGTAGACACTACACTATGGAGAAACTCAAAATAACTTGCCCTGTTGAGCCAGAACCTCAAATTCATCAATCCATCTTTCCCCAAAAACCTTCCCTTCCCTCCCCAAAATCTCGTAGCTAGTATTTTTTTAAGTTATGTGAAGACATTCAAGTAAGAGTATCAGGAGATGCCTGTCTTTCTGTGCCTTGTGTCTCAGCACCACAGACCCAGGTTCCATCCCTGCTGTTAGAAATGACAAGATTTCATCTTGTGTTTGGCACAGTAGCATTCCATTGTGTATATGGACCATGCTTTCTTATCCATTGATCAGCCAATGGACGTTTACTTTTTTTTTTTCCTGTTTCTTGGCTGTTGTGATGAATGTTTCCATAAAGATGTAAGTGAAGATAACTTTTCAACATGTGAATTTCTCTGCATACACACCCAACAGTAGGATATGTCGAAAACGTGCTAGTTGCAGTTTTAGGTTTTTTCGTGGGGCCTCCTTACTGTCTTCCGTAATGGCTTTTCCAGTTTACACTCCGCCAGCCACGTGCACGGCTTTCCTTTTTCTCCATGTTCTTGGTGAGCACAGGGTTCTGGCTGTGTTCTCTTGAATCTGAATTCCCAGTTTTCCCAGGATCATTTATTGGATGGAATATTCTTTTCCAACGCCATATTTTTAGCATCTGTATAAAAAATCAGTTGGTTGTTAGTTTGTGGATTTAGTGCTGGAGTTTCCATTTGGATCTATTGGTCTATGGAACTGTTTTATGCCAATAACATATTGTTTATTAAACGGTTATAATATATTTGTGTAAGATGGTCTAATGTTTCCGGACTTGTACTTTGTTTCTCTAATCGCTTTTATTTTGTGTGTGTGTGTGTGTGTGTGTGTGTGTGTGTGGTTGTACGAATAGCATTTTCTAGATTTATTTAAAAACTGCCATGGGAATTTTGAATAGTGATTTCATTGAATCTGTATGTTACAATGTGGTATGCACCTTTTGAGGCTGTTAGTTCATCTACATCATGAGCACAGGATGACCTTCATTTCTTTTGTTAAGAAATCATTTTATAGATTTATTTGTGTTATTTGAAAGGGTTACAGGGAGACGTGGAGGGAAGGACAGAATGAATGAATGAATATTTTCTATTCACAGGTTCACTCCCCCGATTGGTCGCAATAACCAGAGATGTGCCGGTCCAAAGCTGGGAGCCTGGAGCTTCTTCTGGGTCTCTCCTATGGTTGTAGGAGCCAAAGCCCGTGAGTCATGGTTTGCTGCTTTTTCAGGTTATGACCAGGGAGCTGTATAGCAAGTGGAACAACTGGAGCTTAAACCAGCTCCCATATGGGATGTCGATGCATAGGGCAGGATTAGCTTTTTATGGTGCTGTACCAGCCCCAGGATATCTCTCTTATCTTTGTTTCCTCTGCAGGTTAGCTCATCAGTGATTTACAGTTTTCACTGTAAAGATCATCACATCGTAGGTTCAGTTTATTCCCAGGTATCTAAATTGTTTTGCAGCTATTGGAAATGACATTGCGTTCTTAATTTTTTTCACTATGGATATAACAATGATACTGATTTCTGACTATTGACTTTCTACCCAGTGACTGGTTAGGATAACAGTGGGCAGTTTAGAGCTTTCTGTATATCTATAGATCATATCATCTGACCATCTGACTCTCCAATTTGGATGACCTTCATTTCTTCCAAATTGTTCTAACTAGGACTTGCGATGCCATATTGAATGTATTTGGTGAAAAATGGGTATTTTTGTACAAGTCCCAGAGCAGAATCTTCAGCTTTTCCCAATTCAGTATGATATTTAATTTTGGTGCCGTACATAGATTCTTTACTCATTTGAGGTATTTTTCTTCCCCACCTAATTTGTTCAGTTTATAACCATGAAAGGGTGTTGAAGTTTATCAAGTGCTTTTTCTGCATATATTAAGATAATCAGATGATTTTTGTCCTTCATTCTGTTCCTTGGGCTTATCACATATGTTGATTTGCATGATGAACCAGCCTTTCATCCTGGGATGAAAACCACTTGATTGCAATAAACTATCCTTTTATTGTGCAATTATTAATTTTTTAAAAAGATTTTAGAGGTCTAGCTGTTTTCTAGAAAGGGTTAATAAGATATTTAAGGAATTCAAAAAACCACAACAATTTAGAAAAGAACCTAAAGTGACACCTTTAAAATAGAAAAATAGAGTTGATTCAGTTTGCTTTTACGTTTAGAATTCTTTCATTGCAGTTTATCAAAGATAATGACTTGTAGGTTGCTTTTATGTTGGATCCTTCTCTGGTTTAGTGTCATGATAATGCAGGACTCATATAATGAGCTTAGGAGAATCCATCCTCTTCCTCTTTTTGCAATAAAACAAGGATTAGTGTTAGTTGCTTAAATGTCTGGTGTAATTTACTCATGAGGCTATTTAGTCCTGGGATTTGCACTGTTCATTTACTGTTCTGTTTAGGCATACAGCTTCCTTCAGGGGCAACGTTCATGAAATGTATGCATCTAGAATGTTTTACATTTCTCGTAGGTTATAATTGTCAGAGAGTTGCTCATAGTAACTGCTAAGAATCTCTTGAATTTCTGTGGCATCAGTTGTAATGTTTCAATGTTTCCTTTTCTGATCCTTTTAATTGAATCATTTTTTCTGTTAAATTAGCTGCACGTTTGTTCTCAAAGAATTAGTTCTTGGTTCTCTTGGGTGGTGTGTGTGTGTGTATTTTTTATTATATATATATATATTTTATTGCATATCATTTTATAACAACGTTTCATAGGCTCTGCTGTTCCCCCATCCCCTCTCCCTGTCCTCCCCCCATGGTGGATTGCTCCACCTTATTGCAGTATTACAGTTCAAATCCAGTCTTGTTTCTTTCATTGCAAGCATGTGCCATGCATAGAGTCCAGTATCTCATTGCCCAGCTCAATTCAACAGTTTCTTGGGGAGACCTACTCTGGTCTGAAGACATAGCTGGCAGAATATCATTCCGACCAATTAAAAGTCATAGCATAACTTCAAGAACAGTTTCCATCATTATGGGGCTAATTAACATTGTATTGAGTGACTGATAAGTTAGACAATGCGAGTTCTTAACCACATCCTGTGACTACTTCATTAACATTTGAATTAACTGGCCTCTATCTACCTTAAATTGGCTACAGGACACTATTCAGCTGTCTCATGTCTATTTCCATTCCAGTACTTAGCAGTTTATTGTTTTGAAGCATAATTTTTACTGAACTTGGCAGATCTTAGGATAGTCTAAACTAGCTTATCCCTTTAGCAAAACCACAAAGACATAGGTGGTAACAAGAGCAATTCTGACAACCTCTTAATGGGAGGTCATATGCACAGAGCAAGGGGGATCCCTGAGTGGAGCAGGTGGACAGGAGGAGACTTGTATCCCAACCCTGGAGACTCCTGGATCCTCACCAAGCACTATCAGTACGAGCACCGAGGACTACATCCCAACTGCCAAGGAGACCACGGGGAATTGGAGTGCCTTCGGAGGCTAAGTACTCTGAGGTCACCCACTCCCACTTGAATCTCCCACATGGGATGGAAGAAGTCCAGGTCCCTCCTCACAGAGCCCAATGTCACCGGAACAACAGCTAGGAGCCCAGAGTGGTCTACAGAAACAGAAGAACAATAAATTCCCTCCAAGATCAGGGAGGGGAGCTTTCTCTGGTCCTTACTTAGTTCCAATACTGGATCCCCACCCTCTCTTGCAATGACCATCAGGGTCACCCTGGAGCGCCACCCCCGCCCCAGACAAAACAAACCAAACAAACAACAACAAAAATGGAATAGACAGAGAACAACAAGGAGGGCTTGGAACTAGAAAGGAAGTGATCAGTGGGGACTCACGCATACCTTACTAGGTAGGACACAAAAAGAAACTACTCCTAACTAGGGTATGGAGGATTTCTCTGCACACCCCCCGAACAGTGTTCTATGCTTCAGTGGGTGTCACATGCCTTGTGTGTGTGTATTCTTAAGTTTGTCATTCATTTGTATCTGAGCCTCTACAATTTTATATTTCAGTTGCTCTAATTTTCCTAGTTTCTTGATGTACAATAATTAATTCTTGAGGGTTCTTTTTTTTGATGAAGGCATTGATTGATACAAACTTTCTTAGCACAGCGTGTGCTGTATAACTATGTCAGTATCTTCTGTTTTCACTTTCATTCAAAAATTTTGACATTTTTTTTTCTCATTGGTTTATTCTTTGATGCATTGGATAAGGAATATTAACCAATTGGTTAATTAACCATTGGTTAAGGCTCATGTTAAGGAAAACTGTTTCCTATATCTGTTGCTCAACTGTATTTTTCTGTTGTAAAGGTATCACTCTAGGTCCTTTTCCAAATTGTTGGGATTTTTTCATCTTTAAATATTCCATTAACCCTTTCTCAGAGAAATAGAAATGCAAATACTTTCTCCCATTCTGGTCAAATGGCTTTCTAGATTGTTTATTTCCTTTCTTTGCAGAAACTTCTTGCTTTGATAGTCTTGGTTGTCTAGTTGTGATTGTTACTTTTATTTTTGAGGTCAAGTACAAAATGTCATTGTAATTAATGTCAGCAACCTTTCCCTTTTTCAATGTAATAATTCATAGCTTCAAGCCAACTTATATATACAGGAAAGTGTTATTATTATTCTTAATTATTATTAAGTTTGTATCTTATTAACCAATGTATCAGTTGAGATTACTATGATTTTTGTTCTTTATTCTATTGATGTTAGTTATTAGATTCATTTGTTATTCAGTGTTGAAAACCTTCCTGCATCTCTGGCATAAATCTCACTTCAACATGGAGTATCATATTTTTGATATGTTGTTAGCTTCAGCTGGCTAATACTTGTGTTTCTTCAAGATTTTCCAATTTGTAAGCAAATACTTGCTCATAATATAGTTTCTTATGATCATTTGCATTTCTGTTGCCAGTTGTAATATTTGCTTATCTCTAATTTCTCTTTTTTCTTTGTTATGCAGGTGAACATTTTGTGTATTTTACTCATTGATAGAAAATAACTTGTTTTGCTGACGTTTTTAATCTTTATAGTCTGATGTACTTCAAGTATGTCTTCTAATTTAGGCTTTGATTTAATTTTGCTTTCGTACGTCTAAGAGGAACATTGTCAAATTGATTGCTTGAAAGATGCATTATGTCACTAATATACACTTTGTAGGGTACCATATACATGGACGATGCTTTTTTTAAATGGAAGTGTTTTCAAAGTTTTCCATAACTTCTCTGAGCTCCAGTGATAAACAAAAATGTAGTCTTTACCTTCATCTTTGCCATAATTTTTATTAGTACCACTTATATAGTGCTGACAGGCACTGATCTGAATGCTTTGGATATATTATTTTATTGAATTCTTAGAACAACCCTCCCAGCTAAGACATTATTACTGATATTCTGCATATGAGGAAAAGGGCTTAATATTGATGGAAAGTTATCCAAGGGGCCAGGAAGTGCAGAAGGCAGAAGGCAGAATCCATTCCCAAATCATTTTTTTTCTCAGGAATGTATACAGCTCATTGTAAACTTCCTCATGGATAACATTAGGGACTGTAGTTATAATTCTGTTATTAATTTCTATAATTTCTATGTTTTTAAAGATTTTTTTGTATTGGTAAGATAGATTTTCTCTGTCTCTCCTTCCCTCTGTAAAAGATCTTCCTTCCCCAACTGGCTCTAGCTGAGCCGATCTGAAACCAGGATCCAAGAGCTAGGAGCTTCTTCCAGGTCTCCCACATAGGTGCAGGGTCTGAAAACTTTGGGCCATCTTCCACTGCTTTCCCAGGCCACAGGCAGGGAGCTGGATGGGAAGTAGAGCAGCTGAGATGTGAACCTGATGCCTATATGGGATCCCAGTACTTGAAGATGGAGTATTAGCCAACTGAGCTATTGTGCAAGGCCTTGTAGTTATAATTTTTAATCCAGGCAAACCCGCTAAACAGCTTTCAAGATGAAGCCATGACTGTGAGGTCACTGCAGTTATTCTGTAAATAATTGCTATTAAGATATGCTAATACAGCAGTGGTCAATTAGCAATATTTGCAGCATTGTTCTGAATTGCAGGATACGGTAGGGAAGAAAACAGACAAAAATACTATTTTCAGGAAACAAAAATGAATGTCAAAGGACAATAAATAGTACAGAGAAAATAGTACCAGGAGGGAGACGAGATTGTATAGACAGATATATAAGGGTGAGTTCATTCTTACGTAAAGTGGTTGGGGGTACATGATTGAGAGGAGGAATTTGAACAAAAACCTGAAGGGAGAAAAATATGTGACTATCTGGAGAATGAGTGTTCTTTGAAGAGAGAATAACCAGGGGCCCAGCAAGGAAGACCATTATGGGCAAATTAGAGAGACTCAGAGATATGATCAGAGTTACACGGGGGATGGGCTACATGATTTTTGGTCCTTATGGAGAATCTTGATTGTAACATGATCTGATAAAAGTGACATTTTTGTTATAACTGTTAAGACTTGGATGTAGAGGTTAGGAGTAGAAGCAGACAGGTATCTAATAGCAACTGCAATAACGTAAGTCAACTTTGGTATCAACATGAATTAGGTCATTATAAGGAAAAGTGGTAAAGAGTCATTAGAGGCCAGATTTGATATTGAGTAAGGTAGAAACAGAGGAGTGAAAGATAATTTCATAGTTTTAACTTAAGCAACTCAAAAGGAAGAGTTGGAGCCAACTAGTTTGTGGATAACGGTAGATCACACTTGGCTGAAAAGAGAGGAGGTCATTGGATCCATTTGAGGTGGTTATTGGCCATCCAAGCAAAGATGCTCAATGATATGACTGTCAAAGAGGGTTTTATGTTTATGCTACAGATTACACAGAGAGAAATAAGGCCATAGTGTCCATGGAAAGGAAAAATCTGGGAAATAACTTGCTCTGAAGATGTGAAGGAGATGAACAGAAATGAATAAGGAAGTGATGTAGGATGAGGAAGCCCAGAATGGTGTGGGTGTGTGTGTGTGTGTGTGATTGGCAAGAGGTATTTCAAGAAAGAGTGATCAGTATCATGCTTCACAAAGCAAGAGAGTATAGGACCCCAAATAATATAATGAAGGCTTGATTGGAGTTGATTGAGGATAGCATTGGAGTAGAGGAGCTAGCGACAACAAGGAGGGTAGAGAAATGAGGTTCACAGCGCTTCTTCAGTATGAGACAAACAGTAGCATTTATGCCTACAGGTGAGCAGAGTAGATAAATGGAAATGGTCATTCCAAGGGAGAATGACAAGAAATTCATGAGCTGCATATTTATCAGTTAAGAGGTGAGTAGCCCAAAGCCCTGGAAGAAGTGTTCCTCTTCTTTAAGGGAGAGGAGATCTGGGTTCTAGAGAAAACTTTCTAGGGTCTCATGTTAGCTCAGACACACCTGTTCTGCAAGTCTGTGGGTAGGTTAATATCCCAGAGCGTCTGGTACTTGGAAAAAGACTTACCAAAATATCTGACATGTGGCAAGAATTCAATGCATTGTTGTTCTTCTAAGACAAAACGGAGCTTCATAATTTGCCAAACAACAAAAGAGAAACCTCGGTCACCTTCCTGTATCAGTTGCCTGTGGCATGTTTTCTATTTGTTAGCGTTAATCCTCCTTCCTCTGCCGTGTTTTCCAACAGCACACACAGATTTGTGTACTTTGCACCCATTCTGCCTTGTACATGTCACACGCTGCTCAGGAAGGTAATTATCCCAGCAAACTAAGCTGCATGAAAAGATAAACTGCTTAGTGGATTAAAATTGCATATTTTATATAAGCCAATGGCACAAACATTCTCGTTCCACTTGTGTGCCTCATAAATCTCTCCAGGACAGTTCCTGGCACTGCATTTGAGCTTTACTATCATCAGCTTCTGTCTTCTGTTGGTGGCAGAATAGAGGCAGAAAATATGCCCTCTGTTAGCACCGTCACTTGGCACCCTCCTCTCTCAGAGATACAGGGGTTATAACAATTTAATAGATGAAAAAATAATTGAGAAACAATAGACAACCATTCTTCTCTCCATCTAGTGAGGACAGAGAGGTTTCAATAAGGGCAGATGCCTAGGAGACATGATATTCCAAAGTCTTTCAACTGGCAACCTTTAGGTATCAGTGCTTAAGAGCTAAGTAGCATAGTCAGAAGCCATTGCCATTTACCCCTGAGCTGCCTTTCTGCTCATTGAGCACTGGAACATGGGCTCCTCTGTGCTGTCCCCAGCACTTGTGCAACAGACATCAGAGGAGAAGTATATTGACCAGGTTGCTTCTATGTCTGTCAGGCAATGTAGGAGAAAATGGACTTAACTTCAGGAAAGCGAGCCCATAGGTAGGGAAAAGAATTGGTGTAAGTGTTAAATTGGATACAAAAATTGTAAAATGGGGTCCTCAGAGTCTTCATTAAGAGTTTAGAGCATTCCTTCTTCGGAGAAGGAGTAGATGTTTACATTACTGAGTGATGAAAATGTCTGAGATGCCAAAAAGTTACTAGAATCCTAGAATTTTATATTTTATAGTCTGACACTTCTGCCAAACTTATGGCCAACCTTGGTCACCTCCTTGCCCTATGGCAGAGTTAGGTGCTAGGAACACCTCAACACTCAAACATTTTCATCATTTGCCCTTTCAGTTAACATGAATCTGTTATGTTTGTATTGTCATTGTGTTGTTCCTTTGTTATTACCCATCATTTCTGGGCATACAGTAACTGGTGGATATTTTGAAGATTTATTTATTTATTTGAAAGGCAGAATTATAGAGAGAAAGGGAGAGAGACAGAGATTGCATTTTCTGGTTCACTCTTCATATGGTCACAACAGCCAGGGCTGGGCCGGTCCAAAGCTAGAAGTAAAGAGCTTCATGCTGATTTCCCACATGGGTTCAAGGACCCAAACACTAGGACCATCCTCCACTGCTTCCTCGGTCCAAAAACAGGTCAGAGGTTGATAAGTCAGGACTCAAACCAGTGCTCATATGGGATGTCATGGGTTTGTGTTTTTACCCACTATGATGCTGATGTCATGAGTGGTGCTTTTACCCACTATTCCACAATAACAACCCCAACTAGTACAAACTAAGTAATCAAACATACTGATAAAGTCTTGACACTAATGAAGACTTTTACATCAATAGTAAATCATCTATTTTTCAAAGACTTATATGTGTTTTTATTGGAAAGGCAGATATACAGAGAGGAGGAGAGACAGAGAGGAAGATATTGCATCTGATGGTTCACTGCCCAAGTGACCTCAGAAAGGCTGCAGCTGAGCCAGTCCAAAGCCAGGACACTCTTCCAGGTCTCCCATGTAGGGATAGGGTCCCAAAGCTTTGGGCCATCCTCAACTGCATTCCCAGGCCACAGGCAGGAAGCTGGATCGCAAGCAGGGACGCCAGGATTAGAACCAGCGTCCATACAGGATCCTGGTGCATTCAAGGCGAGGACTTTAACCACAACACTATCATGCCGGGCCCAAATGTTAATCTTAATCCTAGTATTTAGCAGGAGTTCATATGTGTTAGAACTATGTTAGAACTATACAATGTGCCACAGAAACCATTTTGGGAAGACATACATACGTCACAAGCAATTGACTTATAGAGCTGAGTCTGTTGATCTCTAGCTCAGCCCAACACCACTGTATCTGTATGCCTCTGGGAAGTGTGGGGGTTTCTCTTGTTTCTAGAGGCAATGGCAAATTAAAGGAGGCCAAGTCCTAACATGAATTTCTGTCTCTCCAGTTAATGTGTTCCTAACATGTCAGTCTGAAATGTTGCATTCCATTAATGTGTGTCATCTCTATCAGCATTCCAGGGGTCTATAGATGGCGTGGTTTTTGTCTAGACGTCCATCTTACCTGGATACGAAGTGGCTAGGCATGGGATATTTAGGGTTGGACCCAGTCATGAGACATTCTTTGTAGCCAGTATTTTATCAGTGGGTCCCATGGGAATATTGCTTATGACAGTTTAATACAGCTGTAGTATTAGTGCAATTTATTTTCAGAGACCTGTACCAAAGGTTTCTCTTTCCACTTTCCTAAATGCTCCAGTGAGATGTTTATAGGAGCCCTGAGAAATTCCCATGGAATAGGAAGAAGGATAATATCATCTACTGTTTTCTTATCTGCAAGTTTCACTAGATATCAGTAGTCCATAAATATAAATTAATAAACACATGTGATATGAAAGATATTTATTGACTTAGAATGTCTTCTCACAGTTCAGAGAATATATTCAATACATATTCAGAACTCTAGACTATCATTTTTCCTCAAAACTTGTTTTTACATATATATATATCACTTATGGGCCAATATCCAGCATTAAGGATGTCCACTTAGCAATTTTTCATTATGCCTATGTAAATATTCTATAGGAAAGTCATAGTCACTAGGCCAATATTTGGCTTTGAGTATAGTAACTATTACCTTCTTGTCATCAAGCTTAGAAATGAGAAAATCAGAGGAGGAAGTCAAAACCCCCCAAATCCATATATCTTTGATAAAGGTGAATGTGAGCAGGAATCCGGGGGAAGACTCTCAACCTGAAATTTCTAACGCCCTCTTTTACCCTAAACCATATTTAGCCAGTTACATGCCAGGTAGTATAGATATTCAGTGTACTTAAGTTTTAGGCTGGGAACAACACGTTGACAATAGATGTCAAGTATGGAGTGCTTCTTAACAAGGCAAAGCGTGACAGGAAGTGAGCTAAATATGTTTTATACTCCATTTTTTTTCTATCTCTGCAAAAGATAAAATGACCATTTGGGGGAAAATATTTGAGAGACAGATAGAGCTCCTGTCATCTGATTCAATCCTTAGATACTGTAATGGCCTGGACTGAGCTGGACTGAAGTCCGAGCAAGCAACTCGGGCCAGATGGGGCAGGGACCCAACTTGCAGAGTCAGTATTAGCTGCCACTCTGTAGAAACTGCACTCAGGAGCTGGAGTTGAGATTTGAACCCAGATACTCCAGTAAGGGAGGCAGATGTCCTAACTGCCAGACCAAATGCTTAGCCCCTAGCTAACAACACCAATGGGGAAAAGAAGAGGAATTCTATCTCAAAAACAGCAGAGTTGCAAGTCAACAGTAGTGCAACAAAGTGCATGAGGTAGTGTGCCCATACAGTCCTCAACTCAACTCCTGAAAGTGTTCAAATGTATCCTCATTCAGACGTTTCTTCTGTTTGTTTCTTGATCTCCTCACCCTCACCCAGATATCAGGGAATAGAAGCTTAAAATTCAACTTTGATACATTCCTCTCCCTCAGCCCACAGCTCACTTGCTTGAACTTAGAAATGTTTACCTATTATGTCCTATTTTTGTTATATTTGTTGCAAAATAACTACCCTGCTCTTCCATGTGGTCCAATGACCCAGTTTCTCAAGCATCATAGCTGCTGAGCATGAGGCATGAAAAAGATGATGTGGGCTCAGATTTGGACTATATCATTTACTAAATGAGGTTTTCAGATCTTAAAAAAAAAGTTACTTAACCTCCCTGAGTCCCAATTTATCATCATTTGAACTTACAAAGCAAATTTTTGTGGGTAATGCTTTTAAAAGAATCCAATTGTCATAAAAGTGTGTTGGGATACCATTATTTTAATGATGGTTGTGAAAGTAGTTCTTTGTGGCCAAATGGAAACCATAATGCTAAGGGAAATGAGCCAATCCCAAAGGGTTAGATACCACATGTTCGCCTTAATTTAAGAAGATATGATGTTGGGCTCGGCAGCGTGGCCTAGTGGCTATGGTCCTCGCCTTGATCCCATGTGGCTGCTGGTTCTAGTCCCGGCAGCTCCACTTCCTCTCTATCTCTCCTCCTCTCAGTATATCTGACTTTGTAATAAAAATAAAATAAATCTTTAAAAAAAAAAGAAGATATGATGTTATGCATAACATGTTATGTTATGGATGTTATGTCATATGCAGTATATAAATTAAAATGGAAATGTGAATGGGGTGGTCACAGAATGTGGTTAAGAAATCACATTTATTTTTAACATGTTGGCTGCTCAATACTATGTCAATTAATTCCATAACGATGTTAATTGTTGCTGATAATATGTTAGTGCTTTTATTTGATCGGGATGATACTCTGCTGGCTCTGCCCTCAGACCAGAGAGGGTCTCCCCAATAAGTAGTTGGACTTGACTGGACTATAAGGTGTTGGACTCTATACTTGGCATATGCTTGCTAAGAGGGAATCTCAACTGAACTTGAACTATGGTTATGCAACAAGGTGGAGGAACCCACCATGGGGGGAGGGTGTGGGGAAGTGGGGGGAGAATCCCAGTTCCTATGAAATTACAACACAATGTAGTTAATGAATAAATTTAATAAAAAATAAAATAAAATAAGCATATTAACCTGAAGTAAAAAAAAAAAAAAAAGAAAGAGCAGCTGAAAGAATCGTGGTGGATACTATACTATCCTTGCTTCTTTACTTTCTGCCTTTTTTTTTTTATTACAGTAAGAACACAGTTTTAGCCAAGTGAATTAAAGGAAGGGCCCCCAAGTGATCTCCTGGCGCTGGTATCCATTTGTACTTCTGCATTTTTACTGCTAGGAGATTGTGATTTGGAACCATTGATCCTCACATTGTTGCTTAGAAAATAAAGTCCACATGAATCAGGAGATATGTACAAAGCTCTGCCTAACCCAGCATCTCAATCCACTCTTCTCACATCTTTGACCACGAAGGACTACTCCGTCAAACCTTCACCCATCTTGCCTCTCCTGTAGCAGCATGGCGCATGTGTCTATTCAACATTCCATTATCCTTTACACCACAATCACATGTCTTGCCACTAATGTCTTTTTCTGATTATAGGCCCTTTCTCTGATTATTGGTCCCTTCATTATGAAAATATTATTGCTGTTTATATTTTTGGGCCTTCCCCATTGCCTATATACCAAATTTTCCTTATTGATTCAAATCCACAGACATATATCACATCTGGTAGTATAGGTGTTAACTTGGAAATTATTTCAGGCCTATCTAGAAGTAAAGGTTATACTTAGCTACTCACAAAATCTTTCCCTCTAACCTCTCAACCCTGGTTCATGGTTCTGTGGGCTAAGGCTATTATGAGTCTTATGACTTACTAGGATAGCTTGATCACTTAGTTAAACTTGAAAAGGAGCGTGATTTTAAGCAAAATATCTGATTTTTTGTCTAAGCACAAACATAATTTTTATTACAAAGCATCACATGCCATATGTAAACAAAAGCCAGTGTGGTTGGGAGATAAAACTTGTTTTCCTGAACTGTTTTTTGTTTCGGTTTGGTTTGGTTTTTTGCCTCCTGGGTAGTTAAGAAGGAAAGGGAGAGAGGGGATGGAGTAGGGCAGAGAGAATGCATGAGCAACAATATGGTGTGATGAAGACAGTAGAGTTACTTTTTAAAATTTTTTACATCCGGTTTGAAATTCCAACTTTGGCCTTTTATAAATGGGAAGATACATTTTGTGAAATTTATACTGACTATTCATTGATTCCTATGTATCATTCGTTGTTTCCTAGGGTTCATACTTTTGTGTTGTTCAAGAATCTTTTGTCTGGCTGCTTACTTCAGGCACAAATATTGCCATGTAATTCTTGAAACTGGGTTGTTTTATTTTTCATAGTGAGGACTATGATAATCAGTAAATGAGTTTTAGTGATTTCATGTAAGAGATGAGCTTTATTTTTAAGGAGATTCTTTATGGACAGTGTTATCCTTCTCTGCTATAGATGAAAATCAAACACATAACTGAATATGTAATTTCTTCTATGACTCTATATAATGGTTAATCCATATATCGCAGAAAATACTATTCTGTTTCAATTTCTGTAACAAGATAATTTGTCTTAATTATCAGTAGTATAAGCCTCAAGACTGTATTTTTGATTTTTGTTTTTAAAATAAGAATATATTTTTTTGCACAAGTATTCCTGTTATGACTTTTATGGATATTATATTGAAGCTGTAAATGAAATTGCACAGAAATGAAACTTGGAAAATATTGAATTATATAACTCATAAATATTAATGTTCCAGCAATTTTGATGTTGTTTAACCACTTTTATTTTGTAGTTTTCTGATGAGGAATTTTGTGCATCTCTCATTAAGTTTATTTCCCAATAGGTAATGCTGTATTCTAATTTAAATGATTTTAATAATTCATTATTTAATTGCTAATGAATAGAAAAATATTTAATTTTATATTCAGTAACTTAGTTATATTTATTATAATAATATATCTAAATTTATTTTTTAAAGTTTGAAATGCAATTTTAAAATGAAAATTTTAAACTATATATTTATGTACATCTTTGTGTTTTGGAATATGCATACATTGTGAGAGGGCCACATTGGTGTTATACATAATGTGTGTTAAATCAAACACATATTTTTGTGATGAGAATACTTGTTCATAGTCACCATCTTGTGGTATAAAATTCTTAAATATCTCCCTTCTGTGTAATGAACCTTTGCAGCCCTAAGAAATCTCTCTTCAGCTGGCTTCTGCATTCAGGCGCTACTAATTATGTTAATGGCATATAAGCATACAACTTTTTTAGACTCTGTATGTAAATGACATGTAATGTTTGTTTTTGTCTGCCTTGCTTATTGCCTTTAACGTAATGTCCTCCAAGTTCATTTATAGTGCTGCCAATAACATACTGTTTTACTGTGAATATCACATTTTCTTTATGCATGTATCTTAGGGTGGATGCTGTTAGCTCTCTAGTTTGGCTATTGGCAGTCATGCTGCCATTGGTATGAGAGTGCAGCTATTACATATTTGTTTCCCTTCTGCTGAATCTATATGCATCCAGAAATGGGATTATTGGATCTTATGGTATTTTCCTATTTGAATTTTCCAAAAAACTCTATTCAGTTTTCCACAACTTTATGCTTAAAATTTTTTTCTGTATTCTATAAGTTTTCATATATGTCCAGTTTTTTGGTCTCAAACATATTTTAATTTCTTCTTTAGTGCAGTTGATAAGTAGCAGCATGTTAATTCCCATGTCTCTGAATTTTCTGATATGCCTATTAGTGATATATATTTCATAGTATTTTGTTCAGAACACATATATGATATGGTTTGAGTCTGTGAATTTTTTTAAGACTGGGCTAACATGATTTTTCTCAAAAATGTTGCATGCACTGGGGAGGAATGTGCTGCAGGCTGCAGTTGGATGAAATGTTCTGCATTAATTCAGGAAGTGCATTTAGTCTCATGTGAAGTTCATTTTCCTCTCAGTTTTCTGCTTGAATGATCCTTCCATTGATGAAAGTGAAAGTCCTCCATTATTGTTACATTACAGATATGGCCTTTGGGATTAGGAAACTTTAAAAAGGCTTGTGGAAAATGGGATTAAAAGGAAGCCCATAATTCAATAGTGAATGTTATGAAGACTGCTTAAATAGTTAACAATGATATCCTCCTGATACAGTGTATCATTACATGAAAATTTGAAGTTTTTGATTTAATGTCTATTTTACCTGTTAGAGTAGGTATGCTGCTTACTTTTGTTTCCATTTTCAGAATACGTTTTTTTCTATACTTTCAGTATCAATATCATCTAAAAGGGAAAGTGATTCTCTTTAGTCAGCAAACCGTATGCTTCTGAGTGTGTTAGGCTCCATTCAGTCAAACTGTTTTTTGTTTTTTCATAAAAGGACTTAAACCATGAACAACGTAATATTAATACTGAATATTCATTGTTTCTGTTGATTCATATTTCTTTTTTTGTGATTATTTCTACTAGTTTGTGCATCCTGATTCTTTTAAAATTTTTTGTGAATCACCTTTTGATTTATTTATTTTTGCCTTCTGGTTACTAATAGTAAAGCTGATTATAAAAAAATCTAATGATAGCAGACTATCCTAGGCTAATTATAGTCTAGCTTCAATTGCACAAAAATACTGTATTAGTTTACAACACTCATCTGACATTGTATGTTCTCGTTATAAATATTATATATAACTATATTATATATTATATATGTTACTTGCAAATCTTTAAAAACTGATCTAATATAAAGAGAACAAATTTTATGTATTTCACAATACAGCTGTAAGAACATAAGAGTATATCCCACCCCCCCTTTGATTTTTTTTGACATTTTTTGCAATAATCAATAGGGTGTCTCTTTTTAATTTTTATTTCTGTATGAATTTGGGCACAATAGTTTTTAAATCTAAAAATAAAGCTTGTGATGTTCTGATTGGGATCACAATCAGTCTGTAAGTTACTTTGAAGAGTATGGACATATTGATGGTTTAAATTCTTTTAATCCACAAACATGGAAGATATTTCTGTTTGTTGATTGACTCTTTTCTCCCTTAATGTTTTAAAATATCCACTGTAGAGATTCTTCACTACCTTGCTTCAATGTATCCCAAGGTGCTTAAATTTTATTGCAAGTATTGGGAATGTTACTGATTGAGCATTGTTTGTGTATGAATGCTATTGGTTTTTGTGTGTCAATTTTAAATGCTGCAACTTGGCCAAACTTTCTCAGGAATGTCAATAATCTCTTAGTGGAGCCTTGGCTTTCCTGGATCTAGAATCGTGTCCTCTACAAACAGGGATACCTTGACTTCCTGGTTTATTATTTGTTTCATTTTGATTTCTTTTTGTTGCCTCATGCCTTTAGCTAGATATTCCGGGACTGCACTGATTAATAGCGTTGAGTGCGGGGCATTCTTGTCTGGTTCTGGATCCTAGTGGAAATGTTTACAACTTGCCATCATTCAGTATGTTGCTGGCTGTAGTTCTGCCTTGATTGTGCTGGAAATTGTTCCTTTTATACTCATCATGAAAGGATGTTGCATTTTATCAAATGCTTTCTTTGTATCTGCTGAAGTTAGCATTTGGCTTTTTATTCTTCAGTGTGTTAATATGATAGGCTGCATTTATTGGCTCGAATTTGCTGAACCATCCTTGCATGCCAGGGATAAATGACTTGGTCCAGGTGGATTATCTTTTTGATGTATTGTTGGGTTTGATTACCTAGCATCTTGTTCAAAGTTTTTGCATCTGTGTTCATCAGGAATATTGGTCTATGTTCTTTTTCATTTTTGAATCTTTTTCTGGTTTTGGAATTAAGGTGATGCTGCTGTCATATAGTGTGTGCGGGCATTTCTTCCCTTTTGATTACTTTTTAATAGTTTAAGAAGCACCAGTTCATTTGAAATATTTTGTATTTTTAAACTTCATACTAAACATGTAATGGGCGCACCACCGTTATTGTATTATTCTGTATGAGTTGCAGCAATATTTTTTTTCTTCGTTGTTCCTAATTATCATTTTTTATTTCACTTTGAAGATTCATGTTGTTGTTCTGTTTATACTTGTTTATATATTGTTTAATCTCAAAGATTACATGTATCTAGGAATTTGTGCATTTCCTGGATTTTCCACATTGGAATAGAGTTTCTCATTATAGCTTTTTTTTGTGTGTTCTAAAATTGTTGGTTCTGATGTCTCCTTTTTTGTTAAGCAATTGTGAGCTTTCCTCTTTTTTGTTAGACTGCCTAGAGGTTTGTCTATTTTCTTTAACTAAATTGTTGATCTTTTGAGGTTGTTTCTGTAGTTTCAAAGTTATTTATCTATACTGAGATGTTTATTATTGCTTGGCTGATTTGTGGTTTTGTTTATTATTTTTAAGTCTTTGAGATGCATCATCAGAACTTAACATATTTTTGTTTAAGCACAGAATAATATAAAATTCCATCTTAACCATGATTTTTCTGTAACTAAGAGGTTTGATAGGTTTTGATTTAAATTTGTCACTAGAGTTTCTTTTCTTCTTAATGACTTGAGTGGTCATCAATGCCATGTTATTTTGCAAGTGTTTATGAGTGTTCCATTGTTCTTGTTTTTGATTTCTCGTTTTATTCCTTCTTGGTCTGTGAAGACATATGGTATAATTTCATTCTTTTTAAATTTACAGAGAATTGATTTGTGGCCAAACATATGGTCTGTGCTTGAAAATGCTCCTGTGCTGGTGAGAGGAATGTGCACTCTATAGCTGTGAAGTGTACTGTAGATGTCTTTTAGGTGAGTTGGCTCAATAGTGTTTCAACTGCAATGTAGTTTTATTGATTTTCTGTCTGGATGATCTGTCCATTGTTGGGAATGGTGTGGTGAAGCCATTGACTATTATTGTATTGGAATCTGTCTCTCTGCCTCTTTTAGATCTAATAGTATTTGCTACTGAGGGTTTATGTGTGTGTGTGCGGTGTTGCACACATACTTAGAATTGTTATGTCTTGTTGCTGAATCAAATTTATTACAAAATATGTCTTTTTATCTTAGTATAGTTTTTTATTTAAAGCCTCTTTTATTATCATACGGATAGCTGCTCAGTTTTGGTTTCCATTTTCCCGATTTATCTTTATCTGGTTCTTTATAATCAGTCTATGTGTATTTCTGTAAAGTTAGTTTTTAAAGGCAGCATACAGTGTAGTCTTGTGTTTTTATTTGTTGAGTCAAGTTTTTCAGCAGAAGTATTTAATCTGTTTACGTTCAAGCTTACTATTGCTGGATAAGAACTAATATGTGCTAATTTGCTCACTGGATACTGATTACTTCTGTTAGTGAATTTTGTGGTCTCACATGTTTTCATGATCTTCAATTTTTAAGTACTGAAAAACACTTTTCTTTGCTCTTTCACTATTAAAGCATCACTTTGTGGGATTTATTCTTGGTTGCAAGATTTTGTTGCTTTAAGGGCTGAATATATATTCAGACCCACAGGGTTTCTGTTGAGAAATCTGATGCTAGTTTAAATGGTTTGCCATTGGATTTAACTTGAGACTTTCCTCTTACTGTCTTCAGAATTTCTCCTTGTTCTTGGACAGGTTGTGCTATGAGTGTCCAGGTATTGCTGTATCCTCTAGCGGCAACAGCCATGCTCTTGAGGCTATAAAATGCAAACTGTACTCTGCTCTAGTACTACAGTGTGATTCTAAGGGATGCAGGAGGCTTCGCTCTGGCAGGTGTGACTCCATGGAGATGGAGTGCAGGTAGTTTCTTTCCTAGATCCAACAGGTATATTCAGTGAGATTGAGGAAATTATAAGTAACTGTTAATGGTTCTGGTACTGAGAGGGTTTCATGTCCTAGATTTCCCAGGTGGGAGCAGGTTTTCTGTGCTGCTGTTGGCAGTGACCTCCTGAGTAGAGGAAAGCCATGGCTTCTATGGAATAAGTGCTCATTGCTAGCTTACAATGGTGGGAGTTTGCCCATAAGTTGGCAAGACATTAACCCTGAAAACCTCAGAATACAGGTTCAGTTTGTGAGTTCTGGTAAAGCAGTGATGATCTGTGGCTTGAGGAGGGGAGGGGGTAATAATGTTGCTTCCCTTATCCAGTCCAGGAAGTTACTCATTCCATAGCATTTCTGAAGTACTAGGAGGATTTGGGGTCATGGACAGTTGTTTGGATTGATGTTTCTGCCAATGAGCAGGTGATAAGAGATCCAGTTCTACCATCTTTCTGATACTGGCTTTTACTTTTCTCTTAAATTATTTGTAACATTTCTGTATATGCACCTATGAAAATAATGTATGTGCATAATAATGACTCCTGAACATATTCTAGTTTATTTCTTAATCCTTATATATATTCATTTTTTCCTTACCTTAGTGTGCTAGGTAGAAATTTCAGGACTTTGTGTAAAATAAGTCACAGTATGAAACATCATTATGTAATTCCCAAACTTTGGGTACATGAGCTTTGGCTATGGGACCATTAACTAGGACATTTACTTTAAGTAGGATTTTACTTGGCATATATTTTAGACCAGATTAAGGTGGTTCATTTATTTTTCATAAAATGAAAATAAAATTTTATACTTATTCACGTGAAAGTTTTTTTTCTTTACTCAGTGTGACTAAACACATTGACTTTTAAATGTAAAATAAAACCTTAGTTATGTTAGTTATCTAATGTGTCACCAAGCTTGATTAATAATATTTTGTGGAGGAATACTTCCTATATCAAAAAGATGGATCTGAAGTTTTCCGTTCTTGTAATAGCTTTCCTGATTTCAATTGTAGGAATGTTTGTATATGGATTTAGTTCCAGAATACCTTGTGTAAAATTAGTGTCCTTTTGCTTTATTGATATAAGAACCTAATGTCAATAGAAGTGAGAATTTACACATAGGAAGCCAAGTTTAACTACCTTCCTTGGGGTTAAAACATTAGTGCTTTGAGGCCCAGGCCTATCTCAGGGAAGGCTCTGACATGGTAGCCTATAGAGCTTGTTCTCCTTCTTAAAAAAAAAAAAAAAAAGACCATATCCCACAGTTTTCAAATAATTTAAGTCAGGCATCTTTCTAATAACTCTGCATGCATTTTCTAATTAGTGAATACAGAAATTAAAGAGATTTTTAAAAATAAGTCAAATCACGTCATTATATGGTTTAATCTTCCCTAGAATGGATTCCTCTTTGATTTAGAATTGCTCATTTTGCTCTGGCTAATGGGTCCAAAGCTTCTGCCTTAGTGATGTATTTTTTTTCAGGCAGCTCCTCACTCGTCATGATCATGGAGTAGGCTTCTTTTACTCCCACCTCTCATGAGAGCTGTGGAAAGGCAGGCATTTTCTAGCTACCCTTCCTGAAAATGGACTCGAAGGTATTAAGTCACGTGCCTGTGGAGATAGCACCAAAGCATAGATTTGAACCATGGTTCTTCCAGAGAGAGAGAGAGAGAGAGAGAGAGAGACAGACAGACAAAGCAAGTGAGCAAGAGAGAGAGAGACAGAGAGAGAATGTGTGTGTTGATGAGGAGTAGGGATGTTGGTGTAAGGTACTGTTAAAAGAAAATTACAACCAGAAGAATCAAAGCAGGGTTTATATTTATCCACAGAAAATAATGTAAATCAACAACTTTTAGTTTTGAGTTTAACCAGCTTTATTTCTGTATTTAATCCCAAAAGAACTAAAAATAACATAGTGACAGAGTGACAGAGGGAGAAAGTTAGGAAAAAGGCTGAAAGTGAACAAATTTTAGATCTTGGGCCTACCTTCAGGATAGCTTCATTATTTTTTCTCATTAAAGTAACTGTTGGTCTATTGCCAAGTGTCTCTATGAAACAAGCCCATTGAGACACTGGAAACTGAATAAACACATTACCTAATAACAAGTGATGGAAGAAAAAGGTGATATTTCAACTTAGAAGTAGCTAGACTTTGTTGAAATTTCCCAGGGGCAAAGGGCCACCCATTTGAGATAATTGCTAATTAAGATCAGGCAGTCTAGGCAAGAAGCCAAACCAGTACCCCCGTGTTACAATGCATCCATCATTGATTAGATTTCTGGCTCTTGATTAAATGTCACCAAATGATTAACTGATTGCTGTTCAGACCTTTCTGGAAGAAACACTAGTTTAGCATGCTAAGCTATACAGCTCAATAATTTCACAATTCTTTCTGGCACAGAATCATTTTGGAAAATGTTTCATGACTCACTACTTCCTTCCTAGCTGACTCCTTCAGCTTCTGCTTTACTTGGTACTAACAAGTATATCACTTTGCCAAAGATACAATTTGATTAATTTCATGTTTCCTTCAGTATCTGTAGCTGTCTATAGGATATTCAGGTAACAATGCAAATTCTGAGTACTTACATATAGACTGTTTGGAAGATTGTAAAGGCAAACTGCATGGTTTCACAGACAATAGAAACTCTCACGGGACTTGCCAATGCCTACTTCGCAATGCCTCTCTCCCAGTTTTCTCTTACTTGGTCCAAGTAGGATTGTCCCACACAGTGCTTAAAGCCATTTTCTTTTTTCTGTTTAAGATGGACATTGCTCTGTTCACACTGCTGTCTGCAGTGTTTATTTTCCTTCCTTATCCAACTTGACCTATTAGTAGCATTGAATACAATTAGATTCCTCGTTGCTGTAATGACTTCAGTTGATTTCCAGGGCTCCATCCTCTCCAAGTTTTGCTTCTGTCTTGTACAAATTAATCCCCCAATGCTCTAAAAGTAATCCCTCGGATTTCCAAATCAATTGTCCCAGCTTCTGAAGCTGGGAGTAAGCTAAGGCTCAATCTTTCACTGTCTCTTCTATCTGTAGTCATTCCCTTAAAGATCTCATCTAGTTTGACATAAATGCCAATATGTCAATGTCCACCAAATACATTACTGGTCTCCACAGGCCTCACCCAGGTTAAATAACTGCAATTCTGACAATGTTAGCCTGACACTTGGCTTCTTTGTTGTTGCTGTTCAGAATTCTTAGTCTTTCCTGTATGCATTGACAGTCTCCAATACTGATGTCTTGTGCAACTCACATACTGTAGTGTAGGATTATCTTTATTCTCAGATGTAAAAGACCCTGATCTAGAAAGAGGAATCCTTAAGTAATGGGTGGGAGAGGGATTACAGATTAGTGTAGCTGTGTTGGAAAACAGTATGGAGGCTACCTCCGAAACTAAAAATACAAGTAATACATAATGCAGTTATCCTACTACTGGGTATCTGTACAGAGGAAAAGAAATCATGTAGCAAATATGTTCTTGAACTTCTAAATTATTCACAGCATTATGCACAATTGTCTTGAAATAGAATTAACTAAGGTATATATTCGCAGTTGAATGAGGAATGAATATGTACGTATACACAGTGGGATGCCATTATGCCAAAATAATGAAGATGTGAGGGGGAAAAAAGCAAGTTCTGTCATTGACCCAGGCATGCATGGCGCTGGACGGCATTGTGTTGTGATATACCAGGGGCAGAAAAGCTAATACTATATACTCTTTGTGGGAACTCAGGAAGTTGATTTTATAGAAGTAGAGAGTAGTGACTAGAAAAAAAAAAGGAAGTTGTGTGTGGTGCCGAAAGGCTAACAGGTACTAAAAATGCCTAAGGTAGGAGGGTAGGTGCTGTCACTGTGTGCACAGTGGTGTGGCTATAGTTTACCATGTTTTCTTCTTAAATGTGTTAGTATATTAGATTCTGAGGATCACAGCAGATGCATGATGATTATTACAACACAACCACTGTCAATTCTGACATTAATGAAATACAAATACATACAGAATAAGTTCATTGTAGTTCATAGGTAAAACTGGAGTTGGCAGCTTTACATTACGAAGAGATTATGCATGTTAGAGCTGAGGAAAATGCTGTTTACCCTGACTTGATGAATGTAAGCTTTAAAATTAACACACGGGACCCCATAGTACTGTGTATAGTTATGTAGTTGTGTGTATACACATAATTCTGATTTACACTAGCCTTATCAACTAGCCTTAATTTTCTGAGGTATAAAATGAACTTGTGGGCTCGGCAGCGTGGCCTAGTGGCTAAGGTCCTCGCCTTGATCCCATATGGCCGCTGGTTCTAATCCCGGCAGCTCCACTTCTTCTCTGTCTCTCCTCCTGTCAGTATATCTGACATCTTTCCAATGTCAAAAAAAAAAAATGAACTTGTAAATCCTTAGAATCTACTTTTACTCTTTTAAAGATTTATTTATTGAAATCCATAGTTACAGGTGAAGCGGGGAGAGAGAAATTTTTCATTCCCTGGATCATTCCTCAAAGCCAGGTACCTGGAACTCCATCTAGGTCCCCACATCAGTGACAGGGATCCAGATAGTTGGGCAATGGTCTGCTGCTTTCCCGGGCACAGTAGCCAGGATGTAGATTGGAAGTGGAACAGCTGGAACTCACATGTCAGGCCACGATTTAACCCACTATACCATTGCACCTCATAAATCCCTAATTTCAAAAATAAGAGCTAACATGGTGATGTAATAGATTAATCTGTTTGTGGCAGCAACATACCCTGTGGGCAGTGGTTCATGTCCTGGCTGCTTCACTTGATACCCAGCTTCTTAATTATGATCTGGGGGGTAGGGGAAAGTAGCAAAGGGTGGCCCAATTCCTTGTGCCCCTGCACCCATAAAACGAAACTCCCAGGGCCCAGCGCAATAGTGTAGTGGTTAAAGTCCTTGCCTTGAACGTGCCAGGATCCCATGTGGGCACCAGTTCTAATCCTAGTGCTTTGGTACACTGCACCCGTGTGGGGGACCTGGATGAAGCTTCTGGCTCCTGGCTCCTGGCTTGGGATTGGTTCAGCTCCAGCTGTTGTGGCCACATGGGGAGTGAACCATTGGATGGAAGATCTTCTTCTCTGTCTCTGTTCCTCTCTGTATATTTGCCTTTCCAATAAAAATAAATAAATCTTTATAAAAAAAAAAGAAGAAAAAAAAGAAGCTCCCAGTTTCTGTCTTCAGATCATCTCAGGGGAGCAAGACAGCAGATGCAAGATTTCTGTGTCTCTCTCTCTTTCTGTAAATGTGCTTTTCAAATAATAACAACTAAATCTTTTTTTCTAAATTAGGAAAAACATGGCATTTAAAAATGTGATATCCAGGTAGAGAGAATTAGGAGCTAATGGCCCAGATACACCAAATTCCAGTTAGTCTGAAGAAGTAACATAAAATCAAGTGTATGTTGCTCTACTTTTCATATGACTTGGTTCCCAAACACCTGGAGATGTGTAAAAACCAAAGTCTCCATGATAGGAGTGGAAGCATCCTCCCAGTGTGGTGCTGAGGAAGCAGACAGGGTGGGGTGATTGGAGCCAGTGTACAGGCTCAGAAGGTGATGTTCCTGAGAGGACTTCCCAGCACCCATGGGTCCTTCTCCTTGGAGTGCTCATCCACTGCACTCAGGTCCATCAGCACAGGTCAAACCTATGCAACCACCTGAGCTTAAGAACTGAATTTTCCGAAGTATGAAGGTAGTAGATCTTCTTCTCTTTATGGAGCTACTTACTCTAGGTATTTTGTTGGAGTAACTAAAGCTGCCTAAGACCTATCAGAAAGACTATAATTAATAACAAGTGTGTATCAGAATATTTCTAAGAGAGATTTCTAAGTAGACTCATTACAGAAAATGGTAAATATATGAGGTAATGGAAATGTTACTTTGATATAGCAATTGTACAGTATATAGCAAAACATCGGAACTGCCAGTATACCTAATTTCCATCTGTTAATTTCACCGTAATTTTTACAATGTGGTACTAGTTACTGAAGTGAGTGGTCATAGATATAATTATAAACTATAGTTATAATAGGAAATCTGATAATGTATAATTATGTGTGGAACCTCAGTTTGTCAGAGGGAAGTAAGAAGGAGCCTAGCATATAGTTGGAAGCAAAACATTTGTAGAATTTTGCATACAAATAAATAGTTAGACTGCCTGGTTTCATAACAAAGCTAAAACTTGCACTATTAAAACTCAGTCTACATGAAGAGTATTCATTTCCAGAAGGCATTGCCTTTACTTAAAACAGTGTATATGTAGATGGACTAGAATCACATAAAATTAAAGAGATGTGTTTTCCGCACATCTGATTACTTTACAATCGTGACTGAAGTATTAACAGATAGAAAATGAGAATTATTTTGCCTGTGGAAGTTGAAGATAAATTTCCCATCGCTCTTAGAGTATCCACCTTTTCTACTGAAGGTTGATATTCCTTAAAATCTGAGGCCAAAGGACGCCTGTCAAGGCAGCTGCTATGTCTGGTTTAACATCTGCAGCATGTTAAAGAGTAGACTAATCAGATTGTTTTTGCATAGGTTGGTCGCCACTTTCGTTCTATGTGTGTGATTACACAAGAGGAGATGAAACGAAATGTGTAGATTTATGTCTGGGATGTATGGGTTAAAAAAGAGGAAAAAAATTATTTACTTCAAGAATTGTATATTTTGCCTCTCAGAGAACCACCATCTATTATATTAGCATTATTGTGTGATTCTTATGATTTATTTTTATTGGAAAGGCAGATTTACAGAGAGGAGGGGAGGCAGAAATAAAGGTCTTCCCTCTGCTGGTTCCCTTTCCAGATGGCCACGAGGGCAGAGCTGAGTCAGTCTAAAGTCAGGAGCTTCTTCCTGGTGTCCCACCAGGGTATAGGGTCCCAAGTTTTTGGGCCCTCCTTCACTGCTTTTCCATGCCAGAGGCCGGGAGCTGGATAGGAAGTGGAACATGTAGGACCTGAACTAGTGCCCAGATGGGATGACCGTGCTGGCAGATGGAGGATTCGTCTGTTGAGGCACCCTGCCAGATCCAGTTATTACATAATTCAACATTTTCTTGACATTCAATTCTGGTAGTGTGTTGTGTTTCAATATTATGCCCATTGTACCTAATAGCTCAGGGAGTTGAAGGTAATAAGGGAGTATCTTGGTCAGTAACATTTGCAATGCAAAAATGTCATGTATCAAAATGAGAAATTATTTTTTTGCTGGAAATGCTTAATACACAGGTGTAAATTATGTCTAGACAAATTAACTGAAAGAAATAGCTATCTTCATTAAGCGACATAGAACAATTTGTGCACACAGGACATAGGTGATACAGGAAATGTGAGCTGGCAAAAGGCACTTTGTGAAATCAAGGTCAAACAATTGCCCGTGCAACTGAAACTGAGGCTAGTTGAGATTATAAGTGTGTTTAATTTTTCTGGAGAGCATTCTGAAAGTAGGATACCAAATCACCCAGCTGGTATGTTGGGAAAGAAAACTTGTTAAGAGGAAAACAAAATTAAAGCTGTTTTGTCAAGAACAGTTGCACTATTTCAGGTGGTTTAACTGTAAATGGAAGCAAAACAAAACAAAAGCAAAAAGCCCTAATGTCTGTGACACACCTTTGAATCAAAGGAAGGGTGTTGTCTAGTTCCTAAGAAGTGTTTCAGACATGTAAGACATGTTGTGATAACAAGAATGGAATATCTGGAAGTTGAACAGAATCAGACTAGTCTGTCTTATAATGAATTTAAATACAACTGCCCAGGAATAGACAAGTAGCCTCGTAGCTGATATCTCCAAATACCTCACCTGAATTTAATGCCCAGCTCTGGCTCCAGACTCTAAGTTCCTGCTAATGGACACACTGAGAGGGCCTAGTGAGGGCTCAGGTAACTGGTTTCCTAAACCTTTAGGGGCAACGTGCTTTGCCTTTCTAGGTTATGATTCCTAGCTTCAGTTCGTACTCACTCCCAGGCACTGTGGCCATTTGAAGAGTGAACCAGCAGCTGTACATGTGTGCCTCTGTTGGTAATTATTTTTAAAAATCAAACTGTTGAAACCATCCAAAGTCACATGCAATTAAATAGCCTTAAAGGTAGGAGGTTCTCTGACAGTGCAGGTATAATAGTGGAGGCAGGAATGTGATTACTGCTGGGAAGAATCGAGCACTGGGCTTGGATTTGACTGGGCTCCTCAAAGCTCCTCTTAACTGAGCATATGCAGGAGCTCTGATAGGGCTTCTTCGGTTGCTGGGATTAAGAGATAAGAGCTGTAGCATCACCAATTTAGGAATTAGTTAGTCATGTCATTTTGTCAACTGTAGAGGTGAAGAATAAAAATAGCCTAACAGCCCTTGAGACATGTAAGTTGCCCTCATTTGACCGTCAACAAGTACATTATTTTGTTGCTCGCTGTTCCTCTCAGAATGCCAAGGACACTGCATCAAGGTACTTAGCTAGTTCCCTGAATACATTTAATTAACACTTGCTTCTCTGGTGAAATAATCTGGCTTTAAAGGTCACAACCAACATCTGTAAGATGTTTCCTGACCAGGTTTCTAACACATGGACTGCAGGGTCAGCACTCAAGTAATGATAACCAGGGCTAAGTACTGCACACATTTTAACTTTTCAGACTTGAACAATCCTATCCCCATTATGAAAGTCATGAAAGGGAGGCTTGGAGAAGTGCAGGAGCTTGCCAAACGACTCATGAGGTTTTTTTTGTTTGTGTGTTTTGTTCTTTCAGTGACATAGTTATGCATACTCTCAGATTGAAGTAATGACAGGCATAGGAGTTAACCAAACTGATAATCCAAGTGGCAAGTTCTGAGTCCTTTTGTGATAACTTGGCCAACACGCAGGGAAGAAAAAAACAGTATTACCTGATGCTTTAAAAAATTATTGTTTCTGAGAGAATGGTCAGATGATCTCATCTTCTTAAGCCTGGCTTGAAGGAAAACCCAGCATACTGGAGATTGCCCCTGGGATGAATTGGGAGCACAGATGTGGCATCAGACCTAAGATGGACTGGAAGACAAGGAGCATCCCTTAGGATGCACCTCAAGTGGGGCACTGGCTACCTTTCAACCAAATAGCCCCAAATAGCCACTGGATCAATATCAGCCTGAGTGTTTGTCACTGTGGATGGATGCTTTTGTCCACCAGTATTCAGTAAACAGAGTCCTTTCTCTGAACTTACTTATTTTCTAACTGATGTAATGTATCCCTTGACTACCAGAGGTCACATAGCAACATCCTGCTCTCTGGGTGATTTCTGAGTTTCCTTACATCACCTTGTTTCTTTCCTCATTATCATTCTGTTGAAAATTCCCTTCCCTTCGATCAATATTCCTCCCACTTTTTCTTTCTCAGCTGTTCCCTTTGCAGTGCTGTGTGCATTTTTCTGTAGCATTCCTTCTGACTTCACAGTTCAATCACACCCTTTCCTTCCTTTAACATTTTGGAAGATCTGTGTTTGCAGAATGCTTCTTCCTCCAAACCACAGGAAATATTTTGCTTTCAAGAATAACTGTTAAAAGCTAAAGAGTTAAGAGAGATGATTATGTACCTTCATAGGAACAGAGAAACATAGCAATGGGAAAATGGACGGCATACATTTCATATGCAAACCCTGAAGACCCCTGAATAGAGAAAGAGAGAGAGAGAGAGAAAGTGAGCGAGAGAGAGAGATCCTGAAGTAATAGGTCAGATAGTGTGGCAGACAGGAATAGAGAGAAATAGGGATGGATCTGCCACACGCAAGTTCATTCTGCATGTAACCCCAGAACCAGAAGACTGAAACTCCATTCAGGTTTCCCAGGTGGGTGGTAGTGACTGAAGCACTTGGACCTTCCTTATATACTTTCCCAGGCACAGTGGAAGAGAGATGGATCAGAAATGGATCAGTGAGGATTCAAAATGAAGCCCACATGGGATGGTGGCATCACAGGCAGCGGCATAACATGAGGCCACAATGTTAACACCCATCTCCCATTTTGGAAAGAGAAAGACTGAAGGAGTCATTGTTTAGATTACTGTCAAATAATATGTATGGTATGTAATGTCCAGTGGGACAAAAAAAAAAATCACTGTTCGTAAAATAAGAAAAATGATAGACATGGATCTTTACCAGCATGGTACCTGTAACAGGTAGCAAATTTGATTTCTCATACAGCATATCTCACTGAAAGGTGAACACATTGGCGGTGTGAATTCTCGCATCAGGTAATAAGCCACCCTGAAGGGACAGAGTGTTAGAACCCGAGATGTTCTCCCCAGGCTAGGGATCACTGCAGGGTTGCTGGAGAAGATGGAGGCAGCCTACCCAGACAGAAAAGCTGAGTGAGAGTGGGAGAGGTAGAAGATTGAACCAGTCAGGCAGACAGGGTGCAATCAAGAAATCTCAAGAGTTCATAATCAAAGTTCAGAACCCTAACTCCTAGTCCTCTAAAAGTGCTTGAGCTGAGTTCTTCTCTTTGCACAAGAATAATTAGTATCAGCTGTTCATGACCTGTCCTGTGGCATCGAAGAAATGTAACTGTGAAATTGCCTTACAAACTGTAAAGCAGAAAGGAAGCTATAAAGAGAGTCTTGGGGACAATTAGGAAAGGTGAGTCCTTCAGAAAAATGTGTTCAAACAGGGCATTCGTCTTGTGTTCTGCTAGCTGTGGACTCTTCCTATCTTCTGCCTGCATTCTTTCGTAGGCCTTTGTATTTGCTCTTCAGCAAAAGTAAATCATTCTTTATGACCCCCAGGTAGAAGATGAGCCTGTGTCACCATTGTAACTCAGAAATTCCCTGAAACTGTGACCAGCAGAAGTCCGGTGCTGCAGGCTAAGGAGGTAGAGACTGGACAAAGTCGACTTGCTAGCAGATGGTTGATTCAGAGATGAATAAATAGCAGAGTGTGGTTTCAGGAGAACTTTCTTGGATGGTCAGGGTGTGATACTGAATCAGGGAAAAGAGGTGAAGACAAGATTCTGTTGCAGAGAGAACTCGTTTTCCTAGGTAGGCTCATCACTATGGCATTTCTCATGTAACAGGAGCCATCACAGCCCAGATAACAAATAATCCAAATATACAGTAGTGGAGGAAAGATGTGGGAGAGGAAAATGCATTTTGACATTCAGAAAAGACTGATTGTTAAGCAGCAGGAAGAATTTAAAAACCCATCTCTGAGCCTCAGGGAGGGCCTGTGGAGTGCTTCGGCAGAATGTAGAGGAGGACAAAGGCAGGAATTGCAATTCATAGAGCAAGTGGCTGTTCAACCTGAAAATCAATCTCTGGTCGTTATTTATCCAGTAGTTATCTTTGATTGCAAAAATGAATCTGTGGCACCTAATGCCTACTCTTCAATTCTTTGATATCTGTGTCAACCGTGCATTTAATAACTGTCAACAATGATACTGTATTCGAGGGAATATATTCAGTGAAAGATTAAATTAGGCAGCATGGCCAGACCAACCACTGTGGAGGAAAACATTCAATCCTAGAAAATAACATCATCGTCATCAGGATGAAAAGAATTTGAAATGACAGACATAGGATATTCTTTCCCAACATGCCAGATCTGAGTTTTTTTTTTTTTCAACGTAGAATATGTGTGACTGGGCCTGATTGGTAGTGTTCTCATGACCAGTGCAGACCCATCCCTTGTCCATTATTGACTTTGAAATTTGTTTCTACCAGGAAGTTTATGTAGTTTCTGCATCACACATTCCTATTTATCCTAATTCCTCAGGGCAAGTATTTACCAAGAGTGGTGGAATGGAATTAATAGTCAAATTGCAGGCAAAACACCAGTCCTTTTTGCTTTCTCCCATGTGACCCAATCTCAAAAATTCAGATTTCCTTTTCTTCAATGGCAGGGTGTCATTACTATAGCATGTTATAGATACTGCCTTGCAAGAAATCCTGTTGTTTTCAATATGTGTGGTTTGTGGAAATCTAATGGGTCTGTATAATTTGTTATTTATCTTTAAGTCCGTGTAAGAAGACTTGTGGTGCTAGGGGCTAGCATTGTAATGCAGTGGGTTTAACTGTTACTTGCTTTGCACATGGAGGTACTGATACAAATCTTAGATACTCTTTCAATCCAGCTTCTTGCTGATGTACCTATGAAGGCAGAAAACTGGCGTACGTGCATAGGACGTAGTCTCCTGTGTGGGAGACTCCAGTGGAATTCCTGATTCACAGTTTTAGCTTAAGCCAGTGCTGGTTGTTGGGACCATTTGTGTAATGTGCCAGTGTATTAAGTGTCTATTCCTCCAAAAAATCTGTTTTTTTAATGTATCTTCACTACTGCCGAGGAAAATCTGAAATTTAGAATTGGGTCAGGTGTTGGGTGAATTAGAGCAGTTCTCAGCAGCAGGGTTGGCTTTTGTTTTAGGGGAGAACCTATTGATCCTTGAGTCATTTTGCAAGTCCTCATCCAAATGTTGTTTAGGTTACAGTGAGTGAGTTAAGAATAAATTCTCAGTGGATTTGGTCACTTCACCAATTCATGAAGCTTTGGGACAACTGGTTATCATCAAGTTTGGATTAAGTGAAGAGTGTCAAGAGCTGTGGCCCAGAGTGACAGGTTCTAAAGAATCCTGTGACTGTATGAAGGACTGTATGAAGTAGTTTTCAATGTGATTAGATTGAAAAAAATAAAGCATTCTCTAAGTGCTCAATGACATTTTTGTTTCATTTTGAATCTACTCATTATATTCAGCGTAATATTAATGACAATAGTTGCTTGTCAGACAGCATTTGACTACTTGTTAAAATAGTAGCGTATTTAATCTATAAGATGTATATTTTTACAAATGCGAAAATTTAAGGAAGTACCATGTCCTAAATTGTAGAGTTAACAGTTGGTAAATAGGTAAACTGACAATGTAATCACAGTCTGGCATGGTCCCCTCCACTGAGTTTTTGTTACCTGACTTACTGTCTAGCATTTGTTTTCCCTCTAAAGGAAATGAAATTTCTATCAAGAAGGAAACTTTAAGGGGAGTATCTTTGACACATGTCTGGGAATCTGAGCTTGCTATCTGAAGGTATCTCTGAATTATTTGCAACTTGAAATCCATTCAGACTTACTGTTCTAGGTGACATCCATGTATTATGAGAGAAAGGCCAAACTATCTTGAGTTAGTGGTGAATCTGGCATCTTTCTTGGTCTACTTTTTTCTGTTCATTTTATGTATTTGATCAATATGGCACATATTTTAATCTTGGCTTACCAATCAGGAAATTGTACACACGTAACTTGCTTATGATTCATAATATGTCTTTAATTTCAGCAGAGAGAGATATGTCTCCCAGGTAATACATAAACATTGTCACAAAAATCAGCAAAATATCAATAATAAGAATGTGGGTTAATTGGGTGTTTTGTGTAAATGAGCATCGTGTAAAATAGATATTGCCATCTCTCGTCAAATTTTGTGGTTTTTACTTTCTTGACATTAGTCTTTCTGTTTGTTTTTGCAATGTCTGACGTAAATGGGGTACTTTTTCTATGCATCATGTCAAGTGTGTATCCAAGTAGACTCAGCCAGGAAGACAGGGTGTGGTATGTCTGAAAGAAGCTGCATACGTTAGAATGTTCCTTCCAGGTCAGGAAACAGCACCACTTGCCTGTGTTTCTCAAAGTCCAAAATAGATCACTACTAATGTTAGCATATTAGGATATGACTTTGTGGATCTGTGTGTGTGTGAGTGTATGTGTGCATGTAAATACACCTATTTTATTAATCAAAGTGGAAGCATGATGTCCCCGAGTATTTACCAACTTATTTCCAGTAGAGAATGCTATGTGTTCACTTCAGACTTTTTAAATTTCTTTAACCATCCTCAAATACACTGATAGCTATTTGCTCCATTGTGTGATCAAATGGGGTACTTCAAAGAGATCATGGAAAAATTGAGTTTAAAAGTAGTTTATTTTGGTATTAAAAAAAAAAAACCTTTTCAAAGAGGTAACAGAAAGTTAGTGTTATGGAAAATATTACCTGAATTTCATTTTTTTGCAGCAATATAAACTTTGTTTTAATCCAATGCTTGTAGTTATTAGCATTTAAACTTCTTAATCTAGTAGTTTCTTTTTCATGTGTCTGTCTGAAAAGACTAGGCCAATTTTCTTAGCATTTTTCTTCACAAAGGAGTCTAATTTTTGTTTCTGTAAGGTAAAGCATATCAGTTCACACTCTTAAAGATTGGAATTTAATGTACTTCTAGAGAGATACCAAACTCCTACTGTGACCTACAAAGCTGTATTCTATGGCTTGTGTTCCACAGCATGAACTGTATATCAACACTTCTGCCTCTTGCCGAATATGTCCTAGCAATAAAGAACTAACCTGAGATTGATAAAATTAAGTGCGTTGTTACCTTAGCATCTTCATGTTTGTTTCTCAGCCTTCTAGCTGATCTTGTCCTAGTCCCAGCACTATGTCTAAATGGCTTTACTCATGTTCTAAACTAAAGGAGCCATCTTCCGTAAAGCTTCGTGTTTCTCCTAGTCACATATACCTCATTTCTGTTCTTGAAATGGCCCATCTTACCCCGAGTCTCGACTTTCATGTGTGACTTGATTTGAGTAACAGTAGATACACCTGAAGGCATGACACATACACGTTTGTGGCACCTTTTGTCATTGGGATTTGTTTTGGTAATTCCTGTGTTATAGAACAAACTTGGTATTAATATGGGGTGATAATAGGGTAGAGACCCTGGGCAATGCTGTACATCAAGGTGATCTCTCAAGTGAGTGGTTTCATGGATAATGTGGAGGAGCAGGAATAGTGCACATAGTAATGAACAGTCCTAAACGGTTTCAGTTTTAAGGTAGTTTATTTGGGGGTGTTATTTACACTCATGCTGCTGCTGCTAAACAAAGCCGTTCATCTCCCTTGTAATGTGTTTTATCGCATTTATCACTGCTGTGGTGTAACTGTGCCCACAAAATGCCTAAGCTAGAAACTGGAGCCCCCACGCAATAGTGTTGGATGCGAGAGCTTAATGACTAATGGGTGATGAGGCCTGAGGGGTTCTGTCCTCCTGAATGGATTAATGCTGTTATTGTGAGTCATTCTGTTGTTGCTGGAGGGGATCCCTTACCAAATTATACATTTGAGGATTCTCTGTTGTGTGCTTACATTCTTCTGTCCTTCTACCTCCTGCCATGGAATGACATAGCATTCCAGCCCCCCTAATTCTGGAGGTTTGAACCTGTGTGATTAGTAGTAAGAGACATTTATGTCCTCAAAGTATCTAGTCAGTGATACTTTGTTACCATAGGACAAAACATTGGTTATTTCACACAGTGATTGACCTACCATTCCTGTCTACCTAATTATTGTCTGTGCCCTTGTACCACAATATTCATAGGAACTGAAGTTTTGTCAGGTTATTTACAAAATAGCTGACAACTAATAAGTATTGAAAGAAATCTGGGTAGCAAGTTCTAGAACTGCTGGCAAAGTATTAGGAAAAAATGTGTAAAAGATGGAAACTAGTGCAAAGATTGTCCAAGCTGATCATTCTTGTTTCTGGTGAAAGAGAAGCTTAGATAGGAAAATGCATATGCTGTTTAAAGCAGGAGTTACCCCCTGGGGTCCTATATCCAGAAATTATAAAGCTTTGAGAGCACTAAAAGATGTAGGATACAAGCAGCATCAAAGGTTTTATAGGTCAGGACTCTAGCCCTAAGGTATGAGCAGGTACGGTTGAATTGTTGTTGTAGCCATGCTTAACGATACGTATCAGTTGTAGTCTGACACTGTACGCACACTACGTCACCAATCTGTACTTGTTGTTACAAGTATGTTATATCCTTTGCTAAGTGGCCCCTGCTTATTTGTTTGTAGATTAATATGATTGTTTTTCTGTAAGTAAAGGACACAAAAATTTAAATAATATGCTCTATAATTAACAGCTAGAATAAGGGAAGATGCATATAGGCAAGCTGGCCAGTTAATATGTTCTCGTCATAATGCTTCAGTCCTCAAGGGGCTGCCTATTTTAGCGCAACATTCAAGTTTGAATATCCACATATAGCAAATGTCACTGGAAAGTGTCTTATTCCTGTATGTTTGCTATCAATTGTGGGTTGAGGATTAGTAGGTTTGTGCATGACAGATCAGTTTCTCTAATTAGTTCTAGGGAAGTGTATAACTAAACCCCTAAAAACTTTTTATCTTCAGACAAATGTGTGGGCATAGAGAAACCATGAGAAGCTTTGTAATAGAAGAGGTAAGTGGTCTCATGTCTGTATTTTGGCATATTCTGTTGTGTGAACATTCAGTTTCCCAAGTCTTTCTTGTAAAAGCAGGAGCAGTGTTCTAATTTAAGGAGCTGTACAAATGTGGGGAAAGGTTACTAGGCATGGCCAGATGTAGTTGTGCTATTGTGATTTGGAAAAATCACCCATTCAAGGTCACACAATTTTTCAGATAGATGACAATACAGTTGTCCGTCACTCTTCTGTTTGATGCCAAAATGTATAACTTAACACATGGTAAAAACCACTTGTTTATCAGGTTGGTACACAAACCAGGTGGCTTCTTTCCCTCAACTGTGTGATAAAATAACTTTTCCCTTGTTTTCTAGGCCCCTCTCACTGGCTTTCCTCCTGATACATACTGGTTGCTGCCTCCAGACTGGGTTGCCTAGCAACCATGCTCTGCATGCTTCCTAACAGACAAAGGCCTTTTGCTTGCAGTCCAACTGCTGCACTAATGCTTAGTGTTGACAAGGGAACAACTCCCTCCTGAGCAGATGCTGTCATCTGAAGGCTGGTTTGGGGGACTTAGTGCCACGAGTTATGAAACTTGGAAGTGACAGGTAAGCTAGGGGACCAACTGATTGTATTTCAGAGACTGGTGAGTATGCAAGTGAAACTGCATACATGAGGAATGTAGTAAAGAAATTGAGCAGAAGTGTTAATAGAATGCATTCTGATAGCAGGAATCCAGACTCTCACTTTTTTGTCCTAGCAAAACCATGCTGTAATACTGCAAAACATCCAAAGATACTGTTTGAAATTAAATGCACTATATAGGTCAGGTTTGAATTGTGTCTCACTTTATTAGAAAGAGTTCAGAATTAACATAATCCATCACATCAGAGAATAAGGGGACCCATGCAAGGCAGACAGTAGATACAATGCATTATTTAACATCGAATTTAGCAGGTCTCTGATTTCAGGTAGTTGTCAATTGTGGAGCAAGTGGTGCTTCTCATGGAACGTAAGTTGATGCATGTGGGCATTTGTGGCAAGTGTGTTTGCAATGGAGATGATTGGTAGATGCAGTAGCTAGACTGCATTATTGAAGCAGGTGAGAAGAGCGGTGTGGCAGCAGGGAATTGAGGAAGAAGAGTGTTTTGGAAGAGGTAGGAAATTGTATGGAAAATGCTGTAATTATTTTTTTTTTTTTTTTAGAAGAAGAAGAAAGAAGAAAGAAGAAAGAAGAAAAGAAAGAAGAAAGAAGAAAGAAGAAAGAAGAAAGAAGAAAGAAGAAAGAAGAAAGAAGAAAGAAGAAAGAAGAAAGAAGAAAGAAGAAAGAAGAAAGAAGAAAGAAGAAAGAAGAAAGAAGAAAGAAGAAAGAAGAAAGAAGAAAGAAGAAGAAGAAGAAGAAGAAGAAGAAGAAGAAGAAGAAGAAACAACAACAACAACAACAACAACAACAACAACAACAACAACAACAGTGCATGGAGAGAACACAGGAGACCAACAGTTAACAAAGAGACAACACAGCACGGGTCCACTCACCAGAAAGCCCAACGCTGCAGCTGCACTTCCAAAAGCCACAAGCTCCAGGCGTAAGCAGCAACCGGAAAGAGCAGAGCAGAAGTGCCCACAATATCCAGAGCTAAGCTAACCTGAAGCATTAAACCAACTGCTCAATTCACATGCCCTCATCATCAGATGAGTTACTGTCTGCTTCATCCCCCAGGCTCAATAGCAAACACCTATCATCAAGTTGCAGGCCAGGATTCACTCCAAGGACTCCAACCTGGAACGTATGCATTGATATCTGATAGCCCAAACTCATCCCCAATGTAGCTGTCTTCATGATACGACTGGAAACATTTCTTTACAGAAATTAATATTCCAAACTTACAAGATGTTTTGCACTTTTCAAGCAAATAAAACAATTCTTGTTTTATTTGAAAGAACCTCACACGCAGCACATATTCAAAGTTACCCCTTTCACAGTCTCCAGAGAAAATTCCAGAAAAGCAGCAGCCCCAGTATTACCGATGAAGGTATCGTGGAAACCCCATGACCTCATTTCTCCGGCCTCCCACTGCCAGAAGGGGCTTATTTAGTACACACTGTTCCTCCCTCTGCTGCATCACAACAAATCATGTTTTTCCATTGCTTGCTAGCTTTTTCTGACACCATCTATTCTCCCAATCCCACCTCAGTTTTCTTTGCTGTCACAACTCTATTTGGAAATGAGAACAACTATGACGAATGATTCTGAGGAGTATTATTTACCTTCTCACTCTCCACCATCACTGAAGGGCAGTACAGCAGTTCAAAGATAGTATACACAAATATAGCTGATAACTTTGTCAATGGTGTTTCAGTCACGATCACTGACTACATGTACCAAAACTATGCTCAATATTTTCTACTTCATTTTTTGTAGCTACATATTTAACAGAAAAAGTGATATTAATTATATAATCAAAGATTTTAAACATATAAAGTTACAAAGTAACTTACAATTACAGGTTTTCATACAAAACACAATGTTCAGACTGTTCTGTTTGAATATCACAATATGGTGGAAATTAAATATCATACCATCACATGTCTGAGTTTATCATCCAATTGGTTTTTTTTTTTAAAGATTTTATTGTTATTGGAAAGAGAGAAGGAGAGACAGACAGGAAGATCTTCCATCCGATCTTTCACTCCCCAAGTGAGCCAAAACGCGCCAATCAGAAGCCGGAACCACGAACCTCTTGCGGGTCTCCCACGCGGGTGCAGGGTCCCAAAGCATTGGGCCATCCTCAACTGCTTTCCCAGGCCACAAGCAGGGACCTGGATGGGAAGTGGAGCTGCCAGGATTAGAACCGGCGCCCATATGGGATCCCGGGGCTTTCAAGGTGAGGACTTTACCTGCTAAGCCTTGCCGCCGGGCCTGATCCAATCGGTTTTCCCCCAAACCTGAGATTTTTTTGAGCAAGCTATGCTTGGAGGTTGGACAACAAATTATTGTGATAAAGAAAGGGAATCTCTATTTTGTCTGTTTATCTCATACACTACAACATCCAGTTAGATTTCATTTTTTTGAAGATCTTTAAGAATGAGTTTTCATGCAACTATTTTCGAAAACATTCTAGGACTCATATAATGATTAAATATCATTTTCTCATGTGAGTTTGTAATCGCTAAGGGCAATAAAAATATGTGTCCATAAAATGTTCGTATGTCAATGGTTATTCTCAGCCGAACATTGAAAATAACACAAATGCCCATGAATTAATGGTTTTGTAATAAGAACGTGTTAGAGCATACAATATTATTTGGCCACAAGAAAAGAATAAAGTATGATTCATCATAAGACGAATGAAACTTCAGCATACAATTCCAGGTGAAATTTTATGGTAGTCATATTAAATATGTAGAATATAGAACTTTTTCTAAGCAGAAAGATCCATGATTGATGCTGCAAAAGGAACAGACAGCATGGGAAATAACTACATTGCTTGGACTTCCTTTATGGCATGATGAACTGATTCTGACACCATCTCAGGATCAATCTAGTAGATATACTTACAAAGTTGATCGGAAACTTAAATGTGTCAATTCCACAGCTATTACAATTAATAAAGTCCATCCCTTTTTTATGGGCCACTGCTCAACTCCTAGTACGTGTCCAAGAAATGCACATATATTGGAACAATTAAAGAAAGAATAAATTCACTAGGAAGAGCTACCTGTTATATCCATGTACTGGGTTATAAGAAATGCAAAAAAAAATTTTTTAAGACAATGAAAGTGACGATTTTCCATTTTTTCAATCATGTGCTAAGTACCCTGGGACACTAGACAACTCTTTTAGGCTTCATGTGACCAAATGCCATTCATTTTAGAGAACCTGGAGCAAATATATTGTTGCCTTCCATTAGCGATAGCATTTTCAAAACTGCCTCACACAATGGTCTTACTTACATCACAAAGCTTCCCAGCAGAAACATCAAAATGAGACACTGGGTCTCAAATCCCAACTCTCAACCCATTGTATATCATGTATTAGAAGCTGAACACATCATCGTCTGTCACTCTCTGGTTCTTACATCTTGGAGGGCACTGAGATTATCACACTTAACAAGCAAAAATACAAGCATGAATTTGTTCTCTACTCTTCCCTATGAAACTTTCAAGAATATGAAACAGAGAAAAATAAAAGCCACAAAAACCCTCCTGGTCGTGAAGGAACAATCCCTCTTCTTCTAACGGGTACTCTTCTGTCCCACAACATGGTCAGCTGCCACTCACCATCATTGAGTTGTTAGAAACACAGATATAGCTTCGCTTAAGCAATCCATACTTGCAGCCAATAAATGAAGAAAAACTCAGGAAACCTTTGAGTACAAACACTACCTGAAGTTTGATATATCAACACACTCTGATATCTGCCTTTCTCAATATGTATCTATGGCGAAGAATTTTATAACTTAGCTGTGTAACGTAGTAGTAGAATACTGAAATATATGTTCATACAACAATATTCAAAGATAACATGATAAAGTTTTAAAAACTTAGCCACAAAATAACTGAATTTAGTTATTACATTTTAGTTTAATCTCTAAACAGAAGTACATAGTTAGCAAAAAGATGACGAACCTTTTAATTTTCACATTATAACTTTTGGTCTTTTTTCCCACATGGCTATAGAGCTTCAATGCTTCTCTAAAAGGATTTTAATAAAACATACCATCACAGGCTGCAATGGGCACAAATGATCTTAGCACTATTTTCACTTTTGCATGCCAGTACACAACCCTGCACCTTCCCATCAAGAGCTACAGTCTGTATCCCTTCCACTCAAATATGGGAAGACTGACTCTACTAACTGTAAAGGGAAAACATGCTATGCACCTCCTGCAGCATGGTTAGACGAAGAATGCAGCTTACACCTGGGTACTCTTTCTGGTTTGCTTATTCCTAGAAATGAACTGCTGTGCCATAAAGCAGCCCACACTCACCCACATGAAAAATGCAATCCATACACAACAGTTCACTCTCCAGTTCACAGCTCTGCAAACTGTGTCTGTATCTGCCTCCACACAGCCAGGTCAACCAGCCTGTAGAATCAATCCCCTAACTGAAGTGCAGAGATCATCGGGGGTAGGGAGAGTCATTTCTTTTCTAATTTTGTGGCTCAGAGAATTCAAGAATCGAATAGATGGTTGCTTTGTATCATCATCGATTTCAGAGTAATTTAAAACAGACGTTTATACCTGGAATTAGGGTGCTGCCACAAGAAAACTATCAAAAGCAAAGAAGAAAACTCTGGGACATGGAAGGTGGGGAAGAACTTGTGTGACGAGTATGTTAAGCCTAACACGTCTTTTGATTAATTTTTTTTTGTTTCAGTGAAAGTGATTTATTGTATGCACTGATGCAAGCTACTAATAAAACTTATTTTGCGTATCTTTGGCAAGCAGTATGATTTACACTAATTTACATTAAACAATGATATACTGACTTATTTTAAATATAATTACATTGCTCTCATTTAGAACTACATGAACAGATTTCAAATTTTAACCAGAGGCATAATATGGAGCCAGAATTGAGTAAAGGTACAGGAACTGTTAGTACAATTACAACAGTAAAGGAAAAAGATCAGCAAAATGTTCACTTCAAAAATGCCAGGCACTCTGAGATGTGCACTTCTCAAGTGGTGGCTTAATCTGCTGTGTCTCAACAGCCAATTCTACCTTATTTTTTTAATTGTGAATTGTTATTTTACCCACTTTACTCTGTTACATCAAAATGTTACTTTTAAGCCTAATGGGTATTAAAAGTTGGCCAGTAAAAGCTGACAACCCTCAAGCAGACTGCAACTAAGGAATGAAGGAGGAGAACACTTCTGGCGTGCTGGCACACAGCTCAGCTCAAAGCACTCATCCACGGTGACACCGAAGTTTACACAAATAGATAAACGCCCCAACAATAACAGTCAAAGAGATTTCCAAACAGTAGTATCCTCTGGTAGTACAGCTTCTGGAACAGTCTACAATAAACCTAAGAAAATGAAACAAATCCGGGGGAAAGGACTGCTGTGTATAACTAAGGCAGGCCTTTCTCTGTGGGAACAGAAGTCTCTTTCATTCCCAACCTCTCCAGATGCTACATGATACTAATATCAATGAATGACAGTAATGCAGAGATCAAAGCTGGCATATTATTAAGAAAACATGATCCACAGATAAAATCAGGGGTAGGACTCCAAAATCCCTTGTTAAGACCTCAGAGAGTTAAGGCAGTGTATCACAAACAGAAAGGTCAACTTACAGATTGTAAAGCTACATCTCATAGATCTGTATCTGTAGCATTTTACAGATCCCAAAAGCACTGTTCTCTTGCAACCTTATTAAAAAAAGTCGAAGGCACATAAACAATTATCTCAGCAATACTTGTGGTTGTAGAATTTATTCAATGAACAGGAAATGTGCAAAATTTGATATGTGTTACCCCTAAGAAGCTATGTTGTTGATATACTGAAACCAAGCAGTCTCATTTACTATTGCACCTGCTTCAAACGATGATAGATCCTGCACCTAAAAACTGAAAGCATTGTCCAGTAATGAGATGAAACTTGGGTCAGAACGTCAAAGCTTTACATGCATACTCAAAGTATGTAAATTATTGACTGTAGGAGGTTACACTTCTTAAGAAAATGACCAAAGTGATGCTTCAAATCCTGCCTCTCAGTTTAACTTTCCCTCTCCATGAAATCAGAGTTCATTACTCCTTCTGAACTTCCACTTTCTCATGACTATTATGTTTATATAATGATGACTTCCCGGGCCAGATTTGACAAAGGATACGCCTCCCACCTACTGCCTTTGACATGTTAGCTCTGGACGATCCGGCTGCCATCCACAAGCAAGCCCAAGCTAGACCATACCAAGAGGGCCACGTGGAGGGAAGCAGGAAAACAGCCAACACCCAGCACCAGAGTTGTGGGGGAACAAACTCATAGATAACGTGAGCACCTGGCCCTTGATTCTTCCATGTACAACGAGGGAGCAGAAACCAGCCTCGAAGCGCATCTCAGCATTTCACACTCAGAAGTTGTGAACGTAATAATATCTGTTTCACAACACAGAGTTTGAAATCATTGGTAATATATCATTGGGTAGACAGAACAGGCAAGCAGAGTGCCTACCTACAACATATTTATTTGCATAACAATCAGAATAAAGCTATTTTTAAAAATCTCACAGACACTGTAACATATTTCTCATAAAATGACATAACATTTTCCCATTGCAATTTACCTTATCAGTGTCTCTAGTGGTGATCAGCAATCTCAAGCCGCAGTTAAGGGGAACCTGAAATGACTTTAACCACTAGTTAACAACAGAGTCAGGACCGACTCAAAAGGATGGCTAGGACCCTGCATGGGCATCAAGTCTCAGCACCATATTCACAAATGCTCATGAAAGGAGAATGGCCAACAAACCAAAAGGCCCCAGAAACTGAAATTCTTTGATTTCACAAGCAGTCAAACCCAGCATTGGTTTGCTATCATTCTTTATACAGTTAATATTTACCTCCCTACGAATATTATTGAGGCTGCTCTAGAAACAAACATTGAACTCTTATTTTCCAAGCCACAAAGATGTTACCTCCAGAGAAACATGCTGTTTTATCCCTAGTGCTGAAACAGAGTCTGGCCTTAATGAAACCTCAGTAATACTGCATTACGTGAGTAAACCCAAAAATGTTTCAAAAGTGATCTTCCCATCCCAGTCAGGCTGAGTCAGCATAAATGAGAGGAAATTTAGTTTAGAATCCTGTTTTCACACCTCTCAGGTGCCTGGTGATTCATCTAGTTGAGAGCCCTTGCTTTGTACGTAGGGAGAGGGAACCTGGAGAATGCCCTTCTGCAGATCGGTCGCCTAACTGGCATCACGGGACTGCAGTGGCACCTCCTGTTACAGGGTCCTTCTAAGTCTGGTAAACTCATGACTCTGAAAGAGCCACATGGGGTTAACAGGCAAATGTAGAAACACTGAATTGTCAAAAGACAACAGAATGTCTTCCTGGAGACCCTCACCTTTGAAGATGGGATCACAGGCAACGCTCTGGCCCTTCACCCCCTGCCCTCATGGGCTTTCGCTTGAAACACACCGATCATGTGGAGACCTTTGGGAACCCTTCTGATGTGTCTGGGTGTCTTCTTGTGGACAAGGATCTGGGGAAGATAAAGGACACTTTCTCAGCCTTGCGGTTACCAAGAAACAGAATTTGTAACTTCACATTTACGAAAAAGTTCATGCTTATTCAGTGATTACCAAGGGCCGTACATTTGATCATTGGTTTCATTATATGACGAACCATCCCCATGAATATGACAGAAGCAACCAATAGTGTTTCCATTTACAAAGTTAAAATACAGGAAACAAAAGCACTTGCCATCAAATCATGTGGGGAAACTCTTCTCGATCTGGAATTGAACTCAGGTACATCTGACATGAAGTCCATTAAATCCAGCTTATCAGGACAGTGACCTCTCCTACCTCATACAGGATTACAGTCTTGATCCTTTGGGATGCCCTTCAAGTCTCACTTATTCAACCACAAGGTTCTCTGATGAGCCCCACCTTTCATCTGTGAGACCCCTTTTAATTAATACAAAGAATCTAACAAAGAACTTATTCCTCCTGACCATTATTTCTTGCTCCTCCTCCTCCTCCTCACTGCCTCCAGAATGATTCATCACAGTTACATTTGCTTCTTGTCACAGGGTTCCAGGTTTCATGAGACTTCCTCCAGAATACAACCCATATGTTGATCTCCATTTGCTGCAGTAAGGAAGGGGAGCAAGCCAGCTGGACTTCATGGGGCCAGCTGGTCTTGGGAACTCTCAGCTTTACAGCCACGATGCAGGTCCTAGGCAAAGAAGCCAAAAGCCTGTCACATCCCATTTATTTCATTCCAAAGGTGATGGCAATGGCTTCAGCCAGATGCCTGGCAGGCTGCATCTGAAGAGATTTACTCCGCGCCTACTCGCAGATGGCTTTGCCAAGTTCCACAGCGTAAGTTCAATTTCTTTCCAAAGATGTAACATATAACCCAGGGATCATGGATATTTTAGCTTACTAGTTGTTATTGCTGCTACTGTTAATAAATACCTATGTAAGCTAATATTTTAGTATTTCCACGGTAGGCAACATACAAAATGTTTAGCAACAAAATCTCATGTATCATTATGCCATGCCTATAAACTAGCCATTGTGGCTACCCCAATGGTACAGGGCTCACAAGGCTGCAGCAACTTGTCCAAACCTAACAAGATGTAGTTTTAAAAGCAGATAGTCTCACTGCATAGTATGTATGTATTTGCCCTCTCTGCTAAACAGCCTTACAGATGATGGTGATGATGGTGGTAGAGTTGAAAAAGGATATTATAATTAAGGGTAATAACAACACACACTCACAACCCCCATATGGTAACAAGTGCTTTCCCCACAGTATGCACAATTTATAGAACATTTCAGTGCCATCATTTGACCGGAAGAAAAGGAATCCTGAAGAGGAAGATGATTAATTTAGGGAATACTCCGATGATACCCCCCTAATCTAAGCTCTTATGAGCTACTCCCAAGACATTACTGCTGAGAACACTGAGGCTCAGAGCGGGGAAGCTCTAAGCCCAGCTTTCCAGAGCAGATTCTTCTAGCCATCCGACAGTGCCAGTCCACAAGCGTGCAGGGCCACCTCTCAGAAAAGTGCTGCTGTTTTATCAATTCCACCACACAAGGAATAAAGCAATCTGAGAAAGAGTGGGCGACAGAAAGTGGTCCTGGAGCCATAAAATCAGAACCAAACCCTTGATTAGCTGCTTCACTTTGAGGACTTTATCTTAGACTTTATTGTATAATTAGCAAGTTTTCCTATTATAGACAGCTCCAGGACACTATTCTACAAGAGTTTAACTCAGTGGTAAAGATATTAACTGTTATCATTTGAAACCCAATAGATACCCGTGGTTCAAAGGAATAAACACTGCTTTTCTTTAGATAGGTTGACTCTGAACTACATGAGAATAAAAAAATACATATTTTTATTTTCCTTTAACTATGAGCCAGATCCAGAGACAGGTAATCTATATGTATGAAGAAATTCACAATGTTTCTGGAAAAATAGCATCAAATGATAATGTAATTTTTGGTGCAAAACAAAACTGAACTGCATATACAACTTTATATTACACATTTCCCTGCACTTTCCACTTTATCTACTTACTCAATTTGAAATGATAAAGAGATAAGCAAACAGATAAATCACCCAAACACTGATTGCTCTCCAAGTGTCTAAAACAGCTAAATCTGAGTCAAACTGAACCCAGGATCCCAGATTTCAATCCACATTTCTCAAAAGGAAAGTAGCAACTCAGGTACTTGAGCTAGCACCTGGTAATTCGCAGCATACTTTTCAGGAGGAGTTTGAAATCAGAAGCAGAGTCAGGACTCAAAACCAGAGTCTAATACGTAATACATAAACATCACGAATGGCATCATATTCAGTGTGTGAAACACCTAATCCATCCTCCATGATAAACAGTTCATCACTATTGCCATGTCTACCCTACAGGTATACAAATCAAGGCCCAGAGCAGAACAGTAACTTTTCCAAGCTCAAAAAAATTGGCAGATAATGATGTAATTGACATTCAAACTCTGGAAGCTAAGACTCAATCACTGCTTACTGCCACCTCTCTCTGTAGGCTGATGAGACAACTGTGGGGGTGGCTTCAAGGAAAGCAAAAACCAGCCAGCTACATTCTGCTCAGCAACTACCAATATATTAAGTTCACCATAAATAATTTAGTACTTCAGAAATCCTACTTGCATGCCTTTTTGCACCTTGGTGCTTTGAGATGGGGTACGCATCCGTGCCACGGTGCATTCCAGGGGGTTGGAGGGGAACTTGCTAGAGTCAGACTTGAATTCATCCACTGCATTCCCCCAAGCCCGTGCTCCTTCCTCAATACCCTGTTTACATTTATAGACATGCAGCTCCCAGGTAGTAACTACCTGTCTGCTCTATACAGGCCATTTTATAGACCCAGGGATTACAAACCTAGGTGCTGAGATTTGAATTAAAATTCTCTGACAGAAATAAAACTTTATGTAAATAGGGTATCTCTGGAAAGCTAAAATAAATGACCTTGAATGACACCGTAAGCATACAGCCAAACTGAAATTGGGATGCATGGCATTTTCTATCCAGCACGGTATTAGCACCACAGAAGCCTTCAAAATTAATTCATCCAAACCACCCACATTATAGACCAGGTGACCAAGGACTAAAAAGGAGATGGATTTTGCATGTGGTACGAAAGAGAACTAAAGGTTTCCAGTTGGTTCGTGCGCAATTTGCTGCCCATTCTGTTTCTATAACACTATCTTTGCCTTCACATTTTTATTATTTTCTTACGCCTATCATCTCTTAGTTGTATCACTTACTCGTTTTTCTGACGTAACAGCTTCAGAACCCATGGCTTTCTCAACTATATGCCTCTGTAAAGCATTCGCTTAGCTGAACTTTTTACTTGCTCCCTATTGGTTCACTCAAAGAAGGGCCTGGAAGGCCTTGGCCAACGACTACTGAAACTCCTTCCCAGCTGTGGCTGTGCTCTTCCTTTTGCGCTGACCCCAACTGCACCGTGGAGAACAGGTTTCCTCTTGGAAGCAGGATGGGTTGCATGTGTGGGGAGGGGAGACCTCACTCAAAGGAGCTCAGATAAAAGCCCTTTGATTTCACACAACAGAGGCTGCCAGTACTCAGGGTAAATAATGGCGCAAGTTCATTTACATTTTAAATGAACACAATGTTTGTGTAAGGACAATGCTTTCCCCCCCACACACTTATTAACAACCCAATCTGACAAACAGTATTCCCTTTTCCTATGTAAATTTCTTTCCTTGACATCAATCAACAAATATACTTCTGCTGCCCAGAGCTCCTTCTCTCTGCTTATCTTTTTAGGCATAACAGCAACACTGTGTCTTCACTGAAAGGTTGGTCTAGTCCAGATGAGCATGAGTTAAAAGACTGACTTCTCAGAGGCTCTTAATTGAAAATGCAAGGAATTCTCAGAGGAGCCAGATTCCCTAGCCAGACCCCCAGCTTCTCACTCCTCTGCAAGAATAGAAAAGAAAAAATACCATTTGCAAGAATGGCCTCACTGGTACCTCAGTGATTCCACAGAGAAAAAAAAAATCCACGCCCTTCAGGGATCCAGGCTCACATCAAGTGAATGTATTCCAACTCCAGGAGCATTTGTCTCCCAGTGAGATTAACTTTTTGAAGCAGGCTCTACTGAAGAAACATGAAAAAGTTATGAGAGAATTCTGGGTAGGGAGGAGGGTGATACATTTCCTTAGTGTAGGTTTCTCCAGCAGGTATTTACCTGGCTTTGGTATAACTGAGGCTTCACAGGGTCATTTGGTATCACAATAAATAGGACTGCCCCAATGCTTCCAGTTACTCCAAGGCACAGATATTCCCCTCCACCCTTCAAGGCAAACAGGCCTCCGACCTCTCTTCCTTCCTTACTCAATATCGTCAGATCCTTTCACTTTTCTTAGTCTCCAATGCATCTGTACAACTAGCAGGTTGGGCTGTTTTGTTTGGTCTTCCTGGTGAATTAAGACTAATTTCTACGACCAGTGTTGTGTAAGCTGCGATTCCAGCACCCCAATGGGCATTGGTTCAAGTCTTGGCTGCTCCACTTCATATCCAACTCTGCTAATGGCCTGAGTAAAGTAACCAAAGATGGCCTTAGTGGTTGGACCTCTGCCACACAAGTGCAAGACCTTGAAGATGTTTCTGGCTTCAGCCTGGCCCAACCTGGGCCACTGTGGCCATTACGTGAGTAAAGCCAATGCATTCAAGACATTTTTCTCTGTAATCCTATCCTTCAAATAAATAAATCTTTAAAAAAAACATTCGCTTTGTCGATTACCATGAATGGGCTAGGAACAGGAATATCAATTCCCAGGATAGTTACCAGGCTGATGACTCAATAACAGCTTCAAACACTGATTATAAACTTATGACAAAAAGATATTTTATTGCACAACCATTATACTGATTTATAATTACACACATAGATCTTAAACATGCACATTAAAATGCAGATGAATATATTAACATACATGTAAATGTGAACTCTAGCAATTCCTCAGAGTGTTACCTCTTTGTAGACAGACCATCTCCTTGGAAGACAATTCCAAACGATCAAATCAGTGATGCTTCTTCTATCTGGAGTAAGCTTAGAACCAGAGCACAGCCATTCTGTGAAAATACCATTCTCAAATGAGGAGCAAGTAACCTGGGCATTGTCAAGATTTTAGAAATTGAATGCCAGGGCCTGGCACAATAGAGTAGTAGCTAAAGTCCTCGTTTTGAACGTGCCTGGATTCCATATGGGCGCCAGTTCTAATCCCGGTAGCCCTGTTTCCCATCCAGCTGCCTGCCTGTGGCCTGGGAAAGCAGTCGAGGATGGCCCAAAGCCTTGGGACTCTTAACCCACAAGGGAGACCCAGAAGAGCTCCTGGCTCCTGGCTCTGGATTGGCTCAACTCCAGCCACTGCAGCCACTTGGGGAGTGAACCATAGGAGGAAAGATCTTCCTCTCTGTCTCTCCTCCTCTTTGTATATCTCCCTTTTCAATAAAAATAGATAAATCGTTAAAAAAAAAAAAGAAATTGAATGCCACGTGCTTATGAAAAAATGCCAACTGTCATGTAAGTGTTACCCAACTTCTGCTATTTCCATGACAATTTTCTGGCTATTTTAGATTAGAAATAATCTCTTCCTCGCATATATCATGAAGTGATATTTGTCCACAGCCAGACATTATGCTGGATCCTTTTCCAGTGTTCCCAACCCAATGTATCCAGTGAGTCTATTAGAAAACAGGCTTAATTTCCTTTTATCCAGATATGAAAATTATAGTAAACTGATAACTGTCTCACAGTTAATACAGGACAGAACATCAAATCCTGCTCTTACTCTAAACTTCTCAGCAATACTGGCTTACCAATAAGATACGTCAGAAAGCGCACTGCTGGTAGAGTGGTGAGCATATGTCACTTGCGCAGTTCACTTAACATTTCATATACATGACTTGTCAATGCCTTCCAGAATTCATTTCTGAGTATCTACTATGAAGTTGCCTTTCAACATTTGGTTTTCTACATCAACTTGCGCTGAGGACATAACAGCTACCAAAAATAGTGTGTAAGTTACCTCACTCAATTTTCCTAGTCATTTTTACAACATTTTCTAATTATACTCATCTAAAAAATGAAAATATAAATACCAAATGGATGTTAATATCCTAACCAACATATTGATTTTAAAGTCAAGCCCTAGCTGAAACTAACCTGTGTTTAAACCATTGTGCTTTTTTTATTGCTATTTAATCAGGAAAAGGACCATCACAGTAAATTTCAGTGATGGGCTTGCTACCAGAATACTGCACATCTTATTATTACGTGTGACTGATACCCTTCGGAATGTAAAAAGAACAATGAACAAATTATGATTCATCAGAGTATGAGTCCCATGGTAGCAACTCAGCGAATGATAGCACCTCCTCCCCTCACTTCTTCTCTTCTCTGATGAGCTCCTTTAAAGGGGAATACTTGCTGACCATTTTCAAATAATATACTCAAATTTTCCATAGGGATGCCCTGATTCAGTAGTGGCCTTTGTGGTTGTTTTATTTCATTTAGCCTAATATTTTGAGGGCTCATCCTAGTTACAAAACACATATTCGTGTATTACCCCTTCTAACAGCAGAATAATACATCAATACCTGGCTATGTCATATTCCATCAGTATGCTGGGTATTTTTATTATTTTGCTCTGGCTATTGTAAACAACATTATAAATACTTTCAGGATGGTGTTTTGGTGAGCGTTTGGTATCTAACCACAGGGAAAGAGAACAGAAAGAATAGCTCAGGAAAGAGTGAACAAAAACACCCTTATTGGATTAAAAGTATTGATGTACAAATTCAAATACGATAAACCCAGAATTAGACATCTACACTCGCTGTAGCGAAAATAGCAAAAGCCAAAGACAGACAGAATTTGGAAAGTACAAGAAAAAGCACTCTTTATATAGGAGTTCAATAAGGCTTCAGAGAGTACTTCTCAGCAGAAACCATGGAGGACAGAAAGTAGTGGCACGACATTTTGAAAGTGCTGCGCAATAACAAAAACAGTCTCAATCAAGAATAGTGTATTTGGCAAAATCCTGACAAATCTGTAATCACAGAAAGATTAATGGTTGCCAGGGATGGTGCGGTAACAGAGGGAACTGCTCATGAGGAATGGGCTGCTTTGTGCATGGACGAACGCATTCTAAAATTAGATAGTGCTGGTAGTTGTACAAATCTCTAACAAAATTCACTAAATTTCACACTTTCACACCATGAATTTTGTCACATGGGAATTAAGTTCAGTAAAGCTCCATAATGTCAGTGCCATACGTGTGATATTGCAGTTGTTGTTTTTACTTTGTTTAATGGATCCTGCTGCCTTGTTGGAATAATGGATTGCTTGCAAACAAGGAGGTAAGAGACTCCTGCAGCATACAAAGGTGGGAAGCAACAGCATCTCACATGGGGTCACTGGGAAGGTAGAGAGCAAGCAGTGGCAGGACTCAGAGTGAACTTCAAGGTACAAGACTCAGCTTCTAAAAGCATACCCTGTTTTGCTTAGGACATCTGAGTAGATACAAGCCTGTGGTAACCTTCGTGAGCACGCACCCACCAATCCTTCTGCAAACACAGTTTCTGTCAAAGCAAACTCCTGACTGCAGAAACTGTTTTATTTTTCCTGTCCAGTTACTGCCTCGAGAGCCATTTCAATCAGATACTTCTGATTCTTGCAAAACGAAACAAGAGGCAACGTTTCACTACGCTGATAACTCCAAAGATGTCCTAACCAATGCAGGGCAACTTGATTGGGAGAACCAATACAGAAGCATGTCCCCAAGGAGTGAATAATTGATTTCCTGGTTCACTGAAAAACTCATCAATTAGACCGTGAAATGCAAGCACAGAACAAGTCAGTGAGCTCTTTACTCATTCTGCAGTAAACAAACCTTATGTTGTCAACCACTAAGGAGGCAAGGGCTAGAAAGGCCTGGGAGTTCCCTGTCATTTCCTGTCAGATTTTAATGTTAGAAGTAACACTGAGCAAAATATGATTACCTCACAATGCTCGAGTTTGGCTGATGGATGATGGCCAACTTATTACCAAGACAGCAGAGCTCCTATCTTCTCCTGGAAAAATCCTTTTGAGAAAAAGCTTGCACTGTACCATCATCACTTAGTAACTGCTTCTGATATAAACAGTGGAACAGATACTCCTACTAATGTGGTACTGCCAGTGAGGTCATTCCATGTAATATCCTTCAAGAGATGAGAACCGGCATAGAATGAGTACTCATAATATTCTAACATTGTAGAAATTACATTAGATACATAGTTCATTTAATATTCCATGAAGCAGTTATTAGTACTGTCTGCATTTTACAACAATTAAAATTTTATTATTTCTTTTTGAAATGGTTCAGGATTAGAAGCTGTGTGTTTTGTTATTTGAGAACTATGAGGGATCAATGTCACTGGCGCTATTGAGAGCCACACCAACACCACCTCACCACAGAGCCACTGGAAGATATGTTACATAAAAGATACCATGACTCCCGGGTCCCAGGTGCATCTATCCAACATGCTGACATTCTGAGAACAACCATGAAGTGCAGTTATTCCCCGACTTGATACTTATTTAAAGGTTAGTAACTGTCAGGTATCCAATCAGGAAACAGGAAAACACTGCCCATATAGATTGCAGTACAGTGCAAAATAGACAGTAACTAATTACCTCCATTAGACTTTCCTGTATAAGATAATGAGAACATTTACTTTGGGGGGGGGGTGCTTTACTTTCATTTTTGAAATAATGTTTTAAATTCATAGTACAGTCAAAGGCTTAGTGCTAATGTAAATAAAGACCTCAACAACTACAAAGTGTAAATTTGAGATTTGGCTCTAAACCTGCAGAAATAATGTATCAAAGAATGCAATACAAGGCAGAATACCATCTCATCCTCAGCCGTGTGGCCTCGGACAATGTACACTGTGAGAAACAGTAATAGTTAAGAACAAATGTTGCTTTCAAAGAATTATTCTAAGGCTCCATTTAAGTAATTAGAATTCTGTATCAATTGGCAGTGAGCAGATCTGGTAATAAGAAGCACATTTTCACCTAACGAACAACCGCATGGTCCATAGAATCCTCAAAAACCTCAACTGTTTTCATCTGATTTTAGAGTAACATCATTATGTAAAAGTAATTCATGAGAAAGCCAACAAGCTAGAGGTATTCTAAGGTAAGGGCGTATGGGAGATGTGTTCCAAGTATGAGGCGGCTCTGAAAAGTTCATGGGAAATGGTGTATTACCAAACACACTGCTGGTATTTCAAAACAAACTGGCACCAAATTGAAATACTCTCACATAGGTATAACTGTCCTCAAAAACGCTGCTTCCTTATTCCCTAAGGCTTCAGAGTTAATGAGGTCAAGTAACAATGTCATGTACATTTACTAATTAAAGCACGCCATGGTTTTTCAACAGTCTCTAACTGGAAGTTGACCATTTTGTTACATGGGAATCATAGAAGAAACAAACCACTACGGTCAGAGCCTACAGATTCTAGCTGCATACTGTCTTGCTGGCTGACTTAGAGATCATCCCTACCAGATCTACAATAGTTTAGTCCAATGTGATGGAACTGCTGCACCTAAACACGTAGCATTTCATGTTTCCTCCCAGAACCCTCCAATCAACAGATACACCCCTCTGAATGAATCCGCAACATTGTCTTATGCTGCCACCCATACTAATGGAATGCTTCTTCCCTTCAACTTACATTGTTTTTTCCCCTACAGTCTAATTATACCATCTCTTATAACTATTCTCCTAGACTAATCTAATATACCAAGCAAAAAAAAAAAAATCAAAGAACAAATGTATCTTCTACCATGGTCCTGTATTTCCAGTAGACCCTGGTGCAAATGTGTGTACAATACAGACGCTGGATAATAGTACAAACAATCTAACTCCCAATTAATGTATTGTTAGATGCCCCTACATGTTAACTGAATTCATACAGTTGAATCCTTTCAGTTTGTACTGATGTCTTACAACTGTTACCATACACTTTGCTCCTCTGAACATGAGCTTGACTTGACTAATTTATCCTATTGTATAATCTCACAGTACTCGGAATTTCTATTTGCTCTCCACTATAATAAATTGGCAATTATGTCCTTTTACACAACCTGTCTCTAGCACTCTGTCTGGTGCTCTTCAGTATTTTCTATACCCTTTAGCACGTATGAATTCAGGCACAAACACAGCATGTGTAGAAAGAGCCAGAAACCTGAGTTAAGGTTCTTTTGAGGTTCGATATCTTACATGTGTTGAAACAAATTCCAATAGAACCATTCTTGGGGTAAGGACAGAATACCAAGCCAGCCAGTAGCATAAGAGAAACTGATTTCAACGCCATTACCAGTTTCACACACCATTTCCCTTAAGAAGCATAATGTCCCAGAGCCAATGTGAAAAAAAGAGACAGCATTTCTCCAGCAGGTCTCTTCCCTTGTAAGCATCTATCATGTGCAATTAGATGTACTTAAAGACATGTTGCTCCTTTTTTTGTATACACAGCCCTGAAACATAGTTTATCTGTATTTATATAAACAAATGAGTGACTGTTCTGCCAGGGGAAGGAAAAACTGGCTCTGTTGAAATTGTAAGATATTGAGTCACCTACCTATTAATGTTCAAGGGTAGTTTTCACTGAACTTGGTGTTTGTGTCTCCTGCTGATTAGAGGACATAACTCTTACAGAAGATGAGGCTTGAATGCCTTGTTAATCCTCATTGATCAATAGTTCCTCTAAACTTTACTTTTCACAAAACATCTTAAAATTCTGTGATTTTCGAGCTGAATCATCTTTCTACTGCCCCATTCCTTTTCTCTCACTCAAAAGACACTTCAGAGTAGAAACAGAAACTGCCCTTTCCTTTGGGATACCTGTAAAATCCTGTTACAATTTTCAGAGCCAACAATAAATTAACGGCTCTCCCACACTTGGAGAAATTGCAAAGGATGTTCTGTACAATCAATATGACTGCCATGCACTCGATATTGAGTTGGCCTTGCAAAAAAATGAATACTCATCCAAGGAAGCAGTTTCTCTCTGATTGAACTTTAAAAGCTAATTAGTGACTTTCTACGGAGTAGGCTGCTCTTCTGGTCATCTGAGATTTAGCATTCAAGCCCAGTCCTCTCATGGTTTGTTGTGACCCTAGGCAGTAATTCCTATCTTTGGCACTGGTGCCATGTCTTAACAGGCTGAGCCTTCACCCGCAGCACCAGCATCCCTCATGGGGGCTTGCTTATGTCTTAGCTGCTCCACTTTTAATCCAACCCTTTACTTATGGCCAGGGAAAACAGCACAGGCTGGCTCAATTCCCTGGGTCCTTGCACCCATATGGAAGACCCAGGAGAAGCTCCTGGCTTCAGATTAGTTCAGATCTGGCCATTGAGGCCATTCGGGTTGTGAAGCAGAAGACTTCTCTTTGTGTGTCTCGTTCTCTGTGTAATCCTGCCTCTCAAATCACAATGAAATAAATCTCTCATTGTTGTATGTTATCTACGCATCAACACAGAAAACAATGTCACTGGTTATTGCAGTCCTCAGCAAGCTGATGTTCCAATCCAGCAATCCAAAGTAAGCATGGTAATTAAAAAAAAAAAAAGAAGTGTGACATTCAAGACAAGTATTCTAGCCCTTTGAGAAATTCTGGAGCTAAAACTTTCAGTAACAATGATCTGGCTTTCAAAAAATGGAGGGTAATATAGAGAAGCAACGGCTACTTCTACATATCATTCATTTCAAGTGCAAATAACACGACCAAATATAATGTTTGGGACTAACCTATAAACAATGAAAAACCAGTTCCGTATGATTGGATCTGTCTGTCCATGCTGACTACTGAGGTCTTCTGTAATCTTAGACATACTTCAGAAATTTTATCTGTAAAGAAACATTCTTCTGAGCCAATGGGGAATCTAATTTTCCTTAGCAAAAGGCATATCTTCCCTTATTAGAAGGCCAAGACAAATTCATAATCCATTGCTTATAATTAGGGGATGGAAAGATACTGAAACAAGTGAGTGGGTTTGCAGTGGAGAAACAGTAGTTAGGTGCCAGTTACTAAATCCATGTCTCATTATTCCACAATGTGCCAAGGTAGTCTCCCAAGATAAGTCCTCTAGGTGCAAGAGCTCAGTGTTTCATATCATTGTGCCCTAGAGGCCTTTCCCTTCTGCCCAGTGTTTGCCAGCTGAGGCTTCACAGAAGGCAATCCTTCTTTATTATACTCACATAATAGCATTTCAGTCCTAGAAGCCCAGGGAACTTGAAAGTTTAGAATAGAACTGTCAATCAGAGATTCCGATGGCGAGACAGCAGGGGAGACGTTCCACACTGGCTTTTCCTTACAAGAAATAAAACAAAAATAAAGGGCACGGGCATGGTTTTTGTTTAAACATTTGTTAAAAAAACACAGTGTTAGCACAGGACCTTAGGGAGAACAGACAATGTGTGGAAAGGGAGACATATTTTCACATGAGGAGCCCCCATTCCTCGTTGGTCCTGGTGGTGCACAACTCACCAGACCCCTCTTCTGCTCATGCAACATGAAGGACTTCAGCCGTGGTCAAAATATCATCATTCTTATTCCATCATTCACAATCAGTGTGACTGAGGCATAACATGAATAAACAGGTATTTAACCATGAGCACCAAACTAGTTTTATGTGAATGCAATGATTCAAATTCACTTTGCCTTATACCACTTTTCCTGATAGTTGTGTGTATAACAGTCATAAAAAATGCTGAGCTAAAAACAATGGCAAAATTCAAACCCGTAACCCAGTTCATTATCATGACAACTGAGATACTCAAATAAAATTTTTAAAACGAGGAAAGGAGAAAAGAAACACCTCAGAGTTATCTAGGCTTCTCTGCCAAGTGCAGAATTTCACACTGATTCATGTCAATGCTCTTCCCACAATCACATTTCCCATTTATAATCGTTAAATATGCCAGGTTCACAATGTTTCCCCATTTGGGTGCCCTATTTGAATTTGTGTATAAATACTCACTCCTCCAAATGTTCTATTTGAATACACAAAATATCCATTTCAGCACAGAATGCATAACTACAGGCCTGGAGGCGTGTGGTATCCTGTAAAACTGTACCAACTCAGAAGTCAGGATGTGGAGGAAGGATATGGCTCTGCTCTGTGCTGGCCACATCTCTAAACCTCCCTCCAAAGCTGTAGGTTCAAAAAATCAATCTCATGAGATCATAGGTATAATTTCTTTTTTAACTATTCAGCATCCATGCTTTTACATAAAGCAAAGAAATATAACCAGTGATAGATATTTAAGAGAGTTATAAGCAAACTCAATTCCAAATGATTTGCACTAATTCTCATCTCTAGTTTGTTCACATTTCTCTTCTGAACTATGGCATTGCCGACAATAAAATGAGCACTTGACACTTAAAGATCTTTGTTTTCCTGTTTATGTTTCTGGTTAATTCAGTCTTTGAGGGATCTTTAAATAGTCTGGTCATTGTGCCCTGAGATGAGACACAGTGACCATTACCTGAGTTAACCTGAACCATTAACGAGCCACTACCATGTGGCACACCAGATCCCTTTAAGGCAGTCAAACTTAGAGTACAATCACTGAAAGTAGCTTTCAGCACTGCGTTAGGCCCTGAGACAGGCAAAAACAAAAACATGGTGGTATATAAACAAAGCTGACACTCAATGAATTCTGAAGCAATGTCCATGTCTTGATTTTTATTGGCAAGACACTGACAGCGGCTGGATGGCGAGTTCACAAGAACTCTCTGTACTTTCTGGGCAATCCCTTGTAAATCTGGAACACGAAATAGAAAGGAAAACATGCACACCAATTTCATAGGAATTATCAGAAGAATATGCCAAATATGCAAATTGCATCTATGCAGGGGTCAGAGGCAAACAGTCCTGGTACAGAGCCCAGGAACCTGCCTTTCAACACATGAAAAAACTGACACAGACCTTGAAGATCATCCTTGGGAAAACTCAGATATGAAGGAAATACTCACATATAACGAAGTACCTACAGTGCGAGGTGAATAAAAGATACAAACTGAGGCCACAAAGGCTAACATCTAAGTCTGATTCTATGTCTTCCGGTCACTGCCAAATGACTCATCAGCCAGGCCTCACAGTCACTACGTGTAAAGGAAGAAGGTGGGATTGTATCTATATTGCTAATGGCTATTCCTGTAGGTTACTTAAAAAGAACCCCCAGAAGAGTGCACAGTGGTCACCGAAACCTCACACTGGCATCTGCAAGTCTCTTGCAGAATGTTTACACATGTCTTTTCTTGTGCATGCCACAGAACCAGGCTGCAGCACCATTCTCATACATGCAGGTGTCTGGTCATGCAGTGAGTTAAACACAGCCACAAACGGGACACAACCAGGTTGGAAAAACACAGCTACAGTAACAAGGTCAGCAGCAGGGGACATTAGATTTTTCAATTTGCTTTATTGAGCAGAAAAGCCGAGACTGTCATTCTAACAGCATGCCCTTTTGCGTCGCAAAACAGAAATCCTAAGTTCCATCTGTGAAGACTCTAGGGAAAGGAAATGAGGTCTTTGGCTCTAGGCCTTGCATTATGAAACAGTTTTATACCAGATGAGGCCTCAGACTCATCACTACTGTGTCTCTGCTGAGATCTTTCCCAGAAGAAAGAAGATGGATCTCAGTCAGCTCAGAGCAACTGAATTTACAGGTAGACTGACAAGCGTCTGGGGATGGCCCCTGGCTCCATGTTTGAGCAGCATGCTCTGCCGTCTGTGTCTGCGCACTGTGTACTCACACACAGGCTAGCACGAGTACAAACTTCCCTCATCAGAGGGAGGTAGGAATCAACCCCCACCCCCGAATAAAAACTTTCTGGTGTAGATAAGATGCTGCAACCTCACTCAATTCAATTAAGCTGACCCGACTGGGGAGTTAAAGTTAACCGGTGGTTTTAACAGTAACTATGAATCAATTCTGAGCTTCCCACCCCCCCACACACAGAGAATATATCAGAAGAACATGACATTAACATTTCCAAAGCACAAAAAAAATGTCACTTGATATTGCAGAGCATGATTATACAACATGTTTAACTTCTCTAAACTTTGATTTCCTTATTTGCAAGGAAGAACTAAAAGTGCCTACATCTTTAAGTTTAATTTAATCTTGATAATAATTTTATGAATTTTACTTTTTTATGGAATTAAACACACAGAAAATAAAAGCAAGCTGAAACATCAACACTGCTGTTCACGTAGGTAACTATAAGAGCCAGGATTTGAAACTTCATCCAACAATTCTGACGTTCACACATCTATTAGGATAACTCCAGGCAAACAACTAATAACTCAGGAGCTTCACTGAAACTCTAAATCAATTACAGCCCTACAGTAAAAATGGGGACCATCTAACTCACGGGCTGCACAAGAACTGAGACATCTGGACTTGACAAGCATTCACAGGCAGCAGGTGAAATTCAACAAATATTAAGTTAATAATGTTGCACAGATGATGTTATCAATACCCAAATGGCCCTTGTCAGATAAAAGATGTCAAACATTTAATGCAAAGCATTAAAAGAATAGACACTCAGGTAGACGAGGGTGGGATGGCTGAATGGTGTACCCATTTTTCAGTTTAGTCGTTTGCATTTTGTTGCACCAAATCAACCTGCTGCTTTCAACACCAGCATCCTATATCAGACTTCTGCCTGCTTCATGTCTGATCTAACTCCCTACCAACATGCCTGGGAAATCAAGGAAAGACAGTTAAAGTTTTGGGCACCCAGTAAACTATATGGGAGATCCAAATGGAGTCCCAGGCTCTTGGCCTCAGCATGGGCCAGCCCCAGCCCTTGAGTCCACTTACGTGAACCAGGAAATGGAAGACAGATTTTTCTAATTCTACCATTAGCATAAATAATTTTTTTAAAAAATGAAAAAAGAGAAATATTATGGGATCATAACAGGGCTTTGATTTTCCTTAAAATTACCAAAGAGGGAAAAGTGATTCAAAACAATCTGCAGTTTGTCTTAAGTTACCAGACGCAATCCCTTATCACTGTAGACAAAGTATCCAGGTAGAAAAGAAATCCAGAAATTACTACAAAGTTTGATGAAGTGCTCATAAATTGCAGCATACACTTTTCTTGGTTTATAATCGCCCCCATGCACTCCTCTGAAAAAAAAAAAACCTACTATCATTAGATAATTTCACTTTGAAAACTGCAGTCTCTACAATTCCATCAAGTAAAAAGACTTCTGAACCTCAGGCATTTTTTTTCTCTGCTTGACTACGTTTCTCATCTTTTGCGGGAAATTCTGCCAATCAGCATTCCCCTCAAACCTAGTGCTCGGTCTTATCTACCTCTCCTTAGCAATGGCCCCGTCTCCCATTTCTTTAAAAAGTTGAGACCACCCAATGTGACTTACATCACTATCCTTCCATGCTTCAAATCCTATTTTCTTGCCTATAATTCTACCAGTCCTCCTCTTCATGCCTCTTCATGGAATTCACTCCAGATATTACCTCCTTTTGGAAGTTTATGTTCCTTTTCCCATCCTTTCATTTCAGATACTTAGCTGTATTCCATGAATGAACTGTGCTAGATCTCTCATTGTTGACTAAAATACAATCTATCCAACTTCACATCCCTCTGATTGCCTTTCTACCAATAACCTTGATGTCCCTGGGTGATATTAAAACGTTAAAAACAGGGAGTCTTACTTGACTATCATCAGTCCCTTGGCATTGCATGTAAGACTGTCATCCATATAACCAAACCTTAAATCTCGCCAGGTTTGACTTCTAAACAGTTTTGGAACTATCCCTGCCACTGTGCTTACATGCCCTCTACTGCCTTCCAATTGTTCATCCTCTACGCAGCCTCCTAATGATGCCATGGCCTTCAGATTTGTCTGCTGCCTTACACAGGGCCACAAAAGTGTAGGTGTGGGTATACGGGTATGTGTAGGTGTCGGGGCGTAGAGATGAGTGTGTAAAATAAAAACTTCAGTGCATGCATGCCCTGTTTAAGACTCTTTATTGAACCCCTATTGATATACTTTTCCAACCTTGTCTCTCATTTGAGCACAATAACTACTTAGAAAAACGTATTCTTAGCTTCCTTTAATCTTCAGAAAATCCCAATCTCTGTGCAATTCTCCACACATGCCTCCTTGCCTCTGCTCACATTCTTTCCTCTTAAGCAACTACCCTCTAGCCTTGCATATTTTCTTGGCAATAATTCTTCACCCAATCCCATTTTCATTTCAGAACTTATCTCAGATCAACTCCTCTAATAAAATTTCTCCTCTAATAAAAAACATTATTTACAGATGATACTAATTTATCATCATGATAAATTATTATCATGATACTAATTTATTTTTAATGCTATTAACATTATTTCAATATTTTATTATGAATTTTTGCCTTGTGTCTTGTCTTTTCTTTACTACAACCCTGCTTTTGGAAAATGGTTGCCAAACTGTAGCTGATTGGAGAAATCTAGTCTGACACCTACTTTAGTAAATTTATTGAGATTTTACCATTTCCATTTTGCACAAAGAGTGCCTGCATGTTTCACACTATAAAAACTTCTATTGCATTGACAGAGATTAAATTATATTAAAAGTTCAAAATATTTAATGTCCATTGTGAATCTTAGAGGTAAGTAGCTTTTCATTCATTATTGCATCTTAATCCTCTTATCAGAAACTGATAGTGTAGAAGTTTGATAAACATTTTGAATACATGTAATTTCATAAACATAATTTAAGTTCTTGAGTCTATCCATTTTAATTTTACTTGACAAAAAAAGAGAAAGAAGCAGATAGACAAGTTTCTTGCATCTGCTGCTTCACTCCCAAAATTTCCATCATAACCATAGTTTGGCCAAATTGTAGCCAGGACCCTGCAGCTTAATCCCAACCTTGCACATGGGTGACAGCGACTTAACCACTTGACCCATCATTCGATGTTTAATAGGAAACAGGAGCCAGAATTAGAGTTAGGGGCATGGTGCAATGTCTCACTGGCTAACTCCTTAGCTTACAGGCATCAGGATCCTATATAGGTGCTGGTTCATGCCCTGAATGTTCCATTTCCGTACAGCACCCTGTTTGCGGCCTGGAAAAGCAGTGGAGGATGTTCCAAAGCTTTGGGACCCCACACCAGGCAGGAAACCTTAAAAAGCTCCTGGCTTTGGTTTAGCTTCAGGTACAGCCACTGCAACCACTTGGGGAGTGAAGCGGTGGATGGAAGAGCTTTCAGTCTCTCCTTCTCTCAGTAAAAGCATTTTTTCAAAAATAAATAAATCTTTAAAAAATGATATATGTATATATACATGTACATATGTATACATATAAATATTATATATATACATACACACATATATATAATCAGAGCTAGGACTCAGCCCACAGTGCGCCAAAATGGGATGTAGGAGTCCTGTGCGGTATCTTAACTGCTGCATTGAACACCCAGTGCCTATTCCATTCATTATTCATTTATTAATAGAACTGTTGAACATTCAGTCTGTAGAATGAAGGATTCATGCCACTCTAAGGTTACAAGGGCCCTATCTAGGCATTTTAACAACTCCTCCTATAAAAGCCAACCTTGAAAATTATCCTAAATTTTTATTCTGTCGACTATGACAGGCAAGTGACTTAACTATGGCTCTTTCCTTGATTCCATGATAAAGAGATGAATGAATAAGGCATATTTTACTAATCCTATTCAGTTTATCCAGATTTCCTAAAGATGCAATTCTCCAGGGGCAAAGTAACTTAATTTCATGCAACGACTGATTCAATAATTTCAAAATCTTCACCGTACCTCAAGAAAGACAAGCTCATCCCACTATTGAGATATTTAAGCTTTGGATCAAATAGCATACTTAAATGTTATTCTCATATTCCCATTAAATGGATAAAATAATTACAGCAGTGAATGAAAGTTCTTGCAAGTAACCAGCAGAAGGCAGATTGAAGAAAATATTTCACAAGATCTAAACAGATCCAACTTGTAAAGAAAGGACTGTGCTCCAGTGAGTCCAATACATGGCAGAGATGGGTAACCAAAGCTTCCTGATTTTGCCCAGATCATAAAATTGAGGCACATGGAAACAAATACCAGGAGGGGGAAACAGAGAAGGTAAGGAAATCCTGCAGTCTTCCGTGAAATTTGGAGTTCCACCTACGTAATGTGGATCTGACTACAAGCAGCAGACCTAGTCTCTGAAAACTCAAGAAAGATCACCCTCCCAAATCCCCAGGGGAGCATAGGTGGACGATACATCCAAACATAATATTTGAAAAATTCAAGCTACAATACAAAATTGAATGTTTAAAGAATTAGGAACATCTCACTTCACATACAGAAAGAGACATCAATGTCAGAATAATACATATATAGTCAAATTATCTGACAAAGAATTTACAACTACAGAATGCCAAGAAATTGTGAGCACTGTTGAAGGGACTAGAAAATTGTCTAAATCCACAGAAAAGAAACGTGCGATTTGCATACTAAATGAAAACACAGAACTAAGAAACACAATAACTAGTATAAAAACTCAATAGATAATGAGTAGCAGAGATAAGAGAGGAGATACTGACTGTGGACATAGGTTAAGTGCGGGCATGTGGAACAATGGGTTGGCCTGCAGCTTGGGCACCTACAACCCATAGGAATGCCTGGGATCAGCCCAGTGCTCTGCTTCCCATCCAGCTTCCTGCTAACGAATCACCTGAGAGGCAGTGGGAACTGACTTCAGTACCGGAGCTGCTGTCACGTGGGAGACAGATGGAGATTCTCACTCCAGGATTCTACCTGACAGCCCTGACAGATACAAGCATTTCAGAAATGAACCTGAAATGCAGATGAAATCTTTCAGAACGTGACACATTTCCTCCATCTTGCATTTCTGCTTGCCATTCAAATAAAAATGAAAAACTTTAATGACTAAGTACAAATTACCTAATCCAAACAGCAACAAAAAATACATTGGAACAAAATGTACAGTCCCACAGATACCTGTAACACAATTCCAAAATATCTAAAAGCCCATTACCAAAGGCTTAAAAAAAAAGAGATGCTCAACATAAAAAAAGAATGACTGAAAACTTCTTAAATATGGAGGAAAGCATGAATATATCATTTCAATAATCACAGAAAATACAAAGAAATTCATTAAAACACAGATTACCACAACACTACTGAAAACTAACCACAAAGAAAATTAGAAAGCAACACCAAATGATGCATTACTTACAGGCACGCCAAAATCCAAATGGTTCTATGTTCTTTTAAAATCAGAAACCAGAAAGTCAAGTAGGAAGCACAACAGAATTTTTAGAATTCTAAAAAGAAAACAATTGTGACACAAGAATTTTACATGCAGAGGAAAAATATCCCTCAGGAGTAAAGGGAAGATAAAAACATTCTCAGAAGAATGGAAAATAAGACAATCTGTGGCTCTGGAAGAATTATTAAAGGAAAAGCCTCAGGGGAAAAAAGGGAAACCATACCAAGAAATTCAGAATATCAAGAATGAGTAAACATACAACAAAAATAAAAACGCATCACAAGGTGGTAAAAACAGAAATCAAAAACCTTCTTATAGGAATAGATGCTAGTGCGTGATCCTTGTGGTGCTGAAGAAATTACAATTAAAAACATCATTTTCACCCTGTTGTGGACTGTGCTCACTGGTTTTGTATTTTAGGGGATATATAATGGAAGTATAGTGGGGACTGATATGTTCAGATATGGAGACAAAGTGCTGTGTGTCTCTATGCATACAGAGCAAAGATGGACTCCCACTGAAACAACTGAACACATCCTAACAGTAAGATGATGGACTCCCTGCCAATGTCCATGCCTACATTGTCGGGAAACACTTCAATCACAGCATGATGGGCGTGGGACTGTTCATGAAGGACATCCGTTGAAAAACTAGAGGGGAAATAGTGGGATCCTCCCTCTTGGGTTACCACTACCACGGCAGGGCATGAAAACTAGGATAGGGGCTAGCGTGGCTAGACAGAGAGACACTCAACAACATCCGTGAGGGCCGGATAGTTGAGCTGGTTAGATGGGTCTAAGCTTCAATACACACTGACATGTACGAGAGCCAAACAGGATGTGAGACAGACTGGTCTAGTCTGCTACACATACTGGCAAACAGGGTAGGGGGCGGGCCTGGTGGGGGTGATTGCGGGTCGCTCTGACTGGGCTGCAGCTCCCACTGGTTTATGTGAGAGCCGAGTATGTGCTGGGCAGAACCAGGCTGGACTGCAACACCCATTGGTTTCAGTGGAAGTCGGGACTGAAAACAGAACCAACCCAGCAATTGCAACCACCAGCTGATCGGGGGGAGATGGACTGTGCCGGGCCCTGCACTTGCTAGTACATACAAGAATCTGCTCTGGGAGCACCTAGGACAAAGTTTCTTTGGGGATCTCCCCAATCGAACTGCCGGACTCAGAACCCGAACCAAGAAAAGACAGAAGACAAAACAGCTCAATCAACCACCTCAGCTGTATGTTGGCAGCGAAATACTGGGCAAATGGAGATTCTACGATGGACTATATCAATCAGTGGATTCTTCAGCGACCTCATCGTGCTTGGAGTAGTGAGACTGGCAGCGATTCATAACTGGTGAACTATCAAAACCACTTGAGCAAGTATCTCAGAGCATGCTCCACATCCGGGACCTGGGGTGGGTGGGAAACTGAGTGGGGCTTCTCCCTCCATATCCCCCTTTACCTCAGATACAAGAAGGAAACAATATGGACATAATAGTCTTACCCACTTTCCTATAGCCCTTGACCCTTTTCACCCTAATTAACTACATGAAGATTGTCAAAAATATAAGAAAAAATGAAAAAAAAAAAACCTAGAGGGCAAATTAAATAGAGGTTAGAGGAGGAACCTTGGTGAAGGGCACGGGCAACCCCACAGCCCATGGAACCGTATTATGACACAAAGTAACATTTTTTAAATGTAAAAAAAAAAAAGAATGAGTAAATAGCAAAAGAACTGATATATGTCCAAATCAGCATACCATGATTCCATCAACTATTTAAAAATATATTAGTCCATGCTAAATTCTATGGCATTTCATTTGCATATTATTCTTAAAAGAATACACTTTATGAAGATCAATGGCTTCCAGGAATCGGGAATTTATGCAGTTTTATAAAATAATAGTATTAGATTAATGTTAACATAGGCTCAAGAATTTAAAAACATTTGAACAGTTCCACTATATTCCCATAGTTAACATAATAGGGAAAAAAAAGCATATGTACTGCAAAGGGAACCATCAATTAAGTTAAGAGGCACTCAACAGAGCTGGAGAAAACATTTGCAAATTATCCTACTCCTAGAAATTTACCCAAATCAAATGTAAGCAGCACATGAGAATTATTTGTGCACCCATGTTTATTGCACTTCAATCTGTAATAGCTAAAACATGCAAGAAACCTGGATGCACATCCACAGATGATCAGATGAAGAAATATGGTATGTGTGTCTGTACAGACATATATATATGTATACAGATACATATATACACATATACACATGTGTATGTGTGTATATAGACATGCTTTGAAATACTACTCAGCCATAAAAAAGAATGAAGTGTTTTTTTGCAACTGCAAACTATTATGCTAAGCAAAAGGAGCCAGCCTTAAAGAAGCAGAGATCATGTTTTCTCTGATATTTGAATGCTAATAAGGAAGACATACAAAAAAGTATCAATGAGATGGTCACTTTGGGATTGAATGTTTATATTTCAGTGGAAAAGTGGCTTTGTGATCTTTTTAGTTGCTTAATATGGTTAGTGGCAAATTAAGTCTGAACAGAGAGTGGATTAAAAGTAACACTGTGCAAACACTATTGAAGAGATGGGAGAAAGGGAAGAGTACAGGGGCGCGGAGGAGTGAGGCACCTGTGGGCGCCTTCTTGGAGCCGTGCCGATGGAATACACGGAATCTGTTCTCTTTATATAAGTAACATTAAAAAGACATCAAAGCACACAACAACAAAAAAAGGAATTGACAGTGATATCAGTCACATGATACATATTGGAACTTTGATGGGGATTTCATTGAACCACAGACTGAGGTGCCTCCTATGGAATTTGTAATAATTTTCCATCTGCAAATTCATGAACATAAGGTTTCTTTTCATTTATCTGTGTCATCTCTAACTTCTTTCATCATAGGTAACTTTCAATACCCAGATCTTCCTCTTCCTTCATTAACTTTACTCCTAAATACTTCATATTTTTATGCTAGTATACATGGAACATCTTCTTAATTTATTTTTCCGATAGTTAATATGTAAACATGTGGATCTTGCGCAATTTTACTAATTTCTTTCTATATAAATGGTTTAAACTATCCAATAAAAAGAGGAACTAAATTAATGCTGCTGCTGATAACAATAATAATAGCAGAAACTGGCTTTAAGATGACAAGAGACTTGCTTCAAGGATACCTGGAGACTGAAAATAATGGGTGTAAATGGGTATTCCATGTAAAGTGAAATAAAATGATACCAGGTACAAATGGTCTTATTTCAGACAAAAAAAATCAACCCAAAAAATTATAAAGAGAAAAAGGACCAGTCTAAAGACCAGTTCATGAATAGGGTATGACAAATATAAACATAAACATATTCTAGAATAAGCACCTATGTATGTAAAACAAGGGAGACATGGACAGCAATCCAGTCATTGCAGCGGAGTTTTAGTACTCTAGTTTCAACATAGGGGTCACTCACACAGAAAATCAGCCAAGACACTTGACATAAAGCTACACTAGAACATATGACCCTCAAAGGAATGTACAGCATCATGCCAGAGTGCTTTCCAGGAAAGGGCGTATCAAGGCCTTCCAAAGTTCCATGGGAAATGAACACATGAATAAACAACACGGATTCTAAAATGTTTGGCCCCCAATAAGTATTTTTAAATTCTGCTTTTTTTCATGCTGTGTTAAGCACAAAATAAGTCCTGACATGCTAAGATACATAAATTATTTCTTCCAATGCCAAGCATATAAACTTAGAAATCAGTATTACGAATAATCACGGAGAGTTAACGCACATGTCGAAAGAACATGTTCCCCCACAAAAATGAGGCAAGGGAAGAAATTAAAAGAGAAACCTAATAGAGACTTCCTCAACCTATTTGCTAAAATCAAGTGCATACCTCCTCAAAACTAAACAAATACTTGGCCACATATATGAAAAATGCCAGTACCCCTAATCATCAGAAAAATGCTAATTAAAACCACCGTAACTTATTATCTCACACCTATTAGAATAGCTATTGCCCAAACCATGAAAGTTAATGAGACTTGGTAAGAATTTAGAGAAAAAGAAACCCTTGTACACTGTTGGTGATATTGTAAATTGGCATAATTATTTTGGAAAACCATGCAGAGATGCTTCAAAAAACTGAAAAGATAATTACCATACAATCCAGAAATCTCACTTCTAACTACATTTTCCGAAAGCACGACTTCTTTCCAATAAAGAGTACCTCATGCCCTATTTTTGGCTTTATTGTTAATATCCAATGTTAAAAGACATTTTTAACATTCAAATCATTACTGAAGATTAGAATATCAAGTATGGAGTATGCCTGTTTTTTCTATATCAAGTTTATCTGAGATGAACCTAATGATTAGATGAGGAAAGTTTCCACATGCAGTGTCCACACTGCATGAAAGTGAGGCCCTTTGCTAACTACCATTAGTGTACCTGGGAACATACTAGAAATACAAATCCCAAAATTGCTCAGAGGCACTGGTATACACGCAGATATCAACATGCATTTCAAAAGTCTTTGTGGTTTTGATGCACACAGGTTGGAGAGTCACTGATACCATTCGACTCCAACTGCCCATGCCTCTGTCCATTCTGAACACACAATCTCAGGAAGACGAAATGCCTATTGACAGTCACAAAACCAGATACGCTCTATCAGCAGTTTCACAATTCATGAAAATATTCAAAGAGTATTTCTCTAGAGGTATAATGACACTCAGAAATACTCAGTACTTTCTTCTGGGAGGTCCTGGAATAGTTTGAGGGGAAGAAAGCAGACAAAGAATTTTTCCTCACTGATATTTATTTTGGTAAAGTAATTTTGCTTGAGAGAATTGAAGTCAGCACACTGACCTGCAGTCAAAATAAATTTGCGTCAATTTACGCAATGAATCATCACTAATGTCAACATTCTCCCCATACCCAAATGCTCTTAAGCCTTATAAATTCCTTCTACAATAAATTGATAAAAAGATATTGTTAGCCAGAGAACAGAACACAAATAACAGGATGGTAGTGGGGACACCTTCCTTTTTCAGATAATGCAAAAATAACAACAAAGAACGCATTTCTTGAGCCATCACTGAAATAAATGATTAAAATAAACTGCCTAGTGCCTCAACAATTATGAAACAGTGACAATATAATTGCCTGTATGTTTGACTCCCCACTGATTCATATTTTTCTGTCATGTCTCTTTCAAGTTGTCACCATCAACATTAAGCATTAATATTTTTTCCCTACCATTTAACTTCTACAGTCTAAATCTATTAGCATGAACTCAAAGTGACCATATAAATTTAGAAAAAACTTGTTTTTGAATTCAGTTTCTATCATGGTATGAGAAAACAAGCAAAAATCTATTCATTAAAATCTAAATTTAACCACTATTGGCTTATTATCTGCTTCTAATTAGATCAGTAGGCTTCAGTTTTCTGTATATAAAAGATGCGTTAATGATGTCTCCATAAAAGGGCCCCGTGCCTTTCTTGTGCAATCACTTGCTTTCTTTCAATGCTCCAGCACTGTTTTCCACAAAGCATACCATTCTCCAGTCTGCCCACATGAGGCCTGAATCTAGAAGTAAATCTAATGAATTTATCACTATTTAGACCAGAAACCATAAACTAAAATGTCTACAAGTTAATCAAACTCACATGTCGCTCAGTGTGCCAAAAAAACGTGCACAAGCACTGTTCTAGCAACACTAGTTACATTGCCTTGAAAAACCTGTGTGTGTGTTTGTGTGTGTGTGTCTGTGTGTATGTGTCTGTGTGTGTGTTTGCTGTACCAAATGCTTAAACACCTGTAGCAGTGGTATTTGAATTTACCAGTCTGCATCCCTTGGTTTTCTGACTTGAGTATGTCACACTGTTGCAACATTTTATGATTAAAATAGACAATCAATAGAAAATTATATAGTTAAAATAGAAAATCAATAGACAAAATGATGCATGACCTTGACTTACTATTGGTGACTTAAATCTTGTTGACTTGTCAAAGACCCTATTCATTGGTTTATTCTACAATCTTTTTCTAATAAAAGACATTATTATTCTGCCTCTGATTTATATTATTCCATTGAAATGAACTACTTCTATCTTGTACTGATTGTATATTACACAGAAAGTTTCTCTTTCGATTGTAATCTGACATCAGGAATTCTGAATTACTGCACTTCAGCACAACCTGTATTATTTCTAAATCAACCTCAAAGATGTATAGCTATAATGGACTTTTATTTTAATGAGTTAAAATACTTCATAAGTAAGTGACTACTTTTTCTTGCCCAAATTTGGCACTAACCTTGGCCACCTGCACAGCCACAGATTCACACTCACAATTTCATCATGTCACCATCCCTGTACTGTGCTGAGTCAACCTCTTTTTTAAAATGACAAAATCCTACTTTACTGAATTCTATGGAGGGGAAAAAAATCAGAAAATGGACAGAAAATTTAAAAATGGATGTCTGGGCTGGGAGATTAGGAAGGAGGATGCCAAGACACAAAACTTTTCTGATGTTATGAAACAACAATTCACTTCTAAGAAGTTCTTCCTTCCTTAAGTCCATATTTGCTACAAGTTGTTGCCTGGTTATGATTCAACACTCTGATCACTAACTCTTCCCTGTTACCAAGCCTAGCAATCAGTCCTGTTAGGGGAATTCCTATGGCTCCCACTGTGAAGAACGAAATATTTCAGATTGCTTTGTCTACATTCCTGGGTTTCATCTAGTAACTGTGGACAGCTTCACTGACTCATCTGCAACAGCCTGGGTACATGTTCTCCCCAGAAGTATGATTATGCATTCTGTCTCGTGGTTGTCACCATCCTGAGTACATACTTTCCCCTTCCACGAAGAGACACAGTGACATTTTCAGACATGGCATCCACATTTCATGTGCACTAGATTTCTCTCTGAGCCACTGCCAGGCAGTAATACAGGCTCTTTGATGAAGCACATGAGTCAAGGACAATAAAATAATGTCTGCCAAATCTCATGACAGTCTCACACTTTGTTTTTTTAATCTAGTGACTGAGAGGTATTTTTTTAATGAGTCGTTATAACTTTAAGTATTATCATTGCAGAGAACAAAATGGCAGGAGTAGAAAAAAGCTCTCAAATTATCATTGGCAAGGCATACAATTTTACATGAAGAAATAACTGTTAGGATTTTGGTTAAAAACAAATGTTCTAAAGAACTAATTTGTCTCAACAGGAGAAAAATATCATCAGAAACCACAGCCTCTCTATGGCACAAGGAATGTTTGCATTCCAAACCACTGTCACAATGCCACACTGGGTAAAGTCAGGGAAATTATATCCCCCTGGAGTGTCTGAGTCTTCAGCTTGGGGAGGGGAATCAGTTTCCGCACTGACTTATATAAATTGTTCGTCATATTATCAAAAAGGGGTCATTTGCATTATACTCTTCGTAACACTGAATAAATCTCCTCTATAAACGACAGCTTTAAACAGGATGAGCTTCAAGATTTCTAGAACTCTATGAAATAGCATAATTTTTTGAACAAGTCATTATAGGATCTCTCTTCAGGTATGAAGATAATAAATACACCTTTTCTTCCTCATAAATCAAGACACAGTGTTGACATAAAATTCAAGAGCCTCAAGAATGTGTGTGTGATCTTTGCACAGCAGCTGCACCAATCTTCTTTGTATGTGTGCTGAAATGAAACTATACTGAAGTTCCACCTAACTCCAGTGAGACTGGCCATTCTGAACTCTACTAACACCACCTGCTGCCATGGATGTGGGGAGATAGGTACCTCCTTCACTGTTGGTGGGAGTGTAGGCAAGTACAACCACTATAGAAATCAGCATGAAGAGTGCTAACAGAAGTGAAAATTGATCTGCCAAAAGGTTCCAGCTACTTCACTGCTGGGAATTTATCTAGAGGAAGTGAAATCTGCAGATAAGAAAGGGATCTGTAATGCTGTATTTACTGCAGCACAATCTACAAGAGCTAAGACATGGAAACATTTTGGATGCCCATCGAAAGACGAGTGGTTAAAGAAATTACATCTACTTCGTGGAATACTACTCAGCCATTAAAAAGAATGAAATTCTACCATTTGAAACCACCAAATGGTCCCAACTTGAGAACATTATGCTCAGTGAAATAAGTTAATCCCCAATGGACAAATATCATATGTTCTTTCTGATAAGGCAATCTTCATGCAAAATACAAGACCAATAACCCTTTCCACAGAGTTTTGCTACACCTCAGGGGGTTGATATTTTTATTTTAATTCATTCAAAAATGTTTTTTTTTTCTTACTGATTTCCTCAATAGCACCATTTGCTTTAGGATGGTCTTTGATTATCTTTTTCATTTCTTTAGTGCCACACTGGTCATTCAGTAGCATGTTATTTAACTTCATGGTGTTGTAATTTTTCTATTTTTCTCTGTTGTTGATATTATTGTATGGACTTTCATTTACAAGGATGTACAGTACCTATGTAATAGAAACTATCACCTCCAGATGTGAAGATACAATGCAGTATGCATCTCTACTTACAAGTCAAAGATGGACTCCCAAAGAAACTGTTACATACATCTTGAAAATAGGAATCCGGACTACCATTTTTCATATCTACAATGTCAGGATACACTCAAATAGCTGAATAACGGACTCATGGCTGTTATGATGGACTATACTGCTATAATGACAAAAGGGAAATCAGTGGCGGGGGAGACAGGATCTGGGGAGGGAAGAAGTGAAATTCCAAAGCCTATGGAACTGCATCATAAAATAATAAAATAAATAAGCTTAATGTTAAAAATATATAACATATAATAAAAATAACCATTAAAATAAAAAAAACATAAATAAAATATGTTTTTTAAAAAGACAAAATTCAAGGGCAATTTCTAGCTTGTGTATATTTTTGCTTGATAGTATTAATAGGGCATCAGCATTAACTATTTGGTAGCTAAGTAGTGTAACAGCTTTGAGGTTGGGACCAGCAAGGTGGTATAGCAGATAAAGTCACCACCTATGACATCCACATAACACATGGATCTCAGTCCCAGCTGTTCCACTTCTGATCCAACTTCCTGCCAAAGACCTGCAGAAAAGTGGAAGGTGGTCCAAGTGTTTGACTGGGTGACCTGGAGTAATCTTCTAGCTCCTGGATTCAACCTGGGTCAGACAGAGCTGACTGTTGCAACCATCTGGGAGTGAATTAGTGAGTAGAAGAGCTCTGTCCCTTCCTCTTTGACTAAAACTTTCAAACGAAATTTAAAAACCCAAATTTAGAGCAGCTTTCAGGTTGCTTTTGTCTTCAGCAAACTCATTCTACCACTTACGTATGATCTCTGCTAGAACATAGTCCCTCTTTCATAAAATAAAGGGGAAAGATATAGGCAGGGGAGAGCAAGGAGGGGGACGAGAACAACTGAGCGAGGAGGAGGGAGAAATTTGCCATGTGTAATAATCAGAGAAGCATAGCCAAAGCTCTTACTAAACTTATAATATAGTGATAATTTTTAACTTCATAAATGAGATTATCAGCATGGCCGGGATTTGTTACAAAAATACAAAGACCGACAGAAGCCACTATCTCAACTGCACGGAGGCTGTCACCTGCCTGGTCTATGCTAAGTGTCTTGGGGGTTTTACACGTTCTATTTCTTTCCGCCTGTTCACATTTTCTCCTCACTGTACCAATGATCATCCTGAAAAGAGAGATCATTTTAGGATACTTGTGAAGAAAAGTATGACTAGGAAACACTTTCAAGTGTCCTCTGCCATTTGATTCTGGAAGTACCCTGATGCGTATTTATTGAAGCTAGTTTTACTTCCATTTCTCAGAAGCATCAATAATCATAGAAATGGCAAAGATCGTAAATATTAGACCAAGCTTCTAGATTTCAAGCCTGGTATTTCTGTCATCCTATCCTGCTGGCTGACACTGCAAAGACACACCAGATGAGCAAATGGCATAGGCCTAATTACTGATGGGCATATTTAAGAAACAGTGCCCCACAGAGGGAATCAGCGAAGGAAGACAGCTGGATACCTTTTGAGTGTGCCCCCTTGACACAAGTATATCCTGGCCAAGGATTTATTTCATTCACCGCATGCCAGAAGGTTGAATTTTTTATATAAGCTCAGGGTTGGGTTGGTTGGCCAGAAGAAGGCATATAAACATCCCACGAGCTTTGCAGGAGGCTGGGGTGGGTGGCAGCCATCTCCCTGCTGCCTTGGCCTTCACCCATGAAAACGAAAGCCGAAACTCAGCAAGATTCACATGCATCCTAGAGACTCATTTGGCACTCTGTAAATTCGGGAGACTGTAAGGACAGAGATGCAGCCCACTTTACCATTTTGAAGGAAATGCTAGAAATAGAAACATATCTCTTCATTCATCCTAGATGCCCACGTCATATACAGCTATATTTTTCCAGGTGCTGGCAAAAACATGCATATGGTACCATGTTCATATGACCAAAGCATTCAGCATACAAGTCTTACTGCTAGGTTACTGAAACACAGAGAGCTGGCCTCAGCTCCTGGGAGCTCACACGGAACAGAAGAGCAGACGCCAAGAACAGGCTACATTCCCCCTGCCACAGACACAGTGCTAGTGGTCTCAGAGGTGATCTCAGTTAATAGCAAAATATAAAGGGTGAAGCGTCACACACGGTGAAAGGGAAAGGAGAGAGGAAACTGAGCAGTCATGGAAGGTCTCAAAGAAGATATTTAAGGTTGGTTACAGGCATACTTAATATCACAGTTTTTCAGGAAAGAAAGGAGACACAGAAATACTCAAGCATTCAAAGAAGGCTTCCTTAAAGAGGTGGGCCTTTCCTTTTGGAAACACACCCTTGTTCTTTAAGATTATTGGGATGGGTCTGGCGTGTTAGTGTAGTGGTTAAGGTCCTTACCTTGCACGTGCTGGGATCCCATATGGGCGCCGGTTCTAATCTCGCCAGCTCCACTTCCCATCCAGTTCCCTGTTTGTGGCCTGGGAAAGCAGTCGAGGACGGCCCAGAGCATTGGGACCCTGCACCTATGTGGGAGACCTGGAAAGAAGTTCCTGACTCCTGGCTTTGGATTGGCACAGCACCGGCCATTGTGGTCACTTGGGGAGTGAATCATTGGACAGAAGATGTTCTTCTCTCTCTCCTCCTCTCTGTACATCTGCGTTTCCAATAAAAATAAATAAATCTTTCAAAAAAAGATTATTGGGATGGGGAGTGGACATTCCTTATCAGACTTCCTAGCTTCCAAACAAGTCTCTATTCCCAATTCCAGCTTTCTAAATACACAGCCCAGGAAAGAGCAGCTGATGGCCCACTTACTTGGGTTTCTGGGAAGCATGTGAAAAGAACTGGCTTGTTTCTGCTTCTTGTCTTCGGCATCGTTCAGCTGTGATTATCGTAAACCTGTAAGGGCTGAATCAGTAAAACCACTGGAGACCCTTCTAGTCCATTCTTTGTCTACCACCACAAATAAATTTCTAACTGGATTTTTTTTTTTTGAAAAAGGATAAGTTACTGGACAGCGAAGATTGCTAATGTCACATAGCAAAAAGCAGGCAAATAAAGTAGATTGTAGCACTTACGATCTGGTGTTTGGCATCAGACATGCACAGCCTCAAACGTCAGCGTTGGCAGACCGGGGAGCTTCATTCACTCCAGTGCAGTCTGGAAACGTCAGCTTCCCCAAATGTAAAAGGAAGCAACCCAAATCACTTGAGATGCATGCCAATACGTTAGTGACATTGCTAAGATTATGCCAAGCGTGATAATACACAGAGAAAGGGAAGGAAAACCCCTGACTGCCAGTAAGTAGATGACTAGGTCTTTGGGAATAGAAATTGGTCAAGAAAGGCAGAAATAACTACTTTTGAAGCTGAATTATTCCACTTGTTCTTTAATCTTTTTAGTGAATGGTCCCTTTTGAGGACATAAGATATTCATCATCACAGTTCGGGACCACACAGTACAGTGGTCAAGGGCAATCATTATTCCCTATGTGTTTTAAAGTCATCCATTTACAATTTTGGTCACTCCTACCGAAAATTGCTTAAGACATGAACTTTAACTGATATTTGCCACCTAGGGAGATTACATGAGGGTCCCCTCGAGAAGCAGACTGGTATATTAAAAAGATCAAATAAAATTAAAGATGAGAATCTTAGCAAATCAAAACTTTACTCTCCCAGGAATATATAGCACTCCTAGGAATATATCCAGAACACTCGTTTTATGAGAAACCAACATGCACACCTATGTTCATAGCAGCACAATCAGTAATTGCAAAAACATGGAAGCAACCGAAATGCCCATCAACAGAGGATTGGATAAGAAAGCTATGGTTCATCTACTCCATGGAATACTACTCAGCTATTAAAAAAAACAAAATGCAGTTCTTTGTGGCCAAATGGGCCCAACTGGAAACCATAATGCTAAGGGAAATGAGCCAATCCCAAAAGGTTAAATACCACATGTTTGCCTTAATTTAACATGATATGATGTTATGTATAACATGTTATGTTATGTATGTTATATGTTGTGTATAAACTAAAATTGAAATGTCAATGAGGTGGTCACAAAGAAAAAACTTTACTCTTCCCATTTCTCAAAACCTAAGAGTTATCCCTCACTTTTCTCTTACCGCATACCCATCTCATTACAAGTTTCTGTATAGTGCAATTTAAAAATGCATCTCAAATCTGACCACATTTTTTTCCACCTCTGATGCTGTAATTTTCTGCCAAGCCAATATCTTTGACTATTGCAGGACAATGGTCTATGAGCAGGTTTTCCTGTTCTACTCTTATCCCCTTTTGCACCCAGCAGCCATACAGATGGTGCAAAAATTACAGATCATCTCACTACTTTGCTCACACCCCCCAAAAGCTTCTCGGAGTCAAAAGGGGGTCGGCCCCGTTACCTACACCTCTCCTCCTTGCCCAGTGCTCTCCAGCCAGGCTAGATTCTTTGTTGTTTCACAGACATAGCCAGCACACTGCTCAAGACCTCTGCACTGAATGTGTTCTTTCCTGGTCTCTCTGCCTGCTTGGTAGCATCATGGTTTTCACTCCTTTACCTTTCTGAGATGCTAATAAAATACACTTTTCATCCCTCCAAGGGAAACACCTCTGAAAAGTAAAAAAAAAAAAAAAAAAAAATCCCTATTATCAGTGTTTCTTGATTTGTGATAGAATTTATTACCCCTGATTCGGTTAATGTTACTTATTACCTGTTTTCTCCTGCCTGATTAAATTTTCATGAAGACCTACAAACTGCTCTGTTCTCTACCATGTTTGCAGTGAACAGTGACAATATGACTATTCTGTATACTGCTGCTGAATGAATAGCCAGAAAAAGCCTTATGAATTGAACGTGGTGACGTACCTCCTTTATCATCTAACTTGTAATATTACAGCATATTAAAGGTTTACCAACCATGTAATATAATAAAAATATATTTAAGATATTGCTGTTCACTGGTTTCCCAATAAAATGAGATGCTAAAATCCTAAAATGCTGTTGATGTCCAAACTAATAATGAATGAAAATCCTGGGTTAGGCGTAGTCTAAATTATTTAGTCTTACAGATCCAACACTGCTTTTGTTAAAGAAGGTGGAAGAACTGCAAGCCCTAAATTGAAGACGAAAAAAACATTAAAGACCTTCTACTTTAAATGGCTTCTTCATAAATACCAAAGTATTTTTACCTCATAAACTGTCAGTGTGTGGCATATTTTACAAGTATGCTGATCTTATAGAAGAGAATCTCATTAAAGACTGTTCAACTGTTAAAAGGCATTTATCCGAACTATTTACTATACGTTAAAAATAACATGTAAGTAATTTAAACTCATGTTTGTTTAGATGCCGTATCTTTGATAACAGTGCAGATATTACAGGTGTATAAAAATGAGAGTGGAAAGAACAGTAAGTGAATAACTTAAGATCCTGACTATAGCAGAAACTCTGAAGGCTACTTATGAGTTACTGAAGTATGGAAAACACTGACTCCCAGTGTTTTATCTTTAGTCCGACAGTAATCCTGTGAATAAAGTATCATTAATCCCGTTTTTCTTTTCAGATAAAATATTGATAGAGGTAAGACAAAATGCTCATATTATACATAGCGTATTATGGAGATTACATGAAAACTAATTCCCCTGACTATGTATTTCACATGATTTCTACGGCTCCACCACAGTCCAAGTCTGTTCCATCCGAAACCCAGCCAAGGCTGTCCAGGTGAGACAAGGTTAGCAGACAGGCAGGTCATGGTCCGATCTGGCCTACAGAGTGTTTTCTTTATTCTACATTGCAATTTTGTTTTTTACAGATTTATATTCATTGTCATTTTTTAATTTTGCATATCAAGAAATTTCACTTAAACAGTGTTATGTTTGTGGCATCACTTGAAAGCTGAACACAGTCTGGCAACAAAGGGAGCTACAGGCGACTTCCAAGAAAAGGTGAACTTACTCTCCAGACGCTGAGAGCGTGCCCAGATGGCCAGCTGCAATTTTGATACCACCAGCTATCAACAGATCTATTCTGAACTTTCTGAGCACTGGATTACGGTAGAATGATTTCATATTCATTGGGATTCTGTCTTGTTCTTGTCTTGAAGGTTCAATGTTGAGACAGTGGATGGAATTCAATGCTTAGACAACACAAGCAGGTCAGGTGCTCAGCTCAGAAATGCCATTAATTGGCCACCAGGGCACTTACGTCTAGTGTGCCATCTCTATTCCCCTTCTAGAGAGGACCTCTGATGGCCGCCATCAGGATCATCTAAAAAGCGGGTCGGTCCAAGCTGAATAGTTGCTGAGCTCCAGGTTAACAGGCATTTGCTCTCTCATAGTATCTCCAGTATTGATCTAAACCCAGCAATTCTGAACCCGGCTGCTTCCAACTGGAACTCTGCTGCAAGGGCAAGTATCTGCACAGAAGACAGTAAAAAGGGTGTCCGTGGGACCATACGATATGGCAGCCCTGACACACCTACAAGGGACAGGATTGCCAGGAAACACGAAAACAGCTGCAATATCAAAGTAGAAAAGAAAAACTTTGGAAACACAGAAAGAGATTCATGGAATGATGGCAGAAAAGTCATACAAAGTAAGCCCAAACAGCCACGGACAACTGATTTCCTACATGTGCCGCCACTGGAAGCAATGTCTCAGTCCATCAGGCCCTATGATCAAGTCCCACAGTTAATACTCAGCATCATTCACAATACACTGCCTGTGAAAGTCAATTCCAAAACACATTTTTGCCACACAGATGACCTTATTCTTTTAGGAAGGAGCAGAAATAACCCCAAGGCAAGTAAATCTTCATAGTGAATGGATTAGGCAGTCTTTCACCAGCTTAAATGAAGCTTCTCTCTCTCTCTCTCTCTCTCTCTCTCTCTCACACACACACACACACACACACACACCCCACCTGAAAATTCATGGAGCAAAGAAACCACAGCAAAGCATTCTGAGAGCTGACACTCAGGAGTTGCACAGACCAGCAAGTAAGATGCTGAGGTTCCAGCTGAGATTCTAGTGTTCTGTTTTCTATTTGAAAAGAAGGGAAACCATGACTCTTGAATGTGGGTGTGGTTGGAATCAAGTCTCAGGTGTCTGTTCATGAACAGATGGGTTTCATACCAGGGGGCTTCAGTGTAGAGCTGTAAAATAGGTTAGGCATTCCACTGCTTTCCAATCACACTCTGTGTATCAGTTTTGGCCCTGTTGAAGTAGTGAGCCGGGCTCTTACCCTCACTTTTTAAACATTCAGCAAGACAAGAGCATAATTTGTTTGCCGTGTAGGTAGTTAGAAAGCAATCTCCTTCCACATTTGTAAGCGCCATGAAGGCATCTCCAAGGAGTAAGACAACACTAAGAATGTCAGACTTGTTCAAAACAAACTCAGCTCCCAGCTTGAGTAAACACGCACTGCCCCCTTGTGGACCCAAGAAGCCACAGGAGTTTTCACTTTTGCAGCAACACCCAGGGAGCCTTGGACAAGGTGCTCAACATACAGCATTTGGTGCTACTGAAACTGCTGAATAAGCAGGGGGAGATTTAAAAATAAATTTTCAAAAAAAAAAATACCCCACAGCTGTATAAATCAACACCATTAATAACTGCTAGTATTGAGATTGCTTGATTAAGTAAGAATCTCAAAAATATAATTTCTCTTTTTAGAGACGAACACTGTCATGTTCCCAAGCTATTTATTCATCACCATATATCTATCCAATAAATTTGCATTAGTTACTTAGGAAGTATGAAGAATTCGGGAGCACAGAAGAGATCTGTGGGGTAAACCAACACAACAGGGCCTGGTGTGGTAACCTAGTGGCTTAAGTCTTAACCTTACATGTGCCAGGATCCCATATGGGTGCTGGTTCTAATTCCTGCAGCTCCACTTCCCATCCAGCTCCCTACCTGTGGCCTGGGAAAGCAGTCGAGGACGGTCCTAAGCCTTGGGACCCTGCACGCACATCAGAGACCTGGAGGAAGCTCCTGGCTCCTGGTTTTGGATTGGCGTAACACCAGCCATTGCAGTCACTTGGGGAATGAATCATTGGATGGAAGATCTTCCTGTCTCTCTTCCTCTCCATGTATCTGACTTTCCAACAAAAATAAAATAAATCTTAAAAAAACCAACACAATATATGTTTTCATGCTTCTGTTGTTTTGCCAGTACTAGGGATATTCATGTGAATAGTGATTATGGGTTATGTTAACTGGCTGCAGGAGTGATAATGTCAAGTTCATATTGAATCCTGCATGCCAAAATTTAAAAATAAGGCAAGAAGACATATTACTATCATCATTTAATTCTGCTATGGTAAGTCTCTGTGGTGGACAGACTCAAAAAACAAAACAAAGCAAAACAAAAAAACCATGAAGTCAAACTTGCTCCTGTGTAGTGGTGGCAGATTTGGGTTAGGATCGATCCCAAGTATGGACCTGGGGATGGCATCTTGGGCACAGCACATAAATCTACAATGCCAGCATTTCATGTGGGCACTGATTCATGTCCCAGCTACCCCACTTCTAATCCAGCTGCCTGCTAAAAGCAATGAAAGATGGCCAAAGTGGCTGACTTTCTGCCAGTGATATGAGGGACTCAGATAAAACTGGTTCCTGGCTTCCACCAGGCTTAGTCCTGGCTGTTGCAGCCATCTGGGTAGTGAACCAGTGGATGGAAGATATCTGTCCCTCCTCTTATTCTTACTCTGAACTGTATAAATAAATCCTTTTAAAAAGGTACGACCAGGCCCAGCGGCGTGGCCTAGTGGCTAAAGTCCTCACCTTCAACGCCCCGGGATCCCAGATGGGCGCCGGTTCTAGTCCCGGCAGCTCCACTTCCCATCCAGCTCTCTGCTTGTGGCCTGGGAAAGCAGTCGAGGACGGCCCAAAGATTTGGGAACCTGCACCCGCATAGGAGACCCGGAAGAGGTTCCAGGTTCCCGGCTTCGGATCAGCGCAGTACCAGCCGCTGTGCTCACTTGGGGAGTGAATCATCGGACAGAAGATCTTCCTCTGTCTCTCCTCCTCTCGGTATATCTGACTTGATAATAAAAATAAATAAATCTTAAAAAAAAAGTGTGACCTTGAATTCCAATGTCAGAGTGACCCATGGTCTAGCTTTACAACCTGTGCAAGTCAATGACCCTTTCTCAGTCTCCAAGCCTTCCACTGTTTAATAGCTAGTTCGTGATTAATTCGCATGTTTGTGGTGAGATTAAAAGGATCAAAAAGTGAAGTACTCAGCCAAGCAACTGGCATGGGCATTTCGGGAAGCAGGGGAGGCAGTCCTTCAGGGGTGTGAACAAGTGATTTTCACCATAATCACTGCTGCTTCTATTTCTGTTTTGTGTTTTTACCTAGAGACAAAAAATGTGAATTTTGCACAGTTGAACAAATAGAACCGTGATGTTCACTTCACATTGTCTTTTGTGTCCTTTGGAAAGGTTTGCCACATTCAAAATCATCACATCTTTTCCTCCCTTTCAGCACATCCCAAAGGCATGCTTACGTGTTCTACTGGGTCATATGGGAAAAGTAGAGGAAAACGCTGGCTATCACAGTGTTGACATTATAGTCCAGGTGACTAACCCGTAGTTGGGTACAATAAAGATTTTTAACTTCAGGATGCTTATTCATCCTTAAATAATATCATAGGCAATATTTCTAGTATTACTAGTAATTATTAGCATAATTATCATTACTGCTTTGTGTAGCTTCTCCTCATATGCCAACAGTCTATAAGTTTGGTTCCAACCATACCATGTGCAGGGTATTCTGGCCCTGCTCCTACAAACTGATCCCCTACAGAGTCAGGATGCACAAAGTGACACATTAAAGTGAAACTTCATTCAGTCGCCAAGACAGGAGTTTGCCTCTCTGCAGCCTCTCAAGTGATTACAGAGGGACAAGCCGTCCAGTGCCAACACTCAAAGCCTCCTTTAGAGCATCAACACACCTGCTCCAGGGGTCACAGGGTGGAAAGGAAGAATGCATCTGTCAGTGAACTCCCCGGGTGGTGAGGCCCAGGACACACCAAGGAACAAGACATTTTTGTCCCGAGAGGGCAACTGGCCAAGCATATTTCTGCTAGAGTGTGGACCTCTGCTTGACAAACATTCCAAGAGGAGCTGAAACTCTGGAATTCATGTAACACAGCCTAACTTTTCAAATAGTCTGTGCCCAGGGCATGCAAATCTGGTCAAAGATGAAGACTGAATGTGAATACTTCTTGTATGTCACTCTGCTCTAGCTTGTTCCCCATATTTTACAGAGAGGAACCTGAAGTTGGCAAAGAGGGCAAAGGACTCTCAAAGTAACAAGAATAGAAGATCATGAAGGCAAGTCTGGGCCAGAGAGTATCTGCCCTTCAAATTACAGGGGTACAAGTGTATGTTTCACAAGTATTCATTGTCCTTTTTTCCTCATACTCATCTTGTTGGAGCTGGCATTTGTGGTGAGTCCTCATAATGACACAGAGAATGTTTTAATTTAAGGTTAGCCTGTATAATTTTCCAGAAAACTAGTGACAGTTCTAGAGAAGCAAAGGGAAAAAGACACACACTTGTTTCAGTAAGAAATGCAGTCCAGATGGACCAAAAGTGCTTACAGAAAAGAGGGATGTGCTTAAGTTGAATTATTATTTTTTATGCTTCTACAAGTGGTTTACATATGGACAGAGTTATTCATTTAACATAATGAGATCTGACGACATCATCATCTTTAAATAGGACTACGAGATTATGGAGGGGCTTAATCACCAATCTAAAATTCCTCCTGGGATTTCGGAACTTTGCATGACATCCTAATTTTGAGAACTAACTATCCAATAACTTACAAAAGTCATTTTGCCTCTAAGGCTCTTCTGGAGTAATTAATCTCTCTACTGTCAACCTTAAAATCAGTAAAAAAAAATTCTTTTCAAATTAAAACAACTATGTGGTAAATCTGAAACCTGGATCAAACCATAAACAAAGCTCAGTGTGATATATGAAGGGATATAATACTGAGCCTCCTGCTCTATGACTCAGTGTTATCATCTGCATCTCTTCAGTACTTCAAGGGGCGAGCCCGGGGCAGGCACTGAGCTCCCCATCAAGGTTCGAGGATGTGTTGTAGAGTCTGCATTCTCAAAATTTCTGGACCCAAAATCTTGTAGAGCTCAAGTATTTGCATTTGAAGGGAGTCATACTTTAAGTATTGCACCGTAATGATGCTCGTATTATTTGGAGCACACTTTATTTTTACTCCTTATATAACTGTGCAACAGGAAAAGTTGGGTATTCTTCACTCCCAGAGGTGGAAATATGCAACAGGAAGATCAAATGGCATGCAGGTCATGCAGCAAGACAGGCAGAGCTCAAGGGCAGCTGCACACCCTGTTCTTCCTGCCTCAGCAGCAGCTGCTCCAGTGCTGGGCGTCAGCCTCCTCCAACTGTGAGCTCTCTGCCTTAACCGAAGGCCTTTGGTGACACTGTTCTAGCTGCACACCGATCACCTTTCACCCTCCAGCATGTTTCTAATTAGTACACAGAGGAGGGAAAGAGATGACACTTTGAAGCTGCAGCAGAGGAAGGAGGAGTGAGGGAAGGATTAATTACCTCCCAGCTGTCAGAACAGTAATTACATTCAGATTGTCGTCTCCAGCCTTGCTTCGATTATGCGAAATGAATCTCCAAATGCATCCACATTTCTGCTGCCTTTTGCTTTTGCGCTGAAAGTATGGGGAGCCGTTCAAACTACAAATGGACAATAACATGTCCTTGGCAAGTGTCCAACCTTAAGTGGCCTCTTGGTACTAAGCAGGGCTAGGGATCACTTTCAGTGCCCCTTACAAAACAAAACACTAAACTCTGACTTTTTAGTGGAAACATTTTCCCTTTGTATCCTATTCGTCATCATCATAACCACCGAGTACTACACCAAGGACTCTGCTGTTCAGTACCCATGCCCCCTTATTAATTCAATTTCCTTTCCCATGATTTTTAACAAACTCAAGACTAATACCACTGTCTTGGCTCTCTGTTGTCGGCTCTGCTTATCTGCCATAAGTTAGTGGGAATAAAAAGGCAATTAGTTCACTCAGGTACCATGACAGCTATGAAAAAAAAGTCTATTGTTCATATTTTTAGAAGCTATAAAATTAACCTGTACGAGAAAGAAACTTTGCCTATGGAACAACAGATGGCATCTTCATCCTCTAGGTGTCACTTCTGGCCTGACTTGAATCAACAAGAATTGCCCAAATTCCGACTTATTATTTGCGCAGGCCTATGCTTGGAAAGAATAAACTTTGTAAAATCACACAAAAGTAATGTTTTTATTGTGATGCAGCTGGGAAACACATTAACCTTAAGCAAATTTCACCTAATTAAAAGTGATCCCTCAAATTAAAAAATAGTTGTCTTTGTTTTCTGAATAACTTTTCTAGGACATTACGCTTTTTGAGATGTAATCAAACAGAGTATAAATTTGATGCCTCATTGTATAAATTAGAACCTTTCACATTCACACCTATCAAAAGTTGTACAGCAGAGCAGCCATGACATTAACCGGTGCCCATATGGGATCCTGGCATTTGCAAGGTGAATATTCAGCCACTGAGCCATCGCCCCAGGCCCTTTGCACAATTCTTGAGGTGCATAAAGGACAGTTTGGCCCCTTCTGAGAACTAGAATAAGGTTAGTGTTGTGTGATGTAATGTATGCCTGGGACGTGGGTCAGGGAACAAGCATAGAAAATACCAAACAGGAGCTGATGCTTAGGCAAAGGCCAGGGAGACAGTGAAAATATTCAACAAAGGGATAGGCAGGATTACACCTGTGTGTTAAACAATGCCCTCTGTCTGCTGAGTGGAGAATCCACTTTACATTGCATAGTAGTCCAGGAGAAAGATGATGGTGGCCTAAACAATTAATGATGCACAGTATTTACAAGTCCTCTAGAGTTACAAGAGTTAGGATGCACCATGTACTGACTGACTGCACACTGCAGACAGGTCAAAGAGGGAAGCAAAAATACAAGTCTCTTTTTATAAAAGTCAAACACTCTTCATGAAAACCATTCAATCCATATTATGAAAAGCACATTTTTGGATCTTAAAGATAAGTGAAATATAGCAGAACGAACACAACACTGTTGGACCAGAAACCTGTATTTTAATCTTAATTTGGCTTTTGGGGCTATGCCACTTTCCTAAGGGGACTGAAGGTTCTTGTGCAATACTGCACAAAAATCTGTTCATCTCTGAAAAAAGAGACACTTCAGCTTGGATGTGGGAGCCAGGCTAGTGCTGCAGACAGAAAGAACATCTCTCTGATATCCTGGCAGGGGGCCACATCATACACTGATTCCATTTGGCAGAAGCAAAGTAGTTAATGAAAAGTCCTCTTTCAAGATGTGACATGTTCCGCGTGAGCTGTCAGAAGGAAAGTTTACATAATGAAGAGTACTGGCATGGATCAAAGCCATCTGGAATAGCCTGATTCCCCTTTGGGCAACTTGCGACTGGGGAGTCCTTGTGACAGGAAAGTGGATGAATTCTGCTTCCTTGAACAGTTAAAGGGATTAGCCCATGGCAGTTAAAAACGAATCTTGCCTTGCACTGACCAGGATCCCATAGGGCTGCAGTTCATGTCCTGGCTGCTCCACTTCCCATTCAGTTCCCTGCTGTGGCCTGGGAAAGCAGTCAAGGATAGCCCAAAGCCTTGGCACCCTGCACCTGTGTAGTAGACCCAGAAGAATCTCCTGGCTTCAGATCAACTCATCTCTGGCCGTTGTGGCCATTTAAGGAGTGAACCAGTGAATGGAAGATCTTTCTCCCTGCCTTTCCTTCCCTCTGTACATCTGCCTTTCCAATAAGAAGTAAAATAAAAATTTTTTTTTTAAGTTGTGGCTAGGTGCTAATTTTAGAGGACCAGTGATTGGAATGTTGCCTACTCTATTTCTTGGGCAGGGCACCCTTCTGAAGCTATTGACACTATTTTCCAGAAATAGCCTCCTCTTTGAAAGGATTCTCTCTGCAACTCAGTTCATGGCTCATGTGGAGCAGAATTAGCGGTGGTCCCAGTTACTCTTGGCAATGCATGCGAAATACTGGGACATGAGCTCTGTTGGTCTATTTTCTGGAGATGTTGAAGCCAAGTGGCTTCCCTTAGCCACCACTGAAATACGTTTCACAGTGTAGAAGTGAACCTGGAATGATGTAATTCCACAAATGCATTCACTTCTCCATTCCAACACAAGAAATACACCCGGCCAGTAGTATTTTCAGAGTAGACTGTGTGTTGCCTCATCTTTAAAATACAGAACATTCCTCCTAAAACATGAATTGAAAAACCAGGTGATGACATTCCTTATATTATAACAGAACCAAAAATAGATGAGTGATGGCTTATTATTTGATCCCTAAATCCATTCCTGTATATGTGGTTTTGAGTTACAGGGACAATTTACTTTCTTTTCAGAGCCCTGTAAGTTATTTATTTGCTTTTAAAGATTTATTTATTTATTTATTTATTGGAAAGGCAGATATACAGAGAGGAGCAGAGACAGAGAGGAAGATCTTCCCTCGGATGGCTCATCCCCCAAGTGGCCGCAATGGCTGAAGCTGAGCCAGGCCCAAGCCAGGAGCCAGGAGCTCCTCCGGGTCTCCCACATGGGCGCAGGGTCCCAAGGCTCTGGACCATCGTTGACTGCTTTCCCAGGCCATAAGCAGGGAGGTGAATGGGAAGCGGGTCTGCCAGGATTAGAACCAGTGCCCATCCGGGATCCCGGTGCGTTCAAGGCAAGGACCCTAACCACTATGCTATTGCACCGGGTCCCATTTATTTATTTTCAACACAAAGGTCCTTGATAGATACTCAAATCTTTCTTGCTCCTAATTTAAAGAATCCTATTGAACCTAGTCCCTGGCTTGGCAAGCCTGCAAAATTGAATATTAAAGAATGAGGGAAGCAGAGTCTACACTTCCTCCTTCTACGAGGAAGAGCAAATGATGGGATGGCCATGTCATCAAGCTCTGTCCATTCTTCCCTCCAATTCTGTGCACTCCACCCTCCACAGAATTACAGAGGTGGTTTCAAGCTCCTTGTAGGTAAGAGGCAGACAATGTCCCTTCCATACTCTCTCATGCACCTCTTCTGTGCAATGATGAGTGGCTTGTAAATGAGTTTTTGACAAATTTAAAGCCTAATAAAACTTTGCAGTATTATGAAAAGGCTCAAAATGCATGGTCTAGTGATACAAATTTAGTATTACCAAGTTAGGAAAGCTAATCTGTCAATATGGAAGCAATTATACACGTCTGGTGCTAGGCTAGACATGATGAAAAAGTGAAACAGACATTCACGTAAGTATTATTCACTAGATAGAAAAATTATAATATAAAAGTTAACTATCCCCATATTACCTAAAATTCCTTCAACAGAACCAATTCTCATGCATTTTGCTTTAAGAGTAATTGAAAGATGATTTTGAAACAAAAGTAACAGCATGATTCTACCAATCAGTTTATAGGAGAAATGTACATTCTAAATGCAAGTTCTAACAATTACTGTAACAATGAAACTAATAAAAATGACAGCTGAAAAATACCATGGGCATTCCAGCTGTCTAATCACTTACATCTCCTTACATAAATTTCTCATCTTTGCATTAAGATCTATAGTATTCAGAGAAAAAACCCCAAATCATGACAGTTCCAAAAATACTGAAATCATTTTAAGATAATTTCATGTTAAATTCTTTGCCTCCTCCATGTTTTCACTCAGAAGATTCCTATGAAACTTATTTTCATACCACCAGAGTTAGCTTCCTTCTAATAATGAAAAAAATAGAAGTAAAAAGATCTTTATCCTACTTTTGCTCATTTGTAATTGAGTTCAGTGGTAGGACATTTTAGTTGCTATTCAATTTGTTAAACACCTTGTAAGCACGGATGGATCCTCCCTAGTGCAACATTTTTTTTTCAGTGACAGGTGGTTTTCATATTGGATTACACAGGAGAATGCAAAGATGATCAAATGTGATGGGGGAAGATGCTCTTGTTACAGAGAGATACACAGATCACACCCAACTTAATCATAGGATGTAAGGAGGAATCTTTATTAGCCAAGTTGGTGACAGCAAGCAACTCCCACCACACTCTAGGAACCACCATGTTGTAGGACCCAAATCAGGTCCCACTGGCATGCAGCAGCCAGGGATTTTTTTCTCAAACCATCCAATCAGCAGACCACATTCTGGTTGGCACAATGTACGTATCATCCAATCAACATTGGTAGTGCACAATACAAACTATCCAAACCACTTGATTTCAGATCACACCATAAGCCAATCAGCCAGCAAGCATGTTTACTGAAGCAGATAGCTGCAGTTAGTTCTGCAGAAATTAGT